>NC_084595.1:47792626-48135126 GCF_033807715.1 Cololabis saira | reverse complement strand
TTATTGTTTGGGTGAATAGTATTATTTGTACTCAAAACCATTGGATGATATTGAATAAAACTCCATAAAAAACATTCAGCTAAGTTGGCTTTGTTTTCCTAAATGTATTTCCCCCGATGCAGTTTAATTTAGTTAGACTACATATTTTTATAACAGTCCCCAGTTTGGATCAATTGATTGAAAATTAAAAGTAATTTAGTATTTATGTAGGCTGAACTGTTTACCTGTGATCAACATGATGATGCTTGTGTGTCAATTCCAACGAGCTGCAGGGTTTTTCTTAAAATTATTAAAGAAAACCAACAATCCTTCCTTTCCAGTGTGGTTGAAAGTATTGTAGATGGGCTGCAGTTTGTATAAGATTTGTTTATAGGGTAAATATTTGGATCAACCATACAGTCAAGAAGGAGTTTTGTGTCACTGTTTGTTTTATTATCAGTATCAGAGAGGAATTCTCTCTTACAAGGGCTCTCTTTGGTTTCTGGTTTGCTGGTGGTTTGTGAATAGGTGTGCTTAAATTAATCAAATGTTTAGCATAACTAATACCATCTTAAACATCTCTACACTCAACAGATATACACCTGACAAGCACACTTGCACGTAGGGTGTTGGGAGGGGGGGACACTGGCACAGCCAGACCTGACCTCCCCCTCCCTGCTTTAACTGCATTAGTCACACACACACACACACTCATCACCAGGGCAGGACTGAGCTCTTCCTACACCCATGTTTCCCGTATTCACCTGGGGGGGATGGGAGAGGTGAGAGATGATTGTTGTAAATGTATTTCAAACCTCTGATGAAAAGATATTACCAGAAATCATTCATATCTGTTCAATAAAGGTCTATCTTACCTATACATGTGTAAATACATACAACATATACATTGGTAAATTTAAGAAACTTAATTTCAAAATCTCTCTTGTTTCAGGTATGAAATTCAGCTCACAAAAGCAAAGGAGATGTCTAAAGAAGCAGAGAGCAGAGACCAGAACATCTCCCCCATCGCTCTCACCTTAACTCCAGCGGCAGAGCCATTAGCTCACAACCAAGGCAAGAAGAAGGGAAGTCCTAAAGTGGAGGACTCGGACACAGACCCAGAGGCCCCCTTGGCCCAGCAGATGCTCTCGTTTGTCATGGATGACCCTGATTTTGAGTCTGACGCATCTGATACACCAAAAATCTCAAAGGTAGAGTATGATGGATTCACAACCAAAGCCCTGTGTAAACCTGAGCCCTGCATGAGTGTTGGATACGATTGCAGCTGTGGCTTGAATGAAATGGGACCTCCCAAATTGGAGGTCTGTGGTTCAAACCCTGGCTTCTTCATCATAGACTGATATGTGTTGTTTGAGTAAACAATGCGCCGCAGGGTTTTAAAAAGTGATGAATCAAAATTGCCATATTTAAGCCTATTAAAAATTGTGGTTTTAGAGGTTTTTTTTTTGAGAAATGGGTATTATTTTTTTCAGACTATGAGATGTCCTATTTCAATTGAAACTCTATATGCTAAACTTCTAATTAGTTAATTTAAATGTGGGCTTTTGACTATCTGGCAGGGATTAAAGTTCTCCGTCTCTAGACGGATTTCCGTCAATTGGAAAATGAGGGAAGAAAAAAAAAAAAAAAAAAAAGCTTTGCATGTGCGTTTTGTTGTGGTACAGTTTAGACTAGCCAATTAAATCATGTTAGGCATTAAACTGACGCTGTTGTAAACCAATAAAGCTGCCAGAGCCTTGGATTAGCCAATCAGAAACAGAGGAGGCGGTGTTGGATCAGTAAGGGAAGTCGGCAAATCAGATGCGTAACTTCGGGATAAGGATTGGCTCTAAGGGCTGGGTCGGTCGGGCTGGGGTGCGAAGCGGGGCTGGGCTCGAGCCGCGGCTGGGGGAGGAGTCGCCCTGTCGCCCTCCTCTCCCCGCCGCCGGAGGCGCGGTCGTCCGGCCCGCCTCGCGGGGGGCCTTGGTCCAGCGGCGTTCGCGCGTCGTCGGGCGGGGGTCTTTCTGCGGGGCGGTGTCCGGCGCTGCGCGGAAGGGATCGGGATGGGGGGGATCGGGATGGGGGGGATCGGGATGGGGGGGATCGGGATGGGGGGGATCGGGATGGGGGGGATCGGGTACGGCGGATGGCGGCGGCGACGACTCTGGACGCGCGCCGGGCCCTTCTCGCGGATCTCCCCAGCTGCGGCGCCCGTCGGGGACCCGTCAACGCGGGCCCCGGCGGGTCGCCTCTAGGGTCACCACCTTTCAGAAATAGAAATAAGGGACGCCCCGATTTCAGCAGCGCCGGCGCCAAAAAAAGGGACATCCCCAAAACTTCTAAACTGCATAGAAATGTATTTATTTTATATGAAAAAACAAAATGCTTTGATTTAAAGTTTAAAGTGCTTTAATAGCATTGAACTTGCGTGACTGTACAGACAGACAACCATACCAGTAACTGAAATATCCTCCTATTCTATGCTTGTCCACATCAGCCCAGATGTAGAATATAGCTACAGGTGAAGGTCAGAAAATTAGAATATGGTGTAAAAGTTAATTTATCTCAATAATTCAATTTAAAAGGTGAAACTAATATATTACATAGTCTCAATGCATTCAAAGCAAGATATCCTAAGCCTTTATTCGTTATCATTTTGATGATTGAATTGTTTATTGATTTCATAAAATCAATTTTTTTGAGATTTTTTATTTGGGGTTTTCATAAACTGTGAGCCATAATCACCAAAATTATAACAAAAGGCTTGAAGTATCTTACTTTGAATATAGTGGGAAATAAGATATTTGTTTCACCTTTAGTTGAATTTACTACGAATGAAGTTTTGCGATATATTCAACTTTTCCGACCTTCACATGTAGATTATGACATCAGTAAATAAGAGCATAATATGTGTCTGTATTGGTTCAATACGGAACGCAACTTTTAATTCGCAATTACGTATTCCTCGGCCGGCGTCTAGCAGCTAAACTTAGAACTGGTGCGGACCAGGGGAATCCCACTGTTTAATAAAACAAAGCATCTCGAAGGCCCACGGGGGGTGTTGACGCGATTTTGAAAAACCTTCTTCTCAACAATAACATCATCATCTCTTTGTCTGCACTAACACCATCACTGATTGTCCATGAAACAGTCCAGGATGCTTTCATTACCTTGGCCAAAGCCTTGCCAAATGCAGTGACATCAGAGCAGCTCGTCAACTGGATGAAGAAGTGCGAGTTTACCAGGTTGACTCAGATCTAGGAGAACAGGCCTAAGGCTTTAATGAGAGGACTGCACCAATTGATGTGGACTATAAATTAAAAGCAAACTGACAATAATAAAACTGCTCAAAATCACCTTCCTCCTATAAAATGCTATTGGTCTCGAGTATTTAAATAGTGTTGGTTAAAGTCTTCTTACACCTTAAATGCTGTATTAGAAAACAGAAGGGCTAATACAGCATTTAACTTTTTTACTTGAAACTTTTGGGAAGCGACTGCATGGCAGAAAAGGGTCCATTCTTAAAGTGTGGTGCAGCACAGAGATGGAGGGGGAATATGAACTGGCATGAAAAAATAATTTCAGTCAAAAATATTTTTTTTGCTTTAATCCCTGCTATCTGGACACATAATCGAAGATCCTCGCCTCAATCCTGAAACTTTGGAAGCTACGTCTAATGCTGACGTCATATTTAGTTGCCGTTCGGCATCCCAAACAATTTGGGCGCTTAGCTCAACTAACTGGTTGGCTTACCTTTTCTTAAAATGCTTAGACGGTCCAGGTAACCATCATCGTCTTGTTAAATGCAAGTTTTCTGACAGCTAGGTGGAAGAACTAGCATTTAAGGACTGCTTATAATAGGCAATAACCGCCAGGCTTATTGTTGGAAACTATCGATATCAACTAGATAGCAGTCAGCGAGAGCAATTACTTGTACCACTCTGAACTTTCAGCACTGCTGCACCACTAGTGGCCCAGTATAACGCTCCAGCTACTACATGTGACCTGACACCAACACTGCCCGGAGGCTCTGTGGTGTCTAAACACTGCAGTTTAACACTGCTCAGTGAACTCCAATGAAGGAATTGCGGAGCTGTTTAAAGAAATGTTTCCTAATTCTGACATTGCAAAGTTCTTCATGTGTGGTAAGGGCAAATCCGGGTACGTCATCAGATTTGGATTGATGTCATTCTTCATAAAAACACAATTGCCTTAAGATTCTTTTGCTCATGAGTTCATAGTAGGCCTATAGCACAGGTTTGTGTTAAAATCAAATAATAGCAAGTTACCAAGTCATATGGTGGAGGCCAGTTTGTGAAGTAATATCAGCATCAGTTAACAGAGCAGTTGTCAACTTACAACAATACCAGCCATTGTGTTGGAACGTTATCTTAATTGATTATTTTATGTAGTTTGTTTTATTTTTACTCACAAAGTGAAATAAATATGTGCAGTATGGGATCAGCATCAGTGAGTCTACATCTATTCTGTTGTGTATAGTGTCGTATAGCAAACTATTTTGGCGATATTATTGAGAAAAACCAGCATAATACCAGAGTGCTTTTTAATATTATCAGCCGTGCTACAGATGCCCCGCCCACTGTGATTGAGCCGTCTACGGAGACATGCGAGGAATTTTTATCTTTCTTTTTTAACAAAATCAGTGTAATAAGAAATCAAATCACCCCACTGCCTCTTGCAACACTCGAACCACCTGTTAATCTGTTGTGCTCTTTAAATTTGTTTCACCCTGTCTCAATAGAACATCTTGGCAAAATCATCTCCAACATGAAGCCCACATCCTGTCCTCTCGATATCATCCCCACCCGCTTCCTTAAAGAAGTCCTGCACTTAGGCTACGTTCACACTGCAGTTCCCAAGTGACCCAAATCCGATTTTTTGCTCATATGTGACTCAGATCTGATTTGTTTATGACAGTGTGAACAGCACAAGTCACATGGAATCTGATCTTTTCAAATCCGATTCAGGTCGCTTCCATATGTGGTTCTAAATCGGATACAGGTCTGATGTTTTGCAATGCGACCTCAGTGTGAACAGCCAGGTCGGAATTAATGCGACTTGGACGTCACACGCAGAGCCCCAAGCCGCGGGGGAGACACGGGAGACGGCGGGGGTCGCTCCGCCTCTCCTCCTCCCCTCCCCACCGCTCACCTCTTTATACGACCTCAGATCAGACGAGACAACCCGCTGAATTTAAGCATATTACTAAATAAAGAAGCTAAGGATTCAAATCAGCGAAGCGGCCGTGGTCGCATAACCTGCCCGTTTTACAACGAGCTGGACCGTGTGTTAGGTGATAAACCCAGCTGAACGCCGGAGAGCAGAGCTGACACTCCGGGGAGCGGAGCTAGAGCCCTGCTATAGCGGGACTGTTTTCTTCATCCCGCTCCCGCTGCATTTTCTGACCATTACCGCCGTACCCGCAACGTGTGTGTAACTCCCGCCCGCGCCCGCAGTGTTTACATCCGCTCCCGCCCGCTCCCGCAAAACTCTGAGAATTCATGCCCGCACAATGATAGAGATGCAAGAGAAACGTCCTTGACAAATCTATCTGATTTAATGTTAACATGATAATTGTGGAGCTTGATGGATAATTGGCAGTTCATAGGCACCTGTTGGATGCAAATCTATCATTGTCATCATCACACGTCTCTGCGCATGCGGGTCAGTTCAGGGCCGCGATGCGTTCACACTCGAGTCGGATATAGGACACATTTTAAAAGATAATGTGAACAGCCACACAAAAAAATCGGATATGGGAAAAAATCGGAATTGAGCATTAAGGACTGCAGTGTGAACGTAGTCTTAGTCTGTCCTTCTATTTTAACCATAATCAACTCCTCCCTCTCATCAGGCATAGTCCCGGACCACTTCAAGACTGCATTAGTACAACCACTGCTCAAAAAACCCTCATTAGACCCCACCATCCTGAACAACTTTCGTCCCATTTCCAAACTTCCATTCCTGGCCAAGGTTTTAGAAAAAATTGTTGCAGAACAGGTGATCTCATTTATGACCGGAAATGGCCTATTTGAAAAATTCCAGTCTGGCTTTAGAACGGGCCATAGCACAGAGACTGCAATCCTCAAAGTGCTCAATGATCTCCTTTTAGCAGCTGACTCTGGCCATTCATCTATTTTAATCCTTTTAGATCTCACTGCAGCTTTTGATACCGTAGATCACCTGATTTTATTGGAACGTCTCAAGAACTGGGTTGGCGTCTCTGGCATTGTTTTAGACTGGTTTTACTCATATCTCCACAATAGGACTTTTAATGTTGCTATTGGTGACTGCAGATCTTCCACAGCATCTCTGTCTTGTGGAGTACCTCAGGGGTCAGTCCTTGGCCCGCTGCTCTTCTCACTCTACATGTTACCTCTAGGTCACATAATCCGCAGACACAATATTAGTTTCCATTTTTACGCAGATGACATACAGCTTTATTTCTCTTTCGACCCTACCATCAACCATCAACTACACACTCTCAAAGTATGCCTAAATGAAGTACAAACCTGGCTGTCTAATAACTTCCTTCAATTGAACCCGGACAAATCCGAAGTCATTATCATAGGCCCAGACACCACACACAATCACATCTCACCACAACTTGGCTTATTCTCCACCAGTATTACCCCCAGCTGCAGAAATCTTGGTATCATCTTCAACAGTAATCTCAACTTTAACTTTTACTCAGCATGTTAAAGCAACTCTCCAGTCTTGTTTCATTCAACTACGCAGAATCTCCAAAATCCGATCCTTTCTGTCTCCCAAGAACCTGGAAATTGTCATTCATGCATTCATCACATCCCGTTTAGATTACTGTAACTCACTCTACTCCTGCCTAAGTAAACATAATCTCTCCAGACTTCAGCTTATCCAAAATTCTGCTGCCAGACTCCTCACAAATTCAAATAAAAGAGTACACATAACCCCGATTTTAGCTTCATTACACTGGCTACCTGTGCGTTTTAGAATTGATTTTAAGATTTTAATGATCACTTTTAAGGCCCGGATGGGACTGGCCCCTGAGTACATCAAAGACTGCTTAGTCCCATACGAGCCAAGGTGTAGCCTGAGATCCTCCGGCGGGTCCCTATTAGAGATTCCTAGATCTCGACTAAAAACTAAGGGCGACCGGGCCTTTGCTATCAGGGCCCCGTCGCTCTGGAATGACCTGCCGGAGGAGATCAGGCGAGCCACATCTCTGTCCATTTTTAAATCTCTTTTAAAAACACACTTTTTTAAATGTGCTTTTACTTAACATCTAATAATGTACTCTATAATATCCAATGTTATTATTTTCTAATGTTTTATTGTATTTCTATGCTCTTATGTTTTTATATTTTTGTCATTTTATTGGGTTCTGCCTTTTAATTTTGCTTTGTAAAAGCACCTTGTAACTGTGTTTGGAAAGGTGCTATACAAATAAAGCTTATTATTATTATTATATATTATATGTCCAAATCTGCATAAATATTAGAGAGGTCACTGATAAACACTTGCAAGTCAGTGTCATGATGGTTTAAAAAAAAAATCAGAAGTTAGTGGAAAAAAAGCATTAAAAGGTATTCAATTTAACTTAAAGAAAGCTTTATATACCCTGGTAAAACACTGAACCCAAATTGCCCAATTAGTAGGGAAATGTGTCCAGTATAAAATATAAAAGGCACTGTGGGAATTATTATCAGTTAAATTTGGCTGTAAAAACAGTGTACATAAATGTATTTTACCTTTTATGATTTGTCATTCAGTTAAATCTCCAATGTAGAACAAATATATTACTTAATTTTTCTTTCATTCTCACATTTGATTTTCTGTTTCACAGGATGCATTTCCAGTCAGAGATGAACTTCTGTCTGACCTCTCTGATGATGACATGAATTTAGCAAAGGTGCCCGAGCCCCTGAAGCCCACGGTGATCTCCTTCAAACCCAAGGACGATACCGACCTGTTCGGCCTCGGAATCCAGGAGGAGCCTCCTGCCTCCAAGGACAGCAGCGAGGATCAGGAAGGTACATCCGGAAATACTTTTCTGTGTTTTTCTTTATTATAATTCCCTTTTTTATTAATAAAATCAGCAATTGGTATTCAGCTCTGACCATTGTTCTTAGGTTAAATTAGGTTACAATTCATACCCTTTAAATTTAAAGCCAAATTGAAGCAGTTAAAAGATAAACTACTGGTGTCAGAATACACTGGAGAATACATTAGAGACTAAATTCAATGAGGAGAAGGGGCCTCGTACAAAGAGTGCGGCGCACAAAAAACGTGCGTACGCCACTTTCTAAGCTCACGGTCGGATGTTCAAAAAGTGACTTTAACGTGAAAAGTTGCAGTCCCTCACACACACATCAAAGTTAGTCCCTCACACACACATCAAAGTTAGTCCCTCTCACACACACATCAAAGTTGCAGTCCCTCACACACACATCAAAGTTAGTCCCTCACACACACATCAAAGTTAGTCCCTCTCACACACACATCAAAGTTAGTCCCTCTCACACACACATCAAAGTTGCAGTCCCTCACACACACATCAAAGTTGCAGTCCCTCACACACACATCAAAGTTAGTCCCTCTCACACACACATCAAAGTTGCAGTCCCTCACACACACATCAAAGTTAGTCCCTCTCACACACACATCAAAGTTGCAGTCCCTCACACACACATCAAAGTTAGTCCCTCACACACACATCAAAGTTAGTCCCTCTCACACACACATCAAAGTTAGTCCCTCTCACACACACATCAAAGTTGCAGTCCCTCACACACACATCAAAGTTGCAGTCCCTCACACACACATCAAAGTTGCAGTCCCTCACACACACATCAAAGTTGCAGTCCCTCACACACACATCAAAGTTGCAGTCCCTCACACACACATCAAAGTTGCAGTCCCTCACACACACATCAAAGTTGCAGTCCCTCACACACACATCAAAGTTGCAGTCCCTCACACACACATCAAAGTTAGTCCCTCACACACACACACACACACACATCAAAGTTAGTCCCTCACACACACACACACACATCAAAGTTAGTCCCTCACACACACACACACACACATCAAAGTTAGTCCCTCACACACACACACACACACACATCAAAGTTAGTCCCTCACACACACACACACACACACATCAAAGTTGCAGTCCCTCACACACACATCAAAGTTAGTCCCTCACACACACACACACACACACATCAAAGTTAGTCCCTCACACACACACACATCAAAGTTGCAGTCCCTCACACACACATCAAAGTTGCAGTCCCTCACACACACATCAAAGTTGCAGTCCCTCACACACACATCAAAGTTGCAGTCCCTCACACACACATCAAAGTTGCAGTCCCTCACACACAAACACACATCAAAGTTAGTCCCTCACACACACACACACATCAAAGTTAGTCCCTCACACACACACACACACACACATCAAAGTTAGTCCCTCACACACACACACACACATCAAAGTTAGTCCCTCACACACACACACACACATCAAAGTTAGTCCCTCACACACACACACATCAAAGTTGCAGTCCCTCACACACACATCAATGTTGCAGTCCCTCACACACACACACACACACACACACACACACACACACACACACACACACACACACACACACACACATCAAAGTTAGCCTGAGCACATTTCTGAGGTTTTGTCTGTTGGTGACACTCCTGGACCTGGACCGGTCTCTCCTCCTGGACCTGGACCTGGACCTGGACCGGTCTCTCCTCCTGGACCTGGACCTGGACCTGGACCGGTCTCTCCTCCTGGACCTGGACCTGGACCGGTCTCTCCTCCTGGACCTGGACCTGGACCTGGACCGGTCTCTCCTCCTGGACCTGGACCGGTCTCTCCTCCTGGACCTGGACCTGGACCTGGACCGGTCTCTCCTCCTGGACCTGGACCTGGACCTGGACCGGTCTCTCCTCCTGGACCTGGACCAGTCTCTCCTCCTGTAACACTTGGATTTGCAGCGACTTTGTTCTTTATTTCTCACGTTTGCACCTGGATAATCCCGTTGGAACAGCTTTATTTCTGCATGGATGAGAATCAAAGGGATTCATATAAATGTAATTCAGGCTGGTCTCATTGGTCTGTTCTGTAGGTCCTGGGATCAGTCGTGGGATCAGTCGTGGGATCAGTCGTGGGATCAGTCGTGGGATCAGTCGTGGGATCAGTCGTGGGATCAGTCGTGGGATCAGTCGTGGGATCAGTCGTGGGATCAGTCGTGGGATCAGTCGTGGGATCAGTCGTGGGATCAGTCGTGGGATCAGTCGTGGGATCAGTCGTGGGATCAGTCGTGGGATCAGTCGTGGGATCAGTCGTGGGATCAGTCGTGGGATCAGTCGTGGGATCAGTCCTGGGATCAGTCCTGGGATCAGTCCTGGGATCAGTCCTATTCCTAATACCACAATTAGGTGGCACTTCAAGGAGGGGGGAAGTTTGAATACGTTATTTTAAATTTATGGAGATTGTTCTGAATAAATCAAATGATGCCCTAAGACATCTTTGCTTTGGTTTATGTATGGAATTTATTTTATTTTTTCAAAAGTAAAACATTATGAGAATATTAAAATGTATTATTTGTTGGCATTTAACAGAAACGTATCATTGATTAAGTTTACATGCAGTCAAAATTCGGGTTATTGCCAATATTCCGGTTACAGAAACATTGGGAATATTCCGTTTCCATGCGTGAGCAAACAGGGTTATCCCTGTATTCATGGTAATTAATCATTAGGATATCTGGATCAAACCAGCGACGTGTGGAGAACGTCATGACACAATTCCTGTCATTTCTGCTTCTTCTTCCTGTATCCAAATTAAAACAAATGCTGCTTTGTGCAACTTTTCTCTCACCTTCTTGTAAATCTTCTATCCCGGTACTTTCTACCGTCTACAAATGCAGAAATGTTCATATCCTTCATTACATTTATGAAGTGATTAGTCTCCTCCTGGTCTTGTGTTTCTCCGTGTTTATAAGAACTTCCTGGACTCAAAAGACCAGGATTCCTTGTGAACAGAGCATGCGCAGAAAACAAATTCCTGTTCCGTTTGATGGGGACATTCCGTTTGGCGTTTACATGACCCAATATTCGGGTTTTAAAAGGAGTAACCCAGGGCTCATATTTGGGTTTTTAAAAACCAGAATATGAGCAAATTCTGATTATTCAAAGGGGTTATTGGTGCAAATTCGGGTTATTGCTAATACTCGGGTTTTAAAAGGGTTATTGATGCATGGAAACGCAGTCAATGTATTTTTTTCTGCCTGCATCATACACGCACCAAATCTAATGACAACATTCAGAAAAAAAGTATGCTGTATATTATTGATCATAACTCTGCCTTTACTTGGCTAATCACACAATTTAAAAGCTATTATGTATGATAGAGATTTGCACTTTCAACCCAGATTGAAACAGATTGGTATAGGCGGCCTCTTGCTGCTATGTCAGCGCAAACTGGTCAGGTGATTTGGATGCGTCGGGGGGGCCGTCATCTCGAGAGGATTAACTAAAGTTGCAACAACTGTTTTGTTTTGTTACCCCAAAATAACTTTAAAGGATGAGCTGGTGCCTTTATTTTATTTTTTTTCAAGTGATCATGAGCTTGTTTTCAAGGTCTGCACAAGTCTGTTAATGACAGTCATTTGTATCAGGGTCAGTTGAAGCAGACTGGCCATGAAGAGCTCTGATGCCCCGTTGATGTTTCCCAAACCTTTTGGGTTTTTTTCCTTCTCAGCAAAGGTGAAAGATGTGTTATTATTATTATTATGTGAGCTTGCAGGGCAGAAAAGTGTAATTTAAAACCCAAATGCATGTTGATGCCAAGTGTACACAGAACCAATAAACAGGGCTGGAGTTTAACACTTCCAATGAGCTTCATCGCGTTTGATTTATTATATTATGTTATAAGGCTTAATTATGTATCTTGTCCTCTTTCAGAGAAAGAAAGCATACCCTCCTCCAAAGAAAAGAAAAAGAAGAAAAAGAAAACCAAGGAGGTAATGATGGTGGGGTTGGTGACATGATAAAAACAGATCTCTATCTCTAACAGATGTACTCATGACCGAGCACTTGAGCCTTTATCAATATAGTTGACTGGGTACAAAGAATCTCACTTTAGTGGAGGTTCATATTCACAAGAATTTGACAAACTAAGCCAGTTATTTTCCAAGCACCCACAGACACAGAAGCTTGGTTGTAAGAATGTATTATCCACATTTTTACTTTTGCAGAAAGTGCAGCTTCATAAAAGCTTGTTTTTTCTTTCTTATTCAGGAGGATTTTACTGAGGTCACAGAAACTAACACAGTTGTTCTGATTCCAAAAAAACTATCTTTTACTTTGACATGGTAATCTCTTCATCATTGCAGCAAAGTCATATACAAGTGTGAAATGCAGCAAAATATGTTCTGGCTTAATTGGGGAATTATAAGTTGAATTGAAATAAATTGAATTGAATGAAACGAACCAGCCGAAAGTCATGGTTTGGGTTTAGATTGTCCATGAGAATCCAAGAGCTGTTATGACTATTTTTAAGACTGGTGAACTCATTAAATGTTATCTTATGTTCATAGGAGGATGAAAAGAACAAGAAAAAACATAAACACAAGAAAAAGGAAAAAGATGAAGTTGTAGCAGGAGATGAAAAGGAGAAAAAGAAAAAGAAATCCAGATCCAAGAAAACAGAAGTGGATGAACTAGAAGAATTTTTGGGTGGAGGAACAGGATCAGTTAAAAGAGAGGATGGGGATTATGAAGAACTATAAACGTTTCTGTTGGAATACTTGGGACATGGAGCAGTGAAGCAGCTCCAAGATGTGTAATATTAAAAAGAAAAAAAAAAAAAAAAAGAAATCCCGGTTCCTTGATCTGTGTGTGCTTAAAGTCTCATCTCTAAGCTGTACACTGTACCAAGGCTGCCAGGTAAACGCAGGTAAACTAACAGAGAGGCCGTTACCTGTGTGTTCCCGCAGCCTTTTCTCCTATCTTTCCTTCTGCTTTCATTTCAATCCCAACTAATAAGAAAAAGCAGGAGAATCACTATGAAGGTTATGAATATTAAGATCAAATTTAACTATCATTGTATACACAGTTTAGTGAATAATCTCATTTTAGATTTTTTTTTCTTTAACCACTCCAAATCAACTGCTTTAGTTCCAGTTCCAGTCTGAATGCTCATGTGGTTATTATAATAATTGCAAGCATGCTCAGAGTGATGTCTGAATCCATAAAAATTCCATTCAAGCCATTGCTGCTTTTCTACTTTTTGTCTTAAATGGTTGATGACAAATAATATTTTGTGTCTAATGAGCGTTGATGACTAATTTTAAGGTCAACTGATTTAAAAGCGACTTTTTTCCACTCCAGGAGTATTTCATCTGCACCTAAATCTGGAAATGCTTCTTTCTTACCTTGTGTCTGATGTTTTTTTTCCACCTGTGGTTGTATTTACAACTGTTCTTTATCACACAGCTGACTCTTAACAGCCTTCAAAAACCTAATTTCTGTAAGCTATTCATGCAAAGTTCACAAGATTACTTTGTTGTGCCACCATTGCAATTTTAGTTGATTGTGTTCACATTTTATTCAATCAGGTTTACTAGATATCTACAGCTGTAAACACATTACTGGTTTACACTCCAAAAAACAGCTAAGTGGCTCATGAGTTTGGCAGAACTAAGAAGTCAATTTCTACTTAAAGCATGATCAGTATGTGGACGTGCCATCAGCGCGTCCCCACGCTGTGAGGAGGCCGTACCTGTATTTAATACCGGTATTTAATCTTCAGGCTGGTAGCTTCTTCAGAGTCTGATCTATGAGATGTTGTCGGGCTAAAGCAGTTAGTTTCACGTTCTGGTCCAAGGCCTTAATGCAGGTTACTACAAGGGAATGATGTGCAGCTGTCCTCAAACAATTTTAAGTGTTCTTACTGTAAGTTGTTGAGTAACTCATTTAGGTTTTTGCCCTAGTCTTTTATTGGTTGATCTGTGATGGTTCATCTTTAAAGCCTGTTACAAGTTTGCAGTGAATCAGTACATTTATTTGTCTTGAGATCCGTTTGTTGTTCTAAATGATTATGTAAAGATTCCTCTGTTAGCGCAATATTTTCACGCTCATCTCATTGTTTTATCCTGGCTATTTATTGCACCGATTGTTTTTGGTTTTGTTGCAAAATACCGAGTTTTTCCCCTTTGGATGTTTTGTGCTCTGAATGTCCTCTGTGATCAAATTCATCATTCCACTGCTTTTTAAGGACATGGAAATGTCACCTTGAATTGCTTATTACTTCCATGACGTCTGCTGTCCAGAAGCCTCACTTTGCTGCATGACGTGCATCAAACTATTTCACAGAAGTGGAGCATCCAGGAGAAACTGATGTTTTTATTTTCAACCACATTTTAACAACAGACAAATGTCATAGTTTTCCATTTCCAGCATACAGTTACAGCCTGTTGGTCTACAAAGAAGAAATATTTGATATCACTAAGCTTAAACTATGCAGCATTAATCCTGAATACTGTGGATGTTCATTTTTATTTTTGTGTGTATTTTTTTTTTTTTAGGATAAATGCTGATAACAGTTTCAAGCAAAGCATGAGACTAACATTTGCAGTAAGAAAGAATGTACTCTATAAAGTATTTAAATAAATATATATATTTGAAGAGCTTTATTCCAAAATGGCACACCATGTGGAGACTAATGCCACTGAACTATTTAAAACTAAATAAAACACGATTTGCAGAAGTTTATTACAACTTCTGCTGACTAATGTTGTAACATTCCTTAGAATTATAATCACTTCAGAAATATTGGATTTCAGGTATTTTCTTTCTCCAAATGGGTTTAAAAGCATCTTGGAATGAAGCCCTAAATTAATTTTTCATCCCATAACGTTCCCTCTTTACACTTTGCTTATGTTTGGTTTGTTCAATAAATGCAAACTTATTTCTTCATAGAAGAGGGAAAGAAAATATGACTTTTTATTGTTTTTAAACCCTAAACATATACATCCAGATCTAGGCCAGGATTTAAAACTTCTAATGACTTTAGCCTGTGAAAGATGCTTTGTTGATATTCTGGATTGCTGTTCGCAGCAATGAAGCTCCTCTGATTTCTCAAGCAAAAAAATAAAAGATTGGTATATGGATTTAATCTCTGCGAGGAACACATGTAAGAATTGTTATGAGAAAATAGAAAGTGTAATACTTTGTCAGGTTTTTGCTGTGAACATTTGTGCAACATCCTCATCACTGTATGTTAATTGATAATATAAATCACTTTCAAGAAAAGTTGATGTTTTGTAAAATGCAACTAAAACTTAAAACTAAGATTTGTTAACTTGATTCTATAACACTTGTCTTTCACCTTTGTAAGATTGGAATATTGCACTTGTTTGTAGGAAGGACCTGAAGTCTTCAGCTGATCCAGAACTGCAGCAGGCAAGCTCATATTCCTATTAAGTTCATGATATCATTTAAAAATGTAACTCCCTCATTTTTTAAGGAACTTCTAATTCTATATCATCCCAATAGAACAGTTAACTCTCAAACTGAAGGCTTACTTGTTTTTCCTGGACTTTCCAAAAGTAAATTTGGAGGAAGAACTTCAGTTATCCGGGTTCTTTATTGTGGTTAGTTAGTTGTGAACCAGACCTTATAATGAATGGACATCTAACATCTGCAGCCTGAAAGCTGGATTTGTTTTTTATCCCTGATTTTTTTCGCCATGTTTCATCACCGGTGCTCTACCTAAGTGACTGTAATGTCTGTAGAACTATGCAATAATAGTCAGACTCAGTGGGTTCTTTTTGTATAAAAATCAACTCATAGTCTTTATTATCAATTTCCAAGCACGCGCAACCACAACTGACGTGGACACGTCACCCCGGCACACACAACTCTTAAGGTGACAGCTAGTAACTTCACTCATTACATCTCCCCCTTAAAGAGCATTAACTCCCAAAACCTTTTCAGAACTCTCGAACTTTCTGTAACCAACATGAAGCTATATTCAATACTTTACACTCGATAGCTTCTCAGTATCAGGGCAAATAAACAACCCCCGCAAGCGTATTATGTATCAGAACATTTCCAGAAAATCTTCCCCCTGTTTTTTTTTTCGTTCCCCCTCAAAGGCCATTCAAAAATCCAGCCTGCACACTGGTTGGCACACTGGTTGCCAGATGGAGGAACAGCCTCAGTCCCCTGTGCAGGACCGGCAGGTGCATCATGGGGGGTTTAGTGTCCAGTCCGTCCCGTACCCCCCCCTCCCGACAGGTGTGTGTGTGACGGGCACGGCCAGCAGATGCTTCTCCTGTACAGATCCCCTCGCCCCATCTCCACCATGTAGGAACCACTGCTGGCACTGTCCGTCCAGTTTAGTGAGCACAGCGTCCCCAGGGTTCAGTGGGGGTGGAGACCTCACCCCGTTCCTGCCGTTATAATATTAGGATGAAGTGAAGTGCCGATACACAGGGGCTTCAATTAAAGAGGCCAAGACGGTCAGCGTGGGTCAATCTGCCATTTATTTTACAATGAATAAAACTCTAAAATACCACAGTCAATGAAGGAAAAGAATATAGACAGACACATCACGGCTGGGGAGCCATCACTCACTGCCTAGGACACTGGGAGTAAAGTAAATATCAGAAATATCAAAAGAAAATAAATATAAACCTAACACACATCAAATGAAAACCCCACACTAAATCAAAGTGCCACCACAAACCATATCACCATCTAAGTGATCTCCCAGCGCCTCGACCACACGGTGAATGGAGGACACCGCCAGCCACAACACTAGAAAACAGCAGTAGACAGAATGTTAAAACTAAAAGAACTAAAACAAAATACTAAACTAAAATAAACGGCTGTCAGTGCTATGCCTCTATATTTTAAAACAGTGAAAGTTTCAGTCCTACAAACAGAGAGACCCACAATTAAAATACCAATACCTCAGGGTGCATATACATGCACCCCTACGCTACCCTAACAATAAAACTACTAGACATAAAATAAAACAATGCTAAAAACCCTTAAATGTTCCTTACCACGGGGCAGAGAGTCAAGAACAGCCAACTCACACAAAGGACCTGCTGTTAATCAGAGTTCCTGTGTTCCTCTGATTGGTCCCTCCGTTGACCTACTGCTACAATCTGTTTGGCTGCAGCATCAGCCTGTCTGGGGACGTCTTCGTCGGGCCGGCTCGGTTTCAGGTGGTCCTGTAGAGTGGGCAAGGTGGTCCTGAGCTTCCTCCCCATCAGGATTCTGCTGGACGCACTCCTGTAGAGAACACAGTGTGTCCTGTAATAATCCGAGCTAGGAGTGGGTCCTCCTGCTTCAGTATCCGCTCTCTCTCTGCGGGACCTTTACACTAGGGAAAGTGTGGGCTAGATGTCTCGTGGACAAAACCCTAATCCTCGCTAAACTTCCTCATCTCAGCAGAGACTAGGTTTGCTGCGTTATCAGTCACCATCATTTCGGGAACGCCGTGGCGGGAAAATAACCTTCAGTTTAGCAACAATGACTGCTAGTGGTAGTAGTCATATTCAGAATGTCTAAATATCTTGTAGTAATCAGACACTACTAGGTAGTTCTGCTTTTTAAACTCACGTACAGTTGTGTTCAAAATAATAGCAGTCCAACATGAATAACCTGTTTTTTGGTAGAAATTATATTACTGCATAGCAAATAATTTACCAGTTGCTGTAGTAGGGTCATAGAAAACCAACAGAGCCAACATTCATGATATGTATGCTCCTCGGTCTGTGTAATTGAATAATGAATTGAAGTTGCGTGTTAAAAAAAATAGCAGTGTGGAGTACAATTAGTGAAGTCATTCAATCTGTGAAAAAACAGGTGTCAATTAGGTGGCCCTTATTTAAGGATGAAGCCAGCACATGTTGCTCCTGCATTTCTCTCTGAAAACCTGAGAAAAATGGGTCATTCCAGACATTGTTCAGAAGAAAAACGTACTTTGATTAAAATGTTGATTAATGAAGGGAAAACGTATAAAGAAGTGCAGAAAATGATGGGCTGCTCGGCTAAAATGATCTCCAATGCTTTAAAATGGAAAGCAAAACCAGAGAGACGTGGAAGAAAATGGAAGACTACCATTCGAATGGATGGAAGAATAGCCAGAATGGTGAAAACTCAGCCAGTGATCAGCTCCAGGATGATCAAAGACAGTCTGAAGTTTCCTGTGAGTACTGTGACAATTAGAAGACGCCTGTGTGAAGCTAATGTATCAGCAAGAAGCCCCCGCAAAGTCCCACTGTTAAAAAAAAGACATGTGCTGAAGAGGATACAATTTGCCAAAGAACACATTGGCTGGCCGAAAGAGAAATGGAGAAATTTTGTGGACGGATGAGAGTAAGATTGTTCTCTTTGGGTCTAAGGGCCGCAGACAGTCCAGACGACCCCCAAACACTGAATTCAAGCCACAGTACACTCTGAAGACAGTGAAGCATGGTGGTGCAAGCATCATGATATGGGGATGTTTCTCTTACTATGGTGTCGGGCCTATTTATCGCATACCAGGGATCATGGATCAGTTTGGATACATCAAAATACTTGAAGAGGTCATGTTGCCTTATGCTGAAGAGGAAATGCCCTTGAAATGGGTGTTTCAACAAGACAACGACCCCAAACACACCAGTAAGCGAGCAGCTTCTTGGTTCCAGACCGACTAAATTAAAGTCATGGAGTGGCCAGCCCAATCCCCGAACCTTAATCCGATAGAAAACTTGTGGGGTGACATTAAAAATGCTGTTTCTGAGGCAAAACCAAGAAACGCAGAGGAATTATGGAACGTTGTCAAATCATCCTGGGCTGGAATACCTGTTCACAGATGCCAGAAGTTGGTTGACTCCATGCAACACAGATGTGAAGCGGTTCTCAGAAACAGTGGCTATACAACTAAATATTAGTTTAGTGATTCATAGGAATGCTGAATCCTGGATATTTTTCAGTTTATACAGTAAATATTTGAGTTTGTAAAGTAAAATGCAGAAACTGCTATTTTTTTGAACAGCCCAATGTTCATTTTTCTTCATTTTCTGTAAAGTGAGTAAAGAATTTCTGCTTTTTTCTTCATGTTTCGATTTAGAATATAATGTGCAGTGTTCCCGATGCATGGAAATAAAAACCATTATAAGGATTTTGGGCTTTACTCAATTTTTTAAACAGACTGCTATTATTTTGAACACAACTGTAGAAGTGCTGATTTCTGCCAGTTAATCTTAAAGCCAGATATTCTAGGGATATAATGAATTATATCCTCCAAAAATAATAATATGTAGTCAGCACATAAAGAAATAGAATTTTGAGTATTATGAATCGTGACACTGCTTGAGTCAACGGTTCAAGTGATAAAGCAAATAAAAGTGGACTTATGACGCTTTTCGACTAGTCCCGCCTCCGCCCGGCTCGGCTCGTCGGGGCTCCACCCGTCCTTGTCCTCGTTTGTTTTTACACAACCAGATGAGAAGTGGGGGGGGGGTTGGGGTGAAGCTGATGTGACGTACTCGATTGCGCAACACCTTTGTTTGTGTCGGCGCTGATCAGAAATCAGCTGGAGCCGCGAGCGGCTGAGAAAAAAACAGCCCGTCTACATCCCTTTTTTAATTCTCTCGTCAGCCACCAGGTTTATGAACATCTGCACCTCAGAGTTGGATCACCAAACAGACGTTTGTGCTGTATAATAAAATCGCCGCGAGCCACGAGTCGCCTCGCGATGACTCCTTCTTCCTGATTCAAACGTTTGACGGCCCCGCCCCCCGACCAATCAGGGGCCTGTAGTGTGATGACGGCCCCGCCCCCCGACCAACGGTGGTGAGGAGGGTGGTGACGTCAGAAATAGTCCCGGCTCAGCCCGGATAGAACCTCGCCATAAGGGTTACAGAAATAGTATCGGCTTGGAGCGGCTCTACCCGCCTCAGCCCCTAGTGCAAAAGCGCAAAACGGGGCCGTGGCGGGTAGAACCGAGGTGAAGCGGGACTAGTGCGAAAGGGCCATTAAAGGGCAACCTTGTCTTTAGGACCTAGAAACATCAAATAAAGAAGAGCAATGTTTGCCTGTCAAAACCATTGCAGAGGGATTAGTGTACAAAACCTTGATCATTGATATGAACCCTCTCCCAATCCCATGTTCTCTAATGCAGAACACAGATAGGACCACTCTAAGCCATCATATGCTTTCATTGCATCTAAAGACAACACTGCTGCTGGATTACTGTTCCCTACTGAGTCCACAATATGTAACAGCCGTCTAACATTGTCAGAGGCGAGATTTAATAAAACCTGTTTGATCACAGTGAACAAGTGTAGTTATGTGAGCCTGTAGTCTGCGGGCAAGGACCTTGGCATACGTCTTAACATCACTGTTCAATAATGACAACAGTCTATAGACAAGTTTACGAGCCGTTTCCGCTCTACTTCCTAAACTCCTCCCCTCTAAGCAGTCCACTTCCGTTTTGGCGGATTCCCATTGATTAGAATGGCAACATTGCTCTGACAAAGAGGGACAAAATTGATATTTCTAAGAAAAAAAGTGGTTCGGGAACGACATGTCTCGGCAGTTGGATTTAAGAACTCGAGGGAGCACCTGAAGGAGTGGTTGGATAGAGACTGCTGCGACCAGAAAACCAGCTGCAAAGACACACGTCCATGCGCTGCTTTGTTTACTTTTTTCCGCTCCCTCCCCCGGAGATACAACACGGACCTGAGGTAAGTTCAGCAACTTTAGCTGTGAAGCTGACAGTACTGTTAATTATGAAGAAGTTGTCATACACTAAAATTGCTACTGGTTTTTGTATAAGGCAGTTGATGGTTTTGAGATGGGACGTGTGTGTATGTGTGTGCGTGCCTGCGTGTGAAAAATCTGCCAGTGGAACAAGATTTTTTTGCTTGTAATGAGAAGATAAATCTTGTCCCACTGGCAGATTTTTCTACTTATTTCAAGTGAAAATGTACTTGAAACAGGTGAAAATTGTCAAATAACAAAGTAATTTTTTTGGTAAATACTCTTGTTTTAAGTGTAATGAGATTTTTTGACTAAAAATGAGACATTTTAACTATAAATAAGACAAATATTCCTGGTAAGATTTTGAGTTTTTGCAGTGCAACATAAATATAATGCAATTTGGCAGGCTGTTGTGATGATTGTGTGTGTGTGAGTACAATGTACAACACAAACACAAATGGTACATGGTTAATTTTGCTCCATCCATGTTTTATATCCCCCTTTTTAGATGGTCCTGAAACCTGTCAGCCTGCCTGAGGCCGAGCCTGCTACACAAGTGATGTTGTTCATTAAATAAAGATAAACAGCAAATACTGTGTGCATTGTATTTTTTAATATTATATATGAATAGTTTTTATAGTGATGTAATTGTGTGGGATGCTTTTGTATTTTACTATGGAGGTAAGGGAACTGTTAATTGAATTTGTGCACATAAATCAAATGTGTGCATATTCTACAGTTGTGCATAAATAAATAGAAATGTAAACATTTAAGTCAAATCAAACATATAATATGTAGTGTATTTTCTCTGTGATTAGAAGATTATGAACACGGATTAGAGGAAATACACACTATATGTATGATTTGACAAATATTTAAATTTTTTATTTATGCATAACTGTAGAATAATATGCACACATTTGATTTATGTGCACAAATTCGATTGACAGTTCCCTTACCCCATATTTTACTTTTTTATTCCTGTTAAGATTAAACATATGAATTTTCTTGTTGAAGCCATTTGTTTAGTTTCCTCAAAACTCAAAATTCATCCATTATTAATGTACAGTATGAGCTTACTATGAACGATGAACTGTTAAAAGACATTGTAGCACTCTAAGGAAGATAAGGCCTATCATTCATGACCGTATTTTTTTTTTGTACTGTGAAAATTAAGTTTCATCAAACTTTATTTTCACAGTACAAACATCTGTTGGTTCCTAAATAAGGCTGCTCATTTTGGTTTTAAAATGCTGAGATATTTACTGCAGAACTGTAACCTTCCCTCAACAAAATCATCAATTTTTGGGAGTATGTGTGATAGTTGATGGGAGGCAGAGCTGCAGGAGAATATTCCCAGGGCTGGTCCTCCACTCTTCATGAGTCCTACAGAGTTTCACCTCCTGTGCCGGTTCTGGAGTGGTAGAAGATGCTGTGAAGTTGGTGACGGCTGGTAAAGATCCTTCCTATTGTGTGTGTATTGTGATAAAGTTCTTTATTTTCTGTAATGCAATTTAAAAAAAAAAAAAATGTTATACATTCTGGATTCATTACAAATCAACTGAAATATTGCAAGCCTTTTATTATTTTAATATTGCTGATTATGGTTTACAGTTTAAGATTAAGATTCGCAGAATATTCTAATTTTTTTAGATAGGATATTTGAGTTTTCTTAAACTGTAAACCATGATCAGCAATATTAAAATAATAAAAGGCTTGCAATATTTCAGTTGATTTGTAATGAATCCAGAATGTATGACATTTTTGTTTTTATAATTGCATTAGAGAAAATCACAATATTCTAATTTTCTGAGACAGTCCTGCACTTCATCTTCTTCTGACCAGCATTTCTTTCAGACCCAGCTCTTCTGTCAGTCAGTGCAGGCAAGCCCGGTTTTCCCATCTCACAGCATTTTCTACCTAGAGAAAAAAAAGCCAAGTAGACTATGATGTAGTTCGGATACCAAAAATGAAGATATGTTAAATAATCTTGTTACCTTCCATAAGATCGCAGCTGAATGGGAACACGAACTCCGGTCCAGCAAAACGCACATCCCGCAGGTTTGATTCTCCAGCTTCAGTTACAGCACCCGAGCTTTAAGCCCCGCATTGTTCAAACACTGGCCAGGCTCGACATTTGCTTTCAAATAAACAAAACGATCATGTTTGTATGACATGACACAACCGACTTTGTCTCTGTGCAGATATTGATAAACCTCAGAAACTTTCAGTTTGTCCGTTGCGGATTGCAGGAAGTAGGAGCAGATCCTGCTGTCAGTTCTGCTGCTGTCATCACGTTATCATCCCGGTTCTGCACTGAATTCGGATGGGGAGAGTAACGCCATCTCCAGTCAGAGTAGTAGAACCGTGTTCCCATGACAAAGACATAGTTGTCGACATTAAAAGCTCACGAGCAGCAAGTCTTTGCTTTAGGTTTGTGTCCACGCCGCTGTGTTTACACCAGTAAACGCTGCGCAAATCACTCCCACCGGAAATGACAAGCATTGATGCAGACGAATGGCAGCGCCCGTGTTTTGGCGCGTAAACTTGTCTATCCACCTTATTCCTACGCCCCATGAGGCTTTGCGCGAATTGTGGGAGCTCCTTCCGGTGCTGCCAGAACCGCGTTTGTTTACATGCTGAGTGAACGCGTTAACCCTCTTTCTCCGAGCGTCGGGGATATAAAACATGTGGAAACACCACCTGTCACAGCTCAAACGGGACAATATCATCTTACCTCTGCCTCCTGCTGTTGAGGGATGGGAGGACGACCTGAAGAAGTGAAGAAATGCTTAGAAGATGAGAAGTATCTCATTCTTTCCAATGGGCAAAGTGGATACTCCTCCAGGTGGTAAATATTGTTACTTATCAGTACTCGAGATGAGAAATAAAAACGGTCCAAATCATCCCCCCTTTCCATCCCTTATGTCATTTCATTAATGAATGTGGTTTTACTGCTATTTCAACATTTAGAGTCATCACCAGAAAAATAACATTTGACAATTTTCACCTGAAATAAGTAGAAAAATCTGCCAGTGGGACAAGATTTATCTTCTCATTACAAGCAATAACATCTTGTTCCACTGGCAGATTTTTTTTACTTATTTCAAGTGAAAATCTACTTGAAACAGGTGAAAATGGTTGTTTTTTCCAGTGATGAGTCTTGTTTTAAGTGTAATGAGATTTTTTTTTACTAAAATGAGACATTTTAACTAGAAATAAGACAAATATTCTTGTTACATGTAAGATTGTTTTTGTTGAGTTTTTGCAGTGATCCATGTTACTTATCCTGTGAAGGACAGAGTAATATTGATAAGTTCAGAAAAGTGTTTTTTATTGTTGTGTTTTGATGTATTTGATGTAAGCCCAGTGGATATTTAAAGCTTACAGAAGGCTGCATTTAACTGCTGCTATGTCATTCCTGCAGTATTTCTGCAGCTGTTTTGGTCACTGCTATTATTTGTAATATATTATATTATTTGTAATCAGCACAAATTATCTGTCCCCATATGATAAAATCCACCATCCCCCCTGATTTATTTTTACAACTCGAGTACTGCTTATAATCTATGAACTAATGTGACAGGTAGGCTACTTGTGAACCTTCATTAAGACAAACTGTAAGCTTCTTTTATATTTATTCTTTCAGGTCCAGCTGGCAGTGATGTTCCTGGGGCTGCAGAGCTGCAAGCTGCTTATCTGGACACCAACTGAGCACCTGGAGTTCCACATTTCATTTGACAAAGACTTCAGATACACACATGAAACACCTCCAGAACTTTCACATACTTCCAACATTTGTAGATGAATTTGGTACAAAGAAGATTCAGCTCTGCCCCTCTGTTTAAAGCTAGGGGGAAAACAGAACAAGAGACTTCATTTTTGATTTCAGTTTTATTAAAAACAGAACCTGAAAGATCCCCTCCTGACATATTAGGACATACAATATAGGGACATGAATCAAAACATTTTAACACAAAAATATTGTTTAACAAAAGCACATTACATTTGTGTCTTAAGTGAGAGAGATTCAGTTTACTGTCGGAGGACTTAAGAAACCAGAAAATATTCACACCTGACTAACTGAAATCACAATATTTAGACTTTTATTTCCTCAAAAAAATAACAATTGCAGCTGGAACTCAGTTGTTTTCAGAAAATGTTAAATGAATGAAATATGTAAGTGCAGCTCTACAAACTACATACAGCACTTAACCTGTTGAGAGTTATTTGTTAAAGATACTGTAAGTGTAACGGTACCTCAATTGTTTTCAGAAAATGTTAAATGAATGAAATATGTAAGTATGTTTAAGTGCAATATTAAATGTCTTCTCACTTTTCACTTGAAATAAACTCAGCTCTTTAATTCACTAAACCAGCACAGATCTTGAGCATTTTGTCAATTTTGGGCACAAAGTTAATTTGGTCCTGTTTGAGAAAGAATCTTGTACACCTTCAGGTTCCTTATTCAACATGAATGCGGGCATGAGCAAAGCGGCGTGTGTGAGTGACCTCCTCACTGGTCAGCTGGCATCCTTTACCTGTGAATGCTGGAATGATTAGCTTCCCCCTACACTCCTCCAGCAAGTTTCTAACTGTGAAACCACGGTCACCCATCACCTCATCTCCAGCACGTAAATAATAGAATAGGTGTGGTCCTCCATCCCTGGGTCTGACCACTGTGTTTGGGCATCACAGAAAGCTTTGGTGTTAATCACAGCTACTCCTTCTGATCCATCTGGTCAGGCTCATCTGAGGGAGCAATACAGTACACAATTATTAACCACAAACACCCCAGCCCCCTCATCAAATGTACCTGGGGGAAGACCCACAACCCCCAACCTGCAACCACATCACCTAAGCCCTCCAGAAGTTTAGGAAAAAACCAGTACATCATCACAGCCAGTACTGGAGTTGAGGGGGGATGAGGGGGGTGGCATCCCCCCCTGAAATAAAAACGGTCCAAATCATCCCCCCCTGAAATAAAAACGGTCCAAATCATCCCCCCCTGAAATAAAAACGGTCCAAATCATCCCCCCCTGAAATAAAAACGGTCCAAATCATCCCCCTGTAAAACTGCCATCCCTCCTTTCCATCCCTTGTGTCATTTCATCAATGAATGTGGTTTTACTGCTATTTCAACATTAACATTTAACATTCTGGTTAGAGTAATCACCACAAAAATGTGACAATTTTCACCTGTTTCAGGTAAATTTTCACTTGAAATAAGTAAGAAAATTTGCCAGTGGGACAAGATTTATTTTCTTATTACAAGCAAAAAAATCTTGTTGCACTGGCAGATTTTTCTACTTATTTTAAGTGAAAATCTACTTGAAACAGGTGAAAATTGTTGTTTTTCCAGTGATGAGTCTTGTTTTAAGTGTAATGAGATTTTTTTTAACTAAAATAAGACATTTTAACTAGAAATAAGATAAATATTCTTGTTAACATTGAGTTTCTGCAGTGATCCATGTTACTTATCCTGTGAAGGACAGAGTCATATTGATAAGTTCAGAAAAGTGTTTTTTATTGTTGTGTTTTGATGTATTTGATGTAAGCCCAGTGGATATTTAAAGCTTACAGAAGGCTGCATTTAACTGCTGCTATGTCATTCCTGCAGGATTTCTGCAGGTGTTTTGGTCACTGCTATTATTTGTAATATATTATTTGTAATCAGCACAAATTGTCTGTCCCCATATGATAACCCCCCCTTATTTCTTTTTTACAACTCGAGTACTGATCACAGCTAAGATTTAAAATTAAATTAACAAAAAACTTTTTTCTTATCAACATGTCTGTAGTGAAACTATTGTATTTTTATTCTAATGCTGCCCTGCAGTCCGTGCCATAAACACACTTTGTATTTTAACTGCACAGAAAATAATAATAAATAATACTAAAGGTTGTCATTACAAATACTACAATGCTGTGTCCTCCATACACCTGAAATCATACCTGATATTTCATGACATTAACCTGAAATCATACCTGATATTTCATGACATTAACCTGAAATCATACCTGATATTTCATGACATTAACCTGAAATCATACCTGATATTTCATGACATTAACCTGAAATCATACCTGATATTTCATGACATTAACCTGAAATCATACCTGATATTTCATGACATTCCTGTCAATCCTCTGAGGATTCCCGTCTCTCCTCCGGTGTTTGTCGGATCTCAGCCACAAAGTATGATGCAGGTTTTCCTCCACAAAACGACGTACCCGAGCTCCGCAAGGACATTTTAGTAAATGCTACGGTTGATAAACATGTTAAACATTAAATGTCAGAAAACAAAATCGTAACTTCTCTGCTAGATTGAAAGCAAATTGCTTTAAAATAAACCGCTGTTCATGCTCAGCTGCCCATGTTAGTCAATGGCGTTACGCAACTTCCGGCGTCTAACCGGAAGTAGCTCCCACAGCGGTTTCTACAGTAGAGCCTCCAGGAATAAGGTGGATAGTTGCTACAATCAGTTGGGTCCTTATCTTTTTTTAATAATAGACCTATTGAAGCAATATTAATATTCCTAGAAAAGGAGCCATTTTCTATAGAGTAATGTATCATATTTAGAAGCAATGGGCCAAGAATATTCCAAAAAGTTAATATGAATTCAGGTGGAATCCCATCTATTCCAGGGTTTGTCAACTTTTCTAGCTGCTTCATCCAAGGGTACAGCACGGTGGCAGCCCATCTCACAGCTCTCACCTCTCCCACCTCCCGCTGGTTAGCTGACCCGGCCGCTGACCCGGCCGCTGACCCGACCGCTGACCCGGCCGCTGACCCTGCCTCAAGACCCTGAAGAGCCGCTTCACCTCTGCCCCATCCTGCGCAGGCCTGACCCGTAGAGACGGTTCGTAGTGAAGGTGGATGACTCAGACAGGCCAGCTGACAGTCCTGCCGGGGCCCCCCTGCGCCCGGATCTCTCCTTCTCCTCTTCCTCTCCTCTCCCTCTGCTCTTCAGGTTTTTATACAAGCTAATGGACGTTAACATTAGAGCTAGCCAGTTAGGTTAAGTTACAAGGTTGGTAAACGTTGGCTGTGCTGTTTCTTACCTTGCTCCAAGGGCGAAACTTTCGTTTCAGAGGTGGGGGGGACACAAGTAGGAACGGCAAATTTGTGCGTGTAGCTGTAGCGTGGATGTGCAGTGTGGCTTTTTAAGACTATGGGCCAAATCCACAAAGAACAGATTGCGCCCGCAAATAGCGCTGTGAATTGCGTCGCATTTGCGCCCGCAATTTGCCCCGCTTTAAGGTCCTATTCACAAAAGATTTTGCTCTAATGATATACCAGCGCAAACACGCCCATAAAGTTTTGGAGCTGAGTGCAATTTGCACTTGTCTGAGTCGAGCGGAGCTGTTTCCAGTGTTCTCCATATTTCAGCACACAGATTGGTCCATAATGAAAACTGCAGAAATAAAAAATAAAGCGAGTGAAAATAAAACGCTGTGAGGCGCAATTTCCACTGGGGGGGACATGCCCCCCCACTTTTCAAACTCATGCTTTTGTCTCTCTCACCCCCGTTTTTTTTTTTTTTTTTTTTTACAGTTTAAGAACTAACGGTAGGCTCAGCCTGTAAATCCTCAAGACACTGTGCGAAGAGCCCCGTTCCCTCTCCTCCCTCCTCCCTCAGTGCTGTTCAAGGCTGATTTATGGTTCCGCGTTAAATCGACGCAGAGCATACGGCATCGGTTACGCACCGCCCTTTTTGTGCGCAAGCAAGCTTTATAGATGAGGTCCCAGATAAGGATCTGACGGTAATTCATGTTCTGTGTTTTGCTACACACACATACAGGTCAGCTGTTAAACACACACATTCTAGATTGATAGGTTTATATGGTGGAATTGTTTGTAATAAAGCAGCCCCTTACTGTATGGATGAATCCTGAACTCCGTCCTTTTATTTTTAAATCCGATAAGTCCACAACCCCACTTGATCTGACTGTGTACAGTCATGTCTGACTATAGATTTCACCCTTCATATCATTCAGTATCACACAGGCTTGAATGATATTGAAGAGAGAGAGAGAAACATAGACAGAGCGGGAGTGAGGAGTGAGTTAGCGCGCAGTTTAATACACGCTTCTGAAACACGGTATTTGCTCCACTATTTTTGCGTGTGGCAAATAGTGCTGGCCTTTGTGAATTAGGCGCTTTTTGCAATGAGGCTTATTGGCATAGAAAGGGGGCAATTTTGCGCCGAATGTATGAATATTACCTAATTTGCATGCATGCA
Organism: Cololabis saira; assembly: GCF_033807715.1. Taxonomy (NCBI): domain Eukaryota; kingdom Metazoa; phylum Chordata; class Actinopteri; order Beloniformes; family Belonidae; genus Cololabis; species Cololabis saira. The sequence goes on along the minus strand of NC_084595.1, from coordinate 48,106,102 downwards.
AATGGCACCGGCGCAGACTGCCACTATTTGCAAAAGCCGCGCAATCCTTTTGTGGATTTGGCCCTATGTGTGTGAACGATCAAACAAATTTACCTTTAGGGTAAACGCATTCTATGGGGAACTCATCTCGATACAACAGGTGTCAGAATGCGTTCCCCCTCTGTTTATCATGAAGGGAGGCTCACACATTTTTTTAAATTCATATTGCTGACTTCTTTCACCACCACAGATAAGTCCTGTGATTTTCAGGCTGATATCATCATATTTGACCATTTTAAACAGGGGGGATTCTGGGGGAAACACATCTCGACGGGGGAACTCATCTCGATACAACACCGGCTCATCTTCATTTCTGCGCCACGTCCTGGCTGTCTGTCTGTGAAGGCTGATTTATGGTTCTGCGTTAAATCGACGCAGACCTTACGCCGTAGGGTTACGGTGTGGGTACGCGGCGACGCGCACTGTACGGTGCGCGTCGCAGCGTACCCTACGCCGTATGCTCTGTGTCGATTTAACGCGGAACCATAAATCAGCCTTGAGCAGCACTGATGGGAGGAGGGAGGGGGAGCGGGGCTGCCGGGCCGTCTTCGCACAATTTTGATGATTCGCAATTACAGGCTGAGCCTACCGTTAGTTTTTAAACTATAAAAAGTGGGGGGGACAAAAACATGATTTTGAAAAGTGGGGGGGACTTGTCCCCCCTGTCCCCAGAGGAAATTGCGCCCATGCCTTGCTCTACGCTGACTTTATTAATTCCAGCTTCACCGTCACCACCTTTTTAAAATATTGGTGTAGAGAATCTCTGAGGCCTCTATTTTCTTCTTCTCTTCTTCTCTTTTCTCTTCTTTTCTGAGCACCGGACTTGTGCTGACCGGACATTTTGACCATTCTAATGGTTGAATTCAAGGGCGAAGATGGCACTGGGGACGGGGGGGACACGTCCCCCCCAGATTTATAATGACCCCGATCCGTCCCCCCCAGATTTATAGTGGTCCCCGATCCGTCCCTCCCACCCACTGTCCCTATGTAACAGCCTGTCCTAACTGCATGAGAGCGCTCACTGCGTTACATCGGACGCTCTCTGTCCACGCTGAAAGCGTTATGTCCCCCCCCCACGTTCTTTTGATTGACAGCTGAAACTCGCTTTGTAGGCTGATTTATGGTTCCGCGTTACACCAACGCAGACCCTTCGGCGTAGGGTACGCGGCGACACCGTCGCCGTCGATTTTACGCGGAACCATAAATCAGCCTTAACCGCACTCCCCGCCCGTGCGCTCCTGAAAGAAACTCCTAAAAGAGTAAAGAGACAAGTAAAAGATGGGTGATTACTTCACTTGTAATCTTCCTACGTTTGTACTTTCTAAACAGAAAACAAGCTTGATATTGTGATATTTAAATGTTCTATTTTCTTCCTGCCGCTCGCATTGAAAGCTGGTTGAAAGCCGGTGTTCTGAGATTTCTTCCTACCCATCATTTTTTCCTACTCGAGTTGACTGCACATGCGTATAGCAGCAACTTCAGATTTCAGAAGGCTATAATATCCTGCTACCTGATCGCCGCGGAAGAGAAAAGGTTAGTTTCTTGTATGTTAATACTTTGTATGGACAGTATTTAATGCATATACGTTTGAGGGACAAATCAAATGCATGTCTTTATGCCTGTGCGTGAGTGAATGTGCTTTTCCAGCTGTATTAAACAGCTGGAAAAGTTATTCAGTTTTGTGCCAAAAGCAGTGATGGAAATCAACAGGTAGAGCAGGAAATGGACAGACCACCAAAGGTTAACTGCAGCATCCAGCAAGAAGGTTTGATTGATTTTACTTATTATAATTTTTGGCTACGGTAGGAAAGAATTTTAGGTAGGAAGAAATCTCAGAACACCGGTTGAAAGCAGGTTGAAAGCGCTGTAGGAAACAGTCATGGATGAAGAACGGCTGATCCAGTTAGTTGAAATGAGAAGTTATCTCTATGATTCCTCCTCATTTCACTACAAAAACCTCAATAAAGTGGCAGAAAGAAATATTATCCTATTATATTATTTTTTTTGTTAACAATTTTTTATACATACATATACACATACACACACACACACACATTATTTATTATATATATATATATATATATATATATATATATATATATATATACATACATACATACATACATACATACATACATACATACATACATACATACATACATGCACATACACATTGCCCATTGTTCCACCACGTACACATAGGCCCCCTAATAGAGTTTCTGGTCATATATATATATATATATATGCATTTACACAAAATAGTTGGAATCATTTGCTGACAGCTTGGTCCCCCCCAGTTCAAAAATCCTATCTGCGCCCCTGGTTGAATTAAATGATAACATCAAATTTTGATCAGCGGCCAAACCATTTTTGTGTTGGGGGTTCTTGACCACAAGGACAATTAGGAAGAAAACAAATAACAAGCTTTTATGTAACTCAAATACATATTTTTTTCACAAATAGGCATATTTTGAAACATTTTGAAAAATGATTCCATAATTTAATGAGAATAAAAATAATCATCAAAAGCTCCATCCCTGCTCCTTCTTCTCCCGGCGACTGAACCACTGACTACGACATCAGCAACCGAGAGCTCTTGGCAGTGGAGGAGTGGAGGAGTGGAGGAGTGGGACTGGTGGAGGGGCCAGACTGGTGGAGGGGCCAAACATCTGGAACAAACAAACCTGGAATACGTCAGGACGGCTTGAGACTGAATTCCAGGCAGGGCCACTGGTCCCTCTTCCTCACCTGATTCAACTTTAGCCTCTCCTACCCACCAGGTAGCAACAGCAGGCCGGACGGCCAGTCTGGCCTGTTGTTGAAGGGGGAAGAGGAGGAGAGAGAGGTGGACACCATCCCTCTCTCAGCTCTGCTTCACATTGTGTGTGTGATCTTTCTTTAAAGCAGAAGATTTTTACATAATAATTCAGATGTTTATTGTGCGAGTTCTCACATTGTATTCTACAGGTTTTCACATCAAATCTACAAGCTCGTGCATTTAGGCACATATTTACCTTCATAGAAAAAAACTAATATTGGATTAAAAAGAACTCCAATCAGAATAGAATTCAGAAAGAACAGAACAGAAAGTAAGTGATTTTCATTTGACTCCAAGACCTCTTAATTTCCAAACACCAGCCAGTTTAAACTTGGGAGCCATTCTGAATAGAAGGTGAAACGTCTTCAAGAACCAATAAAAGGAAGCCCACTTGACTTGAAGATTACTGTGACTTTAATGACTGAGCCATTATAGTTGTGCACAATACACACAGTAGAAAAGTCATCCTCAATGAATGTGTTATTTGAATGATATAGTCTACTCAGTTCATAAAACATTATTATTAGACATATTTTCCTCCAGAGTCCCAAAGCATGACTCCTGAGCAACTATTAAAGAATTTCAGGTAAATACTTCTCTAGCAGGAGAAAACCCTTAAGCCAAACAGTGACAAGAAAAACTAAACTCCCCTTTAAGAGGGAAATCTTTGATTAAGAACAGACTGCAGTGTAGGTTTATGTATAATGAACCTATGTTTAAGACGAGCCTGTCCTGTAGCTGCAGCTATGACTAGAGATGAAAACAGAAATGCATCAAAAACAGATACAAATAAGAAATACACACATATACAACACACATATATAACAGTGGTATGAAGACAGAGGATCTGCAGTGTCTCAGGATACCGTCTGAATAACACATGAAACACGTGCAACTAATTAAGCTAGGTTAATATAAAAAAATAGTTTATCCGATCTTCAAACACACAATTTTTGTAACAAATAATTACAGTCTTTGCTACAGACAGTTAGCTTAGATCCTTGTAAGAATATCACACGGTAAAAATCAAAACATTAACTTCTGGAACGAAATACAATTAATAAACATCCCGGACCATGCAAGAGAACAATTTACCACAGTGAAATCCTCACTGGTCTGTGCGATCCCTCGCCAACCACTGACCAATAGACAGAGGTGGACAGAGTACTCGACCCCAGTACTTGAGTAAGAGTACAAATACTACTGGTCAAAATTTACTCCGTTACAAGTAAAAGTAGCTCAGTCAAAATATTACTCGAGTAAGAGTAGAAAAGTACTTGCTTTTAAAGGTACTTAAGTATCCAAAAGTAAATGCTTTTAAATTTACTTTAAGTACAAGTAAGAGTAAGAGTAAATTTCTTATTTTCCACATCAGTAAATTACTATATTTTTTCTAAATTAATTTAAGTTGTAAAGTTTAAGTTGTAAATGTCTGTGGTTTGTCTGTGCCCTCGTTTTTTACTCGGTCGAACTCAAACATTGAGTTACGATACGGCCAAGGATTTTGTGAAAGTCCCTGCTCCGAGTCCGGCTCATTATCAGACTCAGACGACTCAGCGGATTGTCTTTCTTCTCCTGACGCAGGCGTAGCCATTGTTGCAGCTCTGTCTTGACAAACGCAGGCTACTTTGGCGGTATCGTTTTGAGGAGGCTTGAGGTATTTCCACTTCACGTACATCCCAGTGGAGAGCGTGCACTGTGATAGGTCTCCTCCTTTGACAAAAACAGCTTGTGTCCAATAGGATTTTAGGGAAGAAGAAAAAAGAGCAGACCTGAAAGTAACGAGTACTTTTAGGCCTTCCTAGAAATGTACTCGAGTAAAAGTAAAAATATTTGTCTTGGAAATGTATTCAAGTAAGAGTAATAAGTACCAAAGAAATCTAATACTCAAGTAAAGTACAAATCCTCTGGATATGTACTTAAGTACAGTACTCAAGTAAATTTACTCCGTTACTGTCCACCACTGCCAATAGATGGCAGTGTTGCACCACTTTTGCACAATTTAATCACCATTATCCTACTCCTGTGTGTGTGTGTGTGTGTGTGTGTGTGTGTGTGTGTGTGTGTGTGTGTGTGTGTGTGTGTGTGTGTGTGTGTGTGTGTGTGTGTGTGTGTGTGTGTGTGTGTGTGTGTGTGTGTGTGTGTGTGTGACTGAACGAGAGGGGCTTTTATTTTGGAGGGTTAGTTTGTTCTCCTTGTAAACGGCTCGGGACTCCCCAGTAGACAGACAGGACTCACCATGGCACCACTGGGACTAAAAGCAATCGCTGGAGAAAGTAAGAACTGTTTCTGTATTTCGTTTCATCATTTTTTTTAAAAACGGGATAATTGTAATTTGGTGGTGCTGCTTTCCTCCTTAGATTTAAACATCTCATTCTTAACCAGATTAGGTTAAAACTGTGTCAAACAGACCTGTTGTACTGACACTAGGGCTGTGAATCAAAATGGTCGCTGTAATTTGTTGTTTTTTAGACTTTGATGTACAAAAGACATATAGCTAATCATCAGAACCAGTTACTGCTTTTATTGTCAGTGAGGTGGAATATCTTGTTTTAGCGGTTCTGTTGGACAGGAATAGATGCGTTTGTTGGGAGAATAAACGCTTGCTCGGTAATCCTCTAATCCCTGCGGATTAACGGACATCATTTCTCTGTGAGAGGGGGAAGCAGAAGAAAACAACTACCAAGCTGCTGTTTGCACTTTCTACCAGGTTATTAATATTATTAATATCAGTCCGCATCAATTTGAAAGAAATAAAACTCCTCGAAAGAGGAGAAATACGCAAACCGCGAGTTTGATGGGGTTTTTTTTCCTCTTTTTTGATGTTATTTAAAGGAGCATGAGGCTCCTTTTAAGAAATTAGAGACTCTAGCGCAACCCTTCACCACGACGGCCGTCGGGGGTACTGCAGCCAACAGCGAAGCCGGCACGGGAGAATGGGGAGAACGTGCATGCAGCGTCATGTGACGTCACATCCGCAGCCCAGCGCGGGAAATTCGGACCCGAATTGCAGCACATTTTGCAGCACGCAGCCTGTTCAAGGCAACGGAGAGATACGCTAGAGGGCTCATTCTTTTTGGTTTGGAACGCTTCATCTGACATTATTACTAGAAAAATTAAAACATATACCAATTTCTTTCATAAATCCTGCCTCAATCTGGCCTCAAGCTCCTTTAATTAACAATTAAAATTTTGAAAATTGACAATGTATTTCCTGTGACAAATGAAGAGACTCCTCCTGGAGAGGGAAATGCTCAGTGGTTAAACCAGGTGGATTAACAGGAATGTAGTTACAGGTTCAGTGCATATCTTTCCATGAAATTCTGATGCAAAACTAAAACATAAAATGTATTATTACTTGAATCTAACACCACATTTAGGTTTGGTATTATTGACATAGCATGTAGTAAAGGTGAAGTAATGATCAAAGTGAGATGATTACAATTTTATTTTTTTCCAGATTAACAATGCATCATTATTTATTGATATAGCAAATTTCACCCATTTTGAAATACACTTTAAGCCTGGTTTCACAGGAAAAAATACAATGGTTACATTTTACAAATAGTGTATTTCATTTTCAAGAACATTATGTATACCTGTGTATTTCTCTCCAGGGTCCCAGTGTCTAGTGGAACTATCTCAGCTGTCCTTAGTGAAAGGCAGGTGTTTAAACCTATCCAAGTATTTATCAATATGGCCTGAACAATTTTTTAATCCCAAACTACAAATTTACTATTATTACGGTTTGCAATTTTTAACACCACCCGCCAGCCCCTCAGACTATAGTTTTTTTCATATCACATTTGTGAAATGAAAAAAACGAAGCTAGATTTGGTAAGAACAGCAAGGCCTTCGACTCTTCCCCGTACACAACCATCTATCTGATATCTATCTGATATCTATCTGATATCTATCTGATATCTATCTGATATCTGTCTGATATTTATCTGATATCTATCTGATATCTATCTGATATCTATCTGATATCTATCTGATATCTGTCTGATATTTATCTGATATCTATCTGATATTTATCTGATATCTATCTGATATCTATTTGATATCTATCTGATATCTATGTGATATCTATTTGATATCTATCTGATATCTGTCTATCTGTCTGATATTTATCTGATATCTATCTGATATTTATCTGATATCTATCTGATATTTATCTGATATCTATCTGATATTTATCTGATATCTATCTGATATCTATCTGATATCAGCCGTTCTGCAGGAGCTGCAGGATTCAGCCGTCATTCATGCTTTACGCAACTTTCCCTTGAACCTTTGAATTCTGACAACTTAACTGATCCTTGTGATTGTTTCTAGGTTCTTCATACAAAGACTTTTTTAATTTGAGGTGCACCCTGGTTTTGTTTGCCTTGTTTTTATTTTTCGTTACTCTTTTTGTAAATAAAACATCTCAGGTCCAATTGTACATCTGGGCCTACAGTTGACATACTATTATCATGTGATTCCAGTGTCATGATCACAGGCAGTGAAGCTTTTTCCAATGAAATATCATCCTGGACGTGTCTATTTTATTACAGAGGTTTGCAAGTGTTTTATTTGTGAATATGTGTGCATAAATGAATGATAGCATTTATCCATGATGTCATATCCGCTGACACAGAAATGGCCCATAAATAGAGAGGGGTGTGGTGGATAAGCTGAGAGGATTGGGAGCAGATTAGAGCAGTGATTGTCTAACCATATGACTGGGTTTGTGTCTCTGTGGGACAGACTTGAGGGATGCCTAAGCCATACACATCTCTGTTCAAAACATATAACAAGAACCTGTTTAAAAGAAATCAACATGAGTCACACCTCAACCAGCAACTTAACTGCATCCTGAATGGCCTTACAGCTGACGCTATAGGACGCACAGAATATTGTATCAATGTGCTGGTACAGAAATTGCTTTTTTTTGTCAGTTTATTAAAAGTTTGTGAGCGTGTGGAAATCATTTTTAGTGTTTTTTTTTTAGTCGCTTCAAAAAATAAACCTATTCATTGTTATAATCAATATATTTCAAGAATCGTTATTGGCCGGGTTTCCCAGATCCAACCTCTCTTAAGGATTTAAGAGAGGTTCAAAGAAGGTTTGAACTAAGAGAGAACCCTAAGATACGGGTGTTTCCCAGATGACTTCTTAACACCGTCCTTTAGTTTCGCTCTTTCAGAAGCTCTTTGGAGCAGCTGTCCGGTTCTGAAACCAAATCAATCGATGCCAGGCAAATCGATCACCGATCACTATCAGCGCATTTTCACATGCAGCACTGCTACCTAACGCACTAATTCCCTGCTGCCTGTGCGTTATAATGAAAAATTAAGATGATAAATAAAATTCAATGACCCTTTTTCATCCAAACGGTGCGTTACTCCGTTATTTCTGGCTACAGTGAGGCTTTTTTTCCCCACACGCAGAAACCGGGAGGAAACGTGGTGGGCGTGTGTGTGCGTTCAAAAACATGAGCCAAGAGAAGGCGAGTTTCGCAAATCGCAACGTGGAATTACAGCAATCCCTGGTTTTTCGCAGGGGTTATGTTCCAAAAAGAACCCGTGATAAGTGAAATTCTTTTTACAATTATAGAGGGCTTCAGATTGCAGAGATCATCCCCGCCTCGCACGTATTCCTGCTCTTCTGATGCTGCTGCATCCCGCAGGTGGGTTTTTTCAAGAGAAGAAAATAGTTATGGGTCGTTGTCTTCGCTCTTTTTTCTTCTGGGCAAAAAGATTCTTTAATATAAACCGACACCATTGATTATATTTGAGACTGTAATGAACGATTCATCAAAGGCCGTTCTTCAGCTGCTGCTTCCCTGTCATCACATAGATGCGCTCGGGCGCGGCGCAGGAGGATCGGTGTCCCGGCTGCCTGGACAGCGCGGTCCGACACACGTCCAGGGGATTGAAGTGCTGACGCACGAATGCGTTCATAAAAACAGTTCTGCTTCGCGCACGGTGACGCGGTTGATTTGCAGCGAGAACATGCTGTATAGCAGCCAAATCATCAAATAAATGATATTCATGATGATCGTTTTATTTGTGCGTAATGCATAAAGCATATACAGGAACACACTTGTTATTCCTTATTTTTCTTTTTTTTCCCCCCTTTGCTGTCACCGATAAATGCTAAACAATATAAATCTTAAGTATAAAATAGATCAAAACTTGTGCGGGGGACATTGTTTTAATATCTCATTGCTTGGTGTAATATTGTTTTGCCTGACGCGGCTGGATCTGTGAGTCTTTGTTCACTAAGATGGTTGTAAAGACTGGGTCAGCAGCATCTTTCATTTCCTTCTTAATGAAAGAGATACTTAAGCTAAGAGCGACTCTGGGAAACGCGATTTTCTTTCACAGGCTCCTTAAGAAGGTTTGAAAGAAGTCTTTCGCTGTTAAGAACTACTTAACTGATCTGGGAAACCCGGCCATTGTCATTATGAGACCATAACGGAATTTTGTACAGACCCATGGGGACACGTGTAACATTGAGCAGCTGAATTTTCACTGGATTCTGAATTTGGTATACAGGACTGACTCAGAAAATTTGAATATTGTGATAAAGTTCTTTATTTTCTGTAATGGAATTAAAAAAACAAAAAAGTCATACATTCTGGATTCATTACAAATCAACTGAAATATTGCAAGCCTTTTATTAGGGCCCGAGCACCTTCAGTGCGAAGGCCCTATTGTATCTGTAGGAATTTTTTTTCTTTCTTTATTTTTCTGACGAAAGGAGGGCCTTTTTGCCCCCCTAAACGTGCCCAAAAAGTCACCAAATTTTGCATGCAAGTCAGGCCTGGCGAAAAATTTGATATTTAATGGTTTGCATTAATGGGCGTGGCAAAATGGCTCAACAGCGCCCCCTTGAAAACTTTGTGCCTCAAGCCCCAGAATGCGGTATGTCGTACACGCACGAAAATCGGTACACACCTGTATCATGGCGCAACTGAAAGAAAAGTCTCTTGGCGTCATGCCCGAAACCGAACAGGAAGTCGGCCATTTTGAATTAGTTGTGTCATTTTGGCGAAATTTATGCCATTCCTTCGAAAGTTAATTCAGCCCGAACCGTAACGTGCACCCAAGTGTGTTATACATCAAAATGTGCGTCTCCATCCTGCGACTACAAGCATTACTTTTCTCTTTCAAAAGCGTTACCGTGGCGACGAGAGACGCCAAAAAGCGCAGCCACCCTTCATCTGGTTGGTTCAGACAGAAAAAACTTTGCGCCTCAAGCCCCATAATACGGTTTGACGTACATGAACGAAAATTGGTACACTCCTGTATCATGTCGCAACTAAAAGAAAAGTCTCTTGGCGCCATGGCCGAAACCGAACAGGAAGTCGGCCATTTTGAACATTCTGAATTAATTGCGTAATTTTGGAGCAATATATGCCATTCCTTCGAGAGTTAATTCAGCCCGAACCGTATCGTGAACCCAGATGTCTTATACATCAAAATGTGCGTCTCCATCCTGCGACTACACGCATTACTTTTCTCTTTCAAAAGTGTTACCGTGGCGACGCTAGACGCCAACAAGCGGACCCCCCCTTCATCTGATTGGTCCATATTTGATAGTTCCCCAAAAGGCACCAAATTTGGCATGCAAGCCAGGCCTGGCGATAAATTTGATCTTTCATGGTTTGCATTAATGGGCGTGGCAAAATGGCTCAACAGCGCCCCCCGGAAAACTTTGTGCCTCAAGCCCCACAATATGGTTTGACGTACATGCACGAAAATCGCTACACACCTGTATCATTTCACAACTAAAAGAAAAGTCTCTTGGCGCCATGGCCGAAACCGAACAGGAAGTCGGCCATTTTGAATAAATTGTGTCATTTTGGCGAAATTTATGCCATTCCTTCGGCAGTTAATTCAGCCAGAACCGTAACGTGCATCCAGGTGTGTTATACATCAAAATGTGCGTCTACATCCTGTGACACCACGCATTACTTTTCTCTTTCAAAAGTGTTACCGTGGCGACGCTAGACGCCAAAAGGCGCGCCCCCCCTTCATGTGATTGGTCCATATTTGATAGTTCTCCAAAAGTCACCAAATTTTGCATGCAAGCCAGACTTGGCGATAAATTTGATATTTCATGGTTTGCATTAATGGGCGTGGCCTAACGGCTCAACAGCGCCCTCTAGAATACTTTTATCTGCCATAAGCTTCGTTGGCCTTAATTAGCCACGCCCCTTCTTCTGATTGGTTGTCCCGATTTTCTGCTATAACTTTGGAATGGTTTGACATAGAGAGTCGTGGGTGGTGTCATCAGATTCTTTATGGAGTCCTTGACCTTCATTGGCCGGAATTAGCCCCGCCCCTTCTTCTGATGGGTTGTCCCTTTTTTCTGCTATAACTTTTGAATGGTTTGACATAGGAAGTTGTGGGTGGTGTCTTTTCTGATATGCTTATGGGGGGCGGTGGCCGTGAGTGCGAGGGCCCGTTCATCGGTGCTTGCAGCTTTAATTATTTTTATATTGCTGATTATGGTTTACAGTTTAAGATTAAGATTCCCAGAATATTCTATTTTTTTGAGATAGGATATTTGAGTTTTCTTAAACTGTAAGCCATGATCAGCAATATTAAAATAATAAAAGGCTTACAATATTTCAGTTGATTTGTAATGAATCCAGAATGTATGACATTTTTGTTTTTGTAATTGCATTACAGAAAATCACAATATTCTAACTTTCTGAGACAGTCCTGTATATTCCTGAATGTGGACATAAACTATGTACATGAAATATTTGATGGCACCTTGAATGCCAGTTCTTCCCCAGAATAAATGGGAACTATCTAAGGGTATTGTAGCGTGTGTGTGAGTTACTGGCTTCCAGCTGGTTTTTGTAACCGTCTTCCTGCATTGCATTATATTTTTGTATAAAATACAATGCGATGCTACAGTCCTTTGTGACTCCATCACATATGTTTGATGTGCAGCTGACTGACATCATGCACTTGGAAAACTGCACCTGAAAACTTAGACTAGTGTACCTCTATATTTTGGTCTCATTAAAAATGGCTGAGGACATGATTTTAGTCTTGATTAGAGATAAATACAGAATTGTAGCATTTTTCCATAACAAATCAAGAGTGATCTCTGCAGTAGAGTGGGTTTTGCTGATGACTTAGCTCATATGTTTCCTAAATTTGCAGAGATAATGAACAATGTCATCAAGAAGGCAAGAGAAAAAGGAAAGTGGAAGGTAATATTTCTGTTTCACTGATCATAATTTGCATCATTCTTTAATCTAATTTTAAATGACATCTTGGCCTTTTTTTTCTTTTTTACTCTTGTGGATGATTGTTTTCAGGTGCTGGTGGTGGATAAGCTGAGTATGAGAATGGTTTCATCGTGCTGTAAAATGACAGATATAATGTCGGAGGGTATTACCAGTAAGTACAGATCCATATTACCTCAGTTTATTTCATGTCTGTTTCATCAAATTGAATGAAATGTAACCTTAATTTAGATTAATGTGTAACTGGTCACTTACAGCAGCTTGCAGCTATGCTAGATGTCCTATTGATCTGGCTTTGCATCAAGTTTTCAACACATAATTGCTCTTTAAACACCATCGTGATCACAGGAAACATGGAATTTTGTGATCAACTGACAGATTTTTTTAAAAAAAGTGTGGCTTTTACAGGTTACATAGCTCTTTAAACATGTTAAACAGTTTTATCAAGATTTATTAATATTACCTTATTTGTGAATGTAAGTATATGTTGGTTTTAATTTACTTTGGCTATAACTTCTCTTAATGGCAATGTTGAATTGATGGATAGAAGGAAACTTTTTAGACATTTAGTAAAGAATTTTAACAATTTAGCATTCATTAATGTTTTAAAGTTTAATATCAAAATGCGATGGTATTGTTGAGAAATATTCACGTATAGTCAAATTTATCTGTGTACTTCAGTTGTAGAAGACATAACCAAGAAGCGTGAACCTCTACCCAGCATGGAAGCCATCTACCTGATCACGCCCTCGGACGAGGTAAATACACATATTATACACCCGTCAGAACCGGCCAAGGACTTTTGGTGTTGAGATCTTTTTATGCAAAATGCAGCTTCAAGTCATGTGAGCTGGTTTTGGCAGTGGTTCGTTGGATCAAATGACCTGAAAGAACTGGTAGGCCCAAAAGAGGCTTGAGGGTTAGTGTTGTTGAGTCCAGAGCTCATCTGATATCTAGCAGCAGAGTCACCAGTGGCCAGCGCCGATCCTGGCTCCCAGGGGGCCCTAAGCAGGAATCGTGGCAGCCGGCTTTGCCGGCTGCCCGATTTGGGCCAATTTGGGCACGATTTGGGCCGATTTGGACTGATTTTGGCCAATGTTTTTGCACCCCAAGGCTCTGGTCATAGTCATACAGATACAACTAACAAAGTTACAGCAAAACTCTGCGTATAGGAAGGGGCAGGGCTGCCAGTGGCTGCGATGAGAGCAGTTCTTGAACCCAGCGATGAGAAAGGTTGTTCAAGTGAAGAGGGAGTCCTATCAAGTCTGTTTAGCTTGAGGTAACCCTGAAGAAGCGGACTGGTTCTGCCAGAGCCAGGCCAGAGCCTCTGTGATTGGCAAAACAAAACCCTGGATGAAGGAGAAGTTTGGTGAGGCCATAGAAAGAGAAGTTCAGTCAGCTCCAAGAAGATTCATGGAGCAAGAAGAAAGTAAAGCAGTGCTTTACTGGCACTGTGCACAGTGAGGTATGACTTTGACTTTGAGCTCAAATATTATCAGGTAGTGGGAGGAAACATGTCTTTCACAGAGAAAACTGAGTCTTGGCAATGGGATTGATCATAACTGGAGCTAAGGCCACAGAGGTGAAACCGCTCTGTAATAGCAGAGATGAAGTTTGCCCTGGATGAGGTGGTTGTCTTGTGGTTTAAACGCCTTTGCGACACTTTGTGGACATGAGGGGCAGGCATTTGCAAACTAGGGTTGTGGTTCTCCTTCCTAAGAAGCAGGGCCAGGGAGTGTGTTCCTGTTACAAGGGGAGCTAAATCTAATTCCTCAGCCACCCCTGTAAAGTTTATGCAGTGTCACAGGTGGATTTTAGGACCCAAAGTGACAGACAAAAGGCCGGGACAGAGACAAGAAGACGTGATCAGGGGGATTCTGGAGTCAGTCCATGTCAATTGAATACGTCAGTTAGAGAATGAGTGTTGGAAAGTAGCGCACGCTGCAAAGACAATCTGGCCAAGAGTGAGGCCACAGTGCAGCTGAAACGCTGATGAGCTCAGCACAACAGGGCAGAGTGGGACATGCAGTTGACCCCTGAGGAACGATTGGGGTCCCGTCCTCCATGTCCTGGAGCTATGCTCATGAACTGTGAGGAATGATGGAGAGAATAAGATTGCAAATACAATAAGTGAAAATGAGCTTCCTCTGCAAGGAGGCTGGACACTCCGTTAGCATTAGGGGGAGAAGTTTAATCACCTTTACATCAAAAAGACCCAATGCATCTGGTTAGGAAGCATTCTTGTGGCTTGCGTAGGGAGGTATTTTGGGCATGTTTAACTAGGAGAAGGCCTTGGGGCAAACCCACGAGACATTGCCAGTATTATATTTCTTGAGTCTGCTTTCCTTTCAACATGAATCTGGATAAGTGGAAGTTAGTGGATCAATGCATGACAAATGCAACCTGGTTATTTCAATAACTTTTTATAAATAAAATTCTGCTATTCAATTAAGAGTATTGTAACTATCTTCACCACCTTCTCAAGACAAGAACGAGTCATTTTCAGTTTCTAGGGTAAAAGATTGACCTGTGTTTTCTCAGTCTGTCGAGGGTCTGATTGACGACTTCAGGGACCCGAAGGCTCCACGGTACCGAGCAGCGCACGTCTTCTTCACTGACAGTAAGTACATCTATTGTGTTTCAGAAAGATATGCTTTTGATGTAATATTTAAAGATTAAACTTTAAAAAAACAAATAATTACACATTTTTCATTCCGGCCATCTGCCAGTTTGGCAGAATTTTCCAGTCTTAAGCTTTGTATAATTTTGTTTAATGTTAATTTAACATTGAGTGGTACCCTTTTAAGTTGTTCAATAAATGCAATATACAGTGGTCAATAAAGATGCCCTGCCCTCCAATTGTCCTGTCAATTTGCATTTCAAACGTTACATTTTTGGCTTTTATTAAAGCATTTTTGCAGGCCCAACTGGGCACCTTTTATGCAATGATACAAATTCAGCACAATCTCTGACAGTTGCTCTGATCTTATGAGAAATATGTAGATTTTTTATGGAATTAATATGAGAGGACCCAAACCCAGGAGGACATGAGGCAGAAGAGTAATGACAAAATACTTTAGTTTACAAAAAAGTTCCGGAGGCTGGCCAGGATGCCAGACTGACAGGACGGATGAACCTTGGAGCTGGTCAGACCTTCTGGCTGACTCAAGGGCCGGGTAGAAACAGAGATATGCAGAGATATGTACCAAGCAACAACCTGGACCAATGCAGGAACAACAAGGAATAAGAAATGCAGGAGGACATGAGGCAGCAGGGTAATGCAAGAGTCCTTAAAGGGGACATATTATGAAAAACACGTTTTTTTCTTGTTTTAACATGTATAAAGTGGTCTCCCCTCACCCTGCCAGCACAGGGGAGACAAAATACCATGAATTTCTGCAAGGTCTGTGACCCCCGCCTTACAGAATCCCCCAGTGTCACGTGTTTTTTTTTTTGAGCCGATTAGCCTAGGGTGACGTCACCCTAGGCGCAGAGATTCGGCCTCCGCTGCTGAAACCACGCCCACAACCAGCTCTCTACGCCGGCTCGAGCGGTCCTTCCTTGAGCCAGTCGGACGCGGTGCCGCGGCGGAGCGGATCCGGGTTAAATCATCCAGGTTCCCAGGTGGTTTGGGAGCTGGGTCCTCGGGGGTCCGTCCCAGGTCGGATCAGCTCCACCCTCCGAGATTTTCATCCAAATCTGTCGGTTTGATCCCCGGTAACCGACGATGCGCGCTGCTCCAGCCTACTTCCTGGTTCCCAAAGCGGGGTCCGTCCGACTAAATTCTCCAGGTTCCCGGCCACTTTGGGAGCAGGGATTTCTGGGGTACGTCCCAGGCTGGATCAGCTTCACCCTCCGAGATTTTCAGCAAAATCTGTCGGTTTGATCCCCGGTAACGGGCAATGCGCCCCGGAGCCATGCGCCGGGCGCCCGCCGTGGGGTTGCGGGGCCAGCGCGCAGTGACTAAAGGCTGATTTATGGTTCCGTGTTACACCAACGCAGAGCCTACGGCGTAGGGTACGCGTCGATTTAACGCAGAACCGTAATTCAGGCTTTAAGATCAGTTTACAGGGTGCAACTGAATGAGTGCATCCGACTATCGAGCTGCGTGACTTCGGACGCTCTCTGTCCACACTGAAACTGTTAAACTCGCGGCCAGTTAGGACAGTCCAATACAAAAAAAAATCAAGCAATGGATTTTATTTTGTCGCAGAAGCTTCTCGCATGGGACACAGTTTGTGTACGACGCAGCCAGCTGCTCTGGCCGGAGCGAGGTTTATGCTCCTCCCCTGCTACACGTCATTCAGGGAGCCAATCAGCACAGAGCCTCATTATCATAGAATCCCCTCCCCTAAAATGAAGCACAGAAAAAGGCTTTAGAAGCGGTAAAACTAGAGACATGGCCCACAGGCTGGATTTCTGATTTATGTAGAAGAAAACAAGCTTTAGATTGTTTTTAAGACATTCAAGGCCTGTTTAAAATATACATTAAATGTCATAATATGTCCCCTTTAAATATAACTATAAGCACTGCAAGGGCAGTTATTCAAAAATCATAACCAAATCATCCAATAGAAAACCAGGAAACCTAAAAAAACAAGGCAGGGAGGAGGAGAGGTGTGTAGGAAGGGAAAAACAAGACAATATGTACAGACTACCTTAGGGTTGGACAAGATCAGGCTCAATTGAAATAAGGAAGTCAACTAAAACTAAAGAAACCAAGAAGTAGATTTTCAAAATAATATAGGAACAGAACCAGAAAACCCAATAAATGTCAAAAGAAACAAATTCCAAATACATACACCCTAAACCATGACACATCTGCTTTAAATGAACAGCTGATAACAAAATAATTTTCTCTACATTCATTATAATAACAGTGACTGAAAATAGTCTTATTTTACTGCCAGTTATTTCAGTGAATTGCCATATATTTCCATAATTCCCTTACAGCAATCCCAGAGTCTTTGTTTGGACTGTTGACCAAATCCCGCGCCTCCAAAGCCATGAAGGCGTTGACTGAGATCCACATCGCCTTCCTGCCCTATGAATCTCAGGTAAGATGCTGTTTAGACAAGGATGACATTATGATAAGCCACTTCCAACATCGTTTTTGATGGATGAGGTCAGGAGGGTGTAAAACGTAATATTCTTCTGTCAATTAATCATACGCTTTTTGCAGTGTGTAGACTCTTTGTAGAAATACTTTTTCTACGTTAATAATTTGGGGTAGGGATGTAACGATACATTTAATTCACAATACTGGGTATAAGAGAAGAAGACAATATTCCTTCATTACTTCAAAGAAAACTTCAGAGTTGAAAGAAATCTGTCACAAAAAAGCCTCAGTTTGTAAACAAGACCTCTGACCTGCATGACGTCATCTCTGTGCGCGCATCTCGGACAGGTACAGCTAGACTTTGCTAATGTATACTCTGACTCAAAACGGTAAGGACGTCCATCATATTCAAAGTCGTCGTCCACAACCTCAGAATTTTACAAATATTCAGACATGTTTCAAATAACTAACAGTAAACTAACAGTAGTGAACTCCAGCTGTACACAGAGCTGTGTCTGCGATGCGCGCACAGAGATGACGTCATGCAGGTCAGAGGTCTTGTTTACAAACTGATTTCCTTGTTACACGGATGTAGACAACAGGTCCTGCAAGATGCCCAGAAGCAGATCTAGTGATTCATAAAAGAAATAAACGAGTTTCGCGGCAATAATGTGTTATTTAGGGAGGTAGCACAAGTGAGTCTGCAAGGAGACGCTGCGGGATCAGTACAGGAAGCTATTTAAATGCAAAGCGTAAACTGAAACCACAACAGGTATAACAAGGCAAGTCAAAGAAGACGATGGAGCACACGTGCTGCTCAAACGGCATGAGGTCCTCCATAGCTGATCCATCACCTGTCCTGGCCACACTTTGCCATTGCGTAGTGGCTCTCCGCTTCACCTCCAACTTCATGTCCGACCTCTTCTTTTTTTATCTCTAGTGGTGCAGTATTCAGAGCCCAGTTGCAAAACTTGTAGTGAAGAGGATCAAATCACATGCATTCTGTGTTGGATTGGGGTTTTCTTTAGTTATATGTGCATCATTTTGTTGTTATACAAATCCTGCCTTTTATTTCATTTCTGTACATCTGTGGGAGGTAGAGGGATAAAGTAAAATGTCCTCATTCTGTCGAGGATGGTATAGATACATTGTGTGTCACAAGTCAGAAAGATTATCATGTCATGGGCAGTGTTGTGCTAGTTACTGAAAAATAGTAACTAGTTACCGTTATTAGTTACTTCATTAAAAAAGTAACTCAGTTAGTAACTCAGTTACTTAGACCAAAAAGTAATGAGTTACTATGAAAAGTAACTATTTAGTTACTTTAAATAAAAACATTATTTTAAATGCTCCTATTAATCCCCTCTAGCCTTCATTTCAGCAGGTACTGTATGGATTTACATTGTGCATCGTGTGCTGTATTCTGATTGGCTAAACAGTCTCCCCGCTTCTTCACTTCCTGTATCAATAACATTGGTTGCTTAGCAACAAGCTGAGAACGGTCAATGAGCTTCAGCAGCAGCTCAGGAACGGGAGCCTTTGATGAATCGTTCATTACAGTCTCAGATATAATCCATGGTGGCATATCTGTTTATAAGAATCTTTTTGTCCAGAAGAAAAAAAAGTGACAACAACGACCCATAACTATTTTCTTCTCTGGAACAAACACTCCTGCACCGCGGCTTTAGGAGAAAAAGACGCTACAGGGTCGGGATGCAGCGGCTCAGAAGAGCAGGGTAATACGTGCGAGGCGGTGCTGATCTCCGCAATTTGAAGCCTTTTTAATTGTAAAAAGAATTTCACTTACCACGGGTTCTTTTTGGAACGTAACCGCTGCGAAAAACGAGAGATTACTGTAATGACAATATCTCCACGTTGTGAAACTCGCCGTCTCTAGGCTCTCCATGACGTGGTGAAGTTAGTTTTATGTTGGATATTCGACAGACGTTCGCTCTGGGGGCATTTCTGTCGAATATCCAACGAGTATCCAACGTAAAACTAACTTCACCGCGGTCTCGCCATGACCGTCATGTTTTTGAAAGCACACACAGATCCACACTACGTTTCCTCTGGTCTCTGCGTGTGGGGAAAAAAGGCTTCACTGTAGCCAGAAATAACAGAGTAACGCACCGTTTGGTAACGTAATTGCGTTACTGAATTTAAATAGAGTATTAATTACCGCAAAACTAATAGACTAGACGGGATGTACCCAAAAAGTGAAAGTAAGGAGCATTTATGGGTACAAGTCGGGAACCGGCCTACTTTACATATTTCAAGGGTGCTGAATCCAAAAAAACCGGTACCCGAGCAAAATTTTGAGTTTTTGACCTTCTAATTTGCATATCAAAATGGCCGCCAAACTGCCTGTCTTGCTCAGTCGTTGGACCATTTTCCCCAAGTTTTTTTGTAAGTAGGCATTCAAAGTTGATGAATTAAGTGTCTAGATCTATAGTCTAGGGTCAGAGCATGGATATAGTGGAGGCTCAGTGCCTTTTTATGTATATATATATATGCAAAATACCAACTTTTAAGGTGAAATGAAGCATTATTTGTGTCATTTTTAAGGCCGACATAAATATTCAGTCAATATCACTTAAATGTTCCCAGTGTGTATATGAAATGTGATGTATCCCATATTACATAATAATTAAGAAAAACACCATTGCAAGTTGTCTGAGAATTCATTTTTTTATGCAAACAAAGCATAATGCTCTTAATTCAAACATCGAAAAATTTAAGTGAATAGGGAAAAAAAAACATGAAACTTCCCTTGAACAGTTCTACAGATCAGATCTTGTTTCTGTATATTTTCTTTCATGTTTCTAGCTGAATTGCTTTGCTTTCATCTGTCTTCTTCTGTAAGTTCCATAGGTCACTTGTTTTGGTAAATTGTTTTTATACCTTTCTAGTTTGCTTGTGTGCCATTTGTCTTTGGAATTTCATTTTGATTAGTATTTCTTTCTGCAGTCCTTTTCCAAGGTATTTGGTTACCCATTGCCTTGGTATGCTTGAGGACTACAACTCCACATTTAAACAAGGACATTGGTCATCACTATGACATGTACACATTGCAGTGCATAACAGCCCCGATTTTCGGCATTTGGCTATAGGTGGCTGCAGGTGGTTATAGGTGGTTGCAGGTGGCTATAGGTGGCTGCAGGTGGCTATAGGTGGCTGCAGGTGGCTATAGGTGGCTGCAGGTGGCTATAGGTGGCTGCAGGTGGCTATAGGTGGTTGCAGGTGGCTATAGGTGGTTGCAGGTGGCTATAGGTGGCTGCAGGTTGCTATAGGTGGCTGCAGGTGGCTATAGGTGGCTATAGGTTGCTGCAGGTGGCTATAGGTGGCTGCAGGTTGCTATAGGTGGCTGCAGGTTGCTATAGGTGGCTGCAGGTTGCTATAGGTGGCTGCAGGTTGCTATAGGTGGCTGCAGGTTGCTATAGGTGGTTGCAGGTGGCTATAGGTGGCTGCAGGTGGCTGCAGGTGGCTATAAGTGGCTATAGGTGGCTGCAGGTGGCTATAACTGGCTATAGGTGGCTGCAGGTGGCTATAGGTGGCTGCAGGTGGCTATAGGTGGCTATAGGTGGCTGCAGGTGGCTGCAGGTGGCTATAAGTGGCTATAGGTGGCTGCAGGTGGCTATAACTGGCTATAGGTGGCTGCAGGTGGCTATAGGCGGCTGCAGGTGGTTATAGGTGGCTATAGGTTGCTGCAGGTTGCTATAGGTGGCTGCAGGTTGCTATAGGTGGCTGCAGGTTGCTATAGGTGGCTATAGGTGGCTGCAGGTGGCTATATGTGGCTGCAGGTGGCTATAAGTGGCTATAGGTGGCTATAGGTGGCTGCAGGTGGCTATAGGTGGCTATAGGTTGCTGCAGGTTGCTATAGGTGGCTGCAGGTGGCTGCAGGTTGCTATAGGTGGCTATAGGTGGCTGCAGGTGGCTATATGTGGCTGCAGGTGGCTATAAGTGGCTATAGGTGGCTGCAGGTGGCTATAACTGGCTATAGGTGGCTGCAGGTGGCTATAACTGGCTATAGGTGGCTGCAGGTGGTTATAGGTGGCTGCAGGTGGCTATAGGTGGCTGCAGGTGGCTGCAAGTTGCTATAGGTGGCTGCAGGTGGCTGCAGGTGGCTATAGGTGGTTGCAGGTGGCTATAGGTGGCTGCAGGTTGCTATAAGTGGCTATGGGTGGCTGCAGATTGCTATAGGTGGCTGCAGGCTGCTATAGGTGGCTGTAGGTTGCTATAGGTGGCTGCATGCTGCTATAGGTGGCTGCAGGTTGCTATAGGTGGCTGCAGGTGGCTATAGGTGGCTGCAGGTGGCTATAGGTGGCTGCAGGAGGCTATAGGTGATTGTAGGTGGCTGCAGGTGGCTGCAGGTGGCTATAGGTGGTTGCAGGTGGCTATAGGTGGTTGCAGGTGGCTATAGGTGGCTGCAGGTTGCTATAGGTGGCTGCAGGTTGCTATAGGTGGCTGCAGGTGGCTATAGGTGGTTGCAGGTGGCTATAGGTGGCTGCAGGTGGCTATAGGTGGCTGCAGGTGGCTATAGGTGGTTGCAGGTGGCTATAGGTGGTTGCAGGTGGCTATAGGTGGTTGCAGGTGGCTATAGGTGGCTGCAGGTGGCTATAAGTGGCTATAGGTGGCTGCAGGTGGCTATAGGTGGCTATAGGTGGTTCCAGGTGGCTATAGGTGGCTGCAGGTGGCTATAAGTGGTTGCAGGTGGCTATAGGTGGCTGCAGGTGGCTATAGGTGGTTGCAGGTGGCTATAGGTGGCTATAGGTGGCTGCAGGTGGCTATAGGTGGTTGCAGGTGACTATAGGTGGCTGCAGGTGGCTGCAGGTGGCTATAGGTGGCTGCAGGTGGCTATAGGTGGCTGCAGGTACCAAAGCATGTGAAACTGTTACGATCCTCTTTGCTGTTAATTCACCTCAGGCAAAGGGTCCTCAGCGATGGGACTGACCATGCTATGTACTGATCTAAATATTCAACTTGGTACGTTTCATGGTGGTCTCTTTTTGAATATTTTTCCCTATTTACCTGGGTTTTTAGAGAATTTAGAGAACAAATGCTTAATTTCCAAAAAAAAAACATGAAATCCCAGACAACTTGCAATGGATTTTTTTCTTTGTTATCATATAATATGGTGTATATCATATGTCATATCAACAGGGAAAATTTCAGAGTAACTTTTATTTAATAATTATGTCGGCCTTAAAAAAATGACACAAATAATGCTTAATTTCACCTTAAAAGTTGGTATTTTGCATATATATATATATATATATATATATATATATATATATATATATATATATATATATATATACATACATACATAAAAGAGGCACTGAGCCTCCACTATATCCTTGTTTGACCCTTGACTATCGATCTAGAAACTAGATCTAATTTCCTCATCTCGATTGCCTACTTACAAAAAAAGATAGGAGGAAATGGTCCAATAACTGTGCAAGATGGCCAATTTGGCGGCCATTTTAATATGCAAATTTGAAGGTAAAAAACTCAAAATTTCACTCGGGTACCGGTTTTTTTGGACTCAGCACCCTTGAAATATGTAAGTTAGGCCGGTTCCTGACTTGTACCCATAAATGCTCCTTACATCTTATAAAAGGCCTTTTTTCTGAAATCCGTCTAGACTATAACGGCGTTACTGTAACGCGTTACTAAAAAACGCGTTAGTCCCAACACTGGTCATGGGTGAATACACGTGTCTTGTGGTGGCTTGTTTTGTTGTTTGTTTTTTGTTTATCAAACCATTGTCCAGATACTTATGTTTCCTGTTTTTAAATTGTTTTCTTTTCTGAAAAATGAAACATCATATAGATACAATAGTACATTATAACTGTGGACTCATGCACACATGCTGGAGCTATTTTTTTTAAATGTTTGGGTATACAGTATATGAAATTGAGATTATTGTGTTCAGGTCTTCTCCCTGGACAAAATGGATGCCTTTCAGGATTTCTACAGCCCTTTCAAGGCTGATGTGAAGAACAACATGTTGGAGCGTTGTGCTGAACAGATTGCCACCCTGTGTGCCACACTCAAGGAGTATCCTGGTATTCGATACAGAGGGTGAGAGAAATACATTTCAAGTCTTTTTTTTCTGCATAACTCCTATTATTTGTAATACTGCTTTGGATAACCAGTCAAAGTTTGAATTCAGTAAAAGGTCTTAACTGTTACATGTCAGAGCAAATATCATATTTGGAGCAATGGAAAATAAGTTAATTAGCTGGCTGTGCTTAAAGGAGCATGAGGCAGGATTGAGGCAGGATTTATGAAAAAGATTCGTATACGTTTTAAGTTTTCTAGTAATAATGTCAGATGAAGCATTCCAAACCAAAAAGAATGAGCCCTCTAGTGTATCTCTCCGTTGCCTTGAACAGGCTGTGTGCTGCAAAATGTGCTGCAATTCCGGGCCGGAATTTCCTGCGCTGTCCTGCGGATGTGACGTCACATGACGCTGCATGGGCGTTCTCCCCGTTCTCCCCGTTCTCCCGTGCCGGCTTCACTGTTGGCTGCAGTACCCCCGACGGCCGTCGTGGCGAAGGGTGGCGCTAGAGAGTCTCATTTCTTAAAAGGAGCCTCATGCTCCTTTAAACACAATGAACTCAAATTGTGTTTAAGTTCGAAGTAGAGAGCATATGTCTTGTATTTGTCTCTGTTCAGTTGTTTCACCGCCCAATGGCCAAGGCAAATCTGATTTGCTGGAGATTTATTCAATTAAGTGGGAGTTCTCTCTCTCCACTGTCATCCGTTTGTCCATGCATACTCAGGTTGGCGGAGTAAAATGAAGTTTCAATACGATATGTTGCTCTCATTTACAACGGCACTTTTTATTTAAACAATCCATAGAGATAAATAGATAAATACAATTAAACTCAGTGTGGTAGCTAAGGATTAAACTGGAGTTTCAGAGAAATCCAAGTAAGCGAGAAGACAATCGATTATTGAATGAGGCGTGTTTTTAGCTTAGTTTAGTTTATTTGCACATAAAAATATACAACAGTTTTAAAAACTACAGATGAACAGTATGTAGAAGATAAAGGAAATAAAAAAAAGAAATACAATATATCAGAAAATGTGCAGGAGGAACCAAAAAGATCATAAGGGCTTGTCGAGTGGTCCTCCTATAGTGAAACAAACAATATCTATGGAAATATGTAAAACATAGGACAACTAAGGAAAATAAGCTAAATTACTAGAAAGCAAAAACAGGAATCTAATGAGGGAGAGAAGTACTGGAAATGAATGGTTAAGCTTTGCTAACTTGGGCTAGTAAAAATGTTGTGATTTGTTTGACTCTGCGATGCTAGGCGGCACCAAACGCGTTGGCGTCTTCTGGTTAGTTCTTTGTTGTTTGACTTTTTCTTCTCATACTGTGTTGATATTCTGGCTTTCGCGGTGTTGTCACTTCCAGAAGGGGGAGTCAGGGGCAGTCACTAGCTCGGCTAAGCGTGGGTTGTGTATACGCCGAAATAACACAAATTAAGACTGCATTATCTGGCACTAAAAGCTCCATCTCAAGAGCTTGGGTTGGGTTCGACTACAGCCCGGCTAAGGTGTATACATGGCTTTTAGAAATTCGATAACCGTCGGATTAAGGCAACAATTTGACTTTCTGTTAGTGCATGTAAACGTACTGAACGTACTGAATTTGACGGAACTAGAATTGGAACACATTGATCGGGATTGAATGGGCATGTTAATTAGTTAATTAGATAATTCGTTTATGGCATTGTGAATGAGCTGCCAGGTGACTGTTTTAGATTGATATTGTTACCAATGAATGTCACTGGCATCGTTGTTGCTGAATAATGCCATTCAACGAGGCTATTGGCAGCTATCCATGGAGGCAAACAGTGTTCAGCCTAATATGTTTGAACCTATTTCTTTTTTTTTTTAAGATTTTTTTGGGCTCTAGTGGCCCTTTATTCAAGTTGCAGACAGGGAGGGGGTAGAGAGAGAGATTGGGGATGACATGCAGCAAAGGTGCGCAGGCCGGGATTCAAACCTGCGACCGCTGCAGGACTGTAGCCTCAGTACATGAGCCGCTTTGTTAACCCACTGCACCAAGAGCGGCCCTATTTCTGATAAGGAATTAATCATTGAGGAGCAGCAAGTTGCCCAGAAATTGTAAATTAATGTTTGAGTGCTAAGTAAGTTTTTCAGGCTGCCCTTTATCACACAATAAAGGTCCAAGGTCGCTTTTTGCAGATGTTCGTTGCAAATGTAGACTGAACACCAACACTGGCAACACCACCAAGACAGTAAAAGCTAGATGTGATAAAAAAGTATATGCATAAATACAGTAACACAGTTACATGACAATACTTATAATAATAATAATTAATAAATATATTACGTTAGCCTGCCTGTGAGCTAAGGAAGAGGTTTAAATCTTCGATGGATGACTTTAATCGATGGATAATGATGGATGGATGGATAGATGGATGCATGTTTATGTTTATGTTTATTTGTTTGCACTTACAAACATACAAGCATCGAAAAAAAGAACAGAAAAAAAACAAAGATAAAATGTGCAGGAAAGATCATGAAGCCCGACGGGCTTATAAGCGATCCTCCCCTCTTAAACATACAAATAATTATAATCAACACTTTACACCCCCCCTCCCCACCCAATACCCCCTTCCTCATACGCACATACACACATGTGCATATTTACAACTCATACGAAGAAATAAATTATCAGAAACAAACAAAAAGGTCAGCAAACAATTTTATCATTTGAATATAATGAAACCAGAACTTGTTTTAAATTTGTTTTAAATATTGACAAAGATGAAGAGATGTTTACCACGTGTTGATGACTATTCCACAGCTCTGCACCACGATACTTCAGCAAAAACTGACCCCTTGTGGTGAGATTCTTAGGCAGATGGATATAATTGGCTTGCCTGGTACTATATTGATGAACATCAGAATTCAGAGTGAAGAAATTATCAAAACACTCAGGCAAAAGATCTCTCCTAAATCTGATTTTATAGACAAAAGTACAAATTTGAATTGTGTTTATGTCATAAATTTTTAAGAGCTTAAGCTTATGAAATATTGGCAAAGACTGAACAAATGCATTTGAAAACGTGACACTTCTGACAAATCTTTTTTGTATCAGGTAGATCTTCTTCAGACTAGTGTAATAGTTAGAACCCCATACAATGTTACAGTAACTAATGTATGGAAAAATAAGACTATAATACAAGGTCAGCAAACAAGACTTGTTTAAGAAATAACGAATTTTCTTAATTATACCAAGGGATTTCATAGCCTTTGTATAAATGTAATTAATATGCGTTTTCCAACAGAGTTGATCATCAACCAGAACTCCCAAGAACTTCACAACTTGTACCTGCTTAACCTGATTTCCATCAATATTTAAGAATGCACTTTCTGTGTTATATTTTCTCCTACCGCTGAAGATCATAAAATTAGATTTTTTTACATTCAAAGACAATTTGTTTATTTTAAACCAGTTTGAAAATTCATTGAGACCCCTGTTTGCCTCACTTATCAGACAATCAAAGTTTTTGTTTGACATCACTAAATTAGTATCATCTGCAAAAAGAATAGAAAAAATGTGTTTAGATACATTAGCCAAATCATTAACATAAATAAGAAATAATAATGGTCCAAGAATTGAGCCTTGAGGGACTCCACATTGGATAGTAGCTTTACAAGAGACACAATTTTTAAAATATACATATTGCTGTCTATTTTTGAGATAATCACCTAACCAGCTAAGAACATGGCCTTTAAAACCATATCTATCTAACTTTGACAGTAGAATATGATGATTTACAGTGTCAAATGCTTTCGACAGGTCCAGAAAAATACCTAATGCATATTCATTGAGATCTTGTGCCGAAATGATTTTATTTACCAGCTGGAGCAGTGCCATGTAGGAAGAATGATTTTTTCTGAAAGCGTACTGATGCGTGTATAATATTTTATTCAGTTCCAGATGCTGCAAAATTCTTTTATAGACCAGTTTTTCTAAAATTTTTGAGAAACAAGGTAAAATTGATATGGGTCTGTAATTTGTAAAAAGATTGGGGTCGTCAGCCTTGTATAGAGGAATAACCTTTGCCAACTTTAAATCATCAGGAACTTTACCCTTATCCATGGAGACAGAAAAGATATAGGTTAACGGATCTGCAAGACAATCTTTTACTTCTTTTATAAGAAAGGCACCAATTTCGTCGTGACCCGCAGCAGTATTCTTCAGCCCTGTAATTATTTCTTTAATTTCTTCAGGTTTAGGTTTGATAAAGTTAGACATAATTGGAAATTTACCAAGGATATAATCTGAAGGATTACACTCTACATTAGGAATCTTTTTTGCAAGTGAAACACCAATATTGGCAAAGAAATCATTAAATTTACATGTAATATCATAGGGATTAGAATATGTTTCTGCACCATCAGAAAGAGTTGAGGGAAACTCTGCTTTTTCTTTCTTTCTCTGCAACAACTGGCTGATAATTTTCCATGTGTGTTTGATGTTATTTGATGATTCCTTTAATTGTTGTGAATAATAGTTCTTTTTTGTCAATTTCAGAAGGTGGTTGTATCTGTTTTTATAGCTTTTATATAATGCTAAGTTTAGAGGTGTTGGCGATAACAAATACTTCTTATACAATTTATTTTTGTTCTTAGAAGATTTATATAATCCTGAGGTAAACCAAGGTTTGCTATTATCTCCATTACATTTAGGTCTAGCAGGTAACACAAGTGGAAAACATTTGTTGAAAACTGCATTCAGAGAGTGAGAAAAACACTTGTAAGCAGATTCAGCATCTGGACATCTGTACACTTCACTCCATGAGACTTCCTCAAGCTCTTTCTTAAACATTAAAATGTTATGTTTGTTAAATTTACGATGAGCTGTTGTGTTACTTGTTTGCTTACTATATTGACCGTTAAGCCTAGTAAACTGAAATATAGGAAAATGATCAGATATGTCGGTAACTAATATTCCAGAATGAATCACCTTATTCAAAGAATTGGTAAAAATATTATCAATCAGGGTAGCCGTTTTATCATTTACTCTAGTGGGTTTACTTATGACTGGATAAGAGTAATTAGAATACATGGTACTTAAGAAATCCTCAGTCTCTGAATGAGTTTCCATCTTGAGGAGATTGATATTAAAATCACCCAAGATGAACAATAATTTCCCCTCCTTATTAATAACATCCATTGCCGGTGGGGGGACGCGGGTGTCTTATCAGGGCCGGCTTTGCTGGTCCTGCCTCCTGGCTTCGGCCTCCGCTCCCCCTCTTGCCCCCCCTACACGATTCATACGCACATAGGCGAAAGGCGGGGGGTCCGGGTTGTGGGGGGCACTGTCCCGCGTGGCCCGGCACTCCCCGCCTCACGGTTTTAACAGCAAACTAGACACTGCACATTCAACACTTTATAAATACACTTGACAAGGACACGTAGTTCGGGAGGGGGGGGGGTCGGTGTCAATCGATACTTGGCCCTCCCTCCTCCCTGTTTTTATGGCATTAATCACATGCACTCAACACAAGGGGCGGGAGGGGGTCCCACATCACCCGCGTTCCCTCACCGGCCTGGGCCTGGGACAGGTGGGTCGGGTTACCCGGGCCTGGCGGGGCCCGCCGTGCAGCCTGGGGTGCCTTCTGGCGGTGCTGGACCCCCCCGGGGAGGGGGAAACGGTGCGTGATTGTATGTGTCTGTGTCGGTAAGAATGCGGTATGGAAGGGTCCTGCCATGGAGGATTTGAGCCTCCATTGGCAGGACATCAAAAACTTAATAATTTATCAATATTATATTATACAAAGATGGTTATTATTATTATTATTAGTATTATTATTATTATTATGTATAGTATATTATATTATTATTAGTATAGGTATCGGATAGCTGAATGGATGAATGAATGGGATGCCTGGGTCTGGGGCCCTCCGTTATCGGGCCTGCGCGGGTGTCGCCTTGTTGGGGGGTTCCCTCTCTCCGGGCCCGTCTCCGGTCCCCCCCGCTGCCTCTACGGCGGGGTGCCCCTCTGGTCTTGGAGGGCCACTTTCGTGGGGGAGGGGTGCGCCTGCCCGCGTCGGCGGCCGGGGCGGCTCTGTCTCTCCGGGCAGGCTGGCCCCCTGCCGGGTGGGGGTCGTTGGCCTGAAGGGTGAGGGCCTCCTGGCCGCGTGTCCGCCGCGGGATCCCTGGCTGCTTCTTTCCGCGCCGTGGGGGCCCCGCCCGCGGGCCCCCTCGGCCTCCGCCGGGTGGGGGGGGGGCCTCGCAGGCGGTGGGTTGCCTCCCTCCTACTTCTCCCCTCTGTGGGGTTGCCGGTGGCCTGGGTTCCGGGCTCTTCCTTGTCGGCCTCTGGTCTCGCGGGTGGCGGGGTTGCTCCTCCCCCTCCCCCACTATAGATACACTTCAGGTGGAGCTTTGTTTGGTTTATTACACACACACACACACACACACACACACACACACACACACACACACACACACACACACACACACACTTACACACACACACTTACACACATATAGTCATTTAGTCACATGCATACACACACACACACACACACACACACACACGCATGATCATATACATACACACACACACACATAGACATACACACTGGCTTGTTCACCTGCATGCTGGCTCTCTAGTTTTTGGGTTTAGGTAGCGGTAGCGATAGCTTAGCTCAGACTGCGATCAGATCTCAAGATTTAGGTCGATTGCTGTTCGTGTTTTGGTTGGCTCCGTGCCGGTTTCGTGCTTTGTTTGTGGTTTTTTGTTGCAGATTCCCAGTGCTTGACGTGTGTCTCCGTGTGTTCCTGCTTCCTGGATTGGCAGTGGATGTCGTCACCCCCCCCCCCCCCCCCCCCCCCCCCCCACCCAAAAAAAAACACTGGGTTTGTATGTGTATATTTATGTATGTGTACGCATATGTGTGCGTATATATATGTATATATTACATATAGTAATAATGCACATATATACACTTTTGGTTTCTACCGTCATGGTATCAATCAATAATATGTGTGCAGACAAGGTAAAAAAAATAAATAAATAAATAAATAAATAACATCCATTGCATTAGCCACACAATCATTGAATTCACTGATTACAGTATTTGGTGGACGATACACACAACCTATTATGATTTTTTTGGCTTCAACAAACATTTCAATGAAAATTGATTCGACTGGCAGTTTCAGAATTCAAGCACAGATCATGTCGTATCTTGTATTCGTAATCACAGTGGACAAAAATTGATACACCACCACCCACTTTATTCTCTCTATAAGAGTGAACTGAATTGTACTGGGGAAGCTCATATAAACTACTAATGTTTTCAGAAAGCCAGGTTTCTGTAAGTGCTATAATTGGAAAAGTATGCTCAAGAGATGACAGATAATGAATGAACTGATCATGATTCTTTACCAAACTCCGGATATTCATATGGAGGGTTGAAAAAGTATGTAATTCTGGTGGAATAGAACATCTAAAAGTATTAAACTCATTTTCACTCATATAGTTGCAAGATGGTAAGGTATATGTTTCTGATAGGACATTCACATCTGGATCCCAGTTTAAGTCATATTTATCGCTATCACCCCTTTCTAAATCAAAAGGATTAAAAACATAATGCTCATTTGTAATAAAAATTGATTCAGTGGTAACAGCAAGATAATCACCAATTTCCAAAGAATGAAAGGGAAACAGTTCAGTACATGTCTGACAAAACCAGTTTGACCATAGATCAATGTTCTTCTTTGTAACAAGTGTACATCGATAGTGGAATATGTTTTTGCAAATACCACAACGAATACAAATACAAGTATTTACCCTTTTTTTGCATTTTGCACACTGGTCATTGATCATGATCTAGTGGGGTCCAAAGACAAAGGCTTAATTGCTAACCTGGGCCGTAATTTACTAGTCCATCTCAGCAGCATTTTCCACTAAAGGACGATTTGATTGCTCTCCTCGGGGACGCACGACAAGCTTGTCATATTTTAGATAAGCAATGTTTCCACTTTCTCTTGCCGCTCTCATCTTCGGCACCAGTTCTTTACGCTTTTGGCGCACAGCATCGGAGTAGTCCTCATTAATGTAAATGTTTGTGCCCTTTAAGATTTTGGCTTTAGAGAGGATTGACTGTTTATCTTTGTGCCTAAGTAGCTTTACTACCATAGGTCTTGGTCTTTTCCCATCCCTGCTAGCCAACAGCTTCCCAGTGCGGTGCGCTCGTTCAATTTCAATGTGCCTTTGATCGATTTTCATTTTTTCAGTTAGGATTTCTCTAAATTTCTTCTCCGAATCAGACCAACTTTCATTAGGTGACTCTGGGATGCCATCTATAATGATATTGTTTCTCCTAGATTGGTTTTCTAGATATTCAGCTTTGTCACTCCAGTGTTTGATATCGACCTGCAGGGCCTCAGTGTTGGATTGGAGGTGTTTAATTGTATCTGTAGTCACAGATGTTTAAGTGACTCTCAAACCATCCATTTCACTTTGAGTAAATTCAAGGCTCCTTTTTACCTCCTGCAGTTCTCTAGTCAGGTCATCAACCCGTTTATTGTTGGAATCATTAATTATTTTCACAAAGCCCTTAAAGCTATTCTCTTGTTGCATGATCAGGTCTTTATAAAAAGCCTTTTGCTGATCCAAGAGGTCTCGAACGACTGGGAGAGAAACATAGTCTTCTTCACTCTTCTTAGGTGGCATTCTATCAAGTTAGCAGAGGATAATCAGACAAAACAGGGTCCTACCAGTTGGTTATGAAGATAAGCTGCTTAAGATGTAGAGCAGCTGGGCCTGGTGGTAGCTGCTGCTGGGCCTGGTGGTAGCTGCTGCTGGGTCTGGTGGTAGCTGCTGCTGGGTCTGGAGTGGGTCTCAGGTAGCCGCCGCTGGTGGTGGCCGCCGCTGGTGCTAGCCGCCGCTGGTGCTAGCCGCCGCTGGTGCTAGCCGCCGCTGGTGGAAATCCAGTCACGATGTACCAGTCTCAGTGCAGCTTCTGGATGCCAGGGTATAGCACGGTGGAACCAGTCAGTACAGCTCTTGATGAGCTGCTGGCCCGGTGGTGGTAGCCGCCGCTGCTGCTGCTGCTGCTGCTGCTGGTGCTGC
This sequence comes from Cololabis saira, assembly GCF_033807715.1. NCBI lineage: Eukaryota > Metazoa > Chordata > Actinopteri > Beloniformes > Belonidae > Cololabis > Cololabis saira. The sequence continues at coordinate 48,073,785 of NC_084595.1, read as the reverse complement.
TGCTGGTGCTGGTGCTGGCCCGGTGGTGGTAGCGGCCGCCGCTACTGCTGCCGCCGCTGGTGCTGGCCCGGTGGTGGTAGCCGCCGCTGCTGCTGCTGCTGCTGCTGGTGCTGGTGCTGGTGCTGGTGCTGGCGGTGGTAGCTGCTGCTGCTGCTGCTGCTGGTGCTGGCCCGGTGGTGGTAGCTGCCGCTGCTGCTGCTGCTGCTGCTGCTGCTGCTGCTGCTGCTGGTGCTGGCCCGGTGGTGGTACCCGCCGCCGCTACTGCTGCTGCTGCTGGCCCGGTGGTGGTAGCCGCCGCTGCTGCTGCTGCTGCTGGTCCGGTGGTGGTAACCACAGGTGCTCTGCTCACAGGTGCTCTGCTCACAGGTGCATGTCGACAGGAAAAGCATTTACCAAAAAAGCTACTTTTCTCAACAGGAAATGTGGTAACAGGAAGTGATAGAAGTGTGTGATAGAAAAACGTCTGTAATAACCCAAAAATTCTGATAAAATTACTTGGAAAATTATTAGAAATACAGTGGCTAGAAGAAATAACAAAAAAATACGATTTTGAAATAATTTACGCATTGTTGAATTAAAAAAGTCAAATCACAGTTGACATAACCAGTATAATATTAAACCTAAGCAACATCAAATACAATGTGCATCAGTCATTTGAACGCGTGCACTTTTATACGGCTATAGTATTTGAACATGTCTCACAGACTTGGCAGATGCTGGTTGGCATATCGTGGGGTTTGTAAAATCAGGATCAATGTCAAGCATACTCCAGATGAAACTGTGTTCAACCACAGCTAATTAAGCCACATGTTAGCTGACTCTACATTTGCTTCATAGTTTATAGCTTAGTACTTACAGGTTATACTTGTGATGGCTCCGTTTTCCTATCAGCTGCTGAGCAAACCCTCTTTAACCTGTCTAAGGTTGGATAAAGTCCTGTTTGAAATGTTGATGCCTCTTTAAAGTCGACATTACATCACACACAATTAGCCTATGAGTTGTTTTCAGACTAAAATTTCAGTGATATATGAATTGTTCCAGAATGAATGATTATTAAATGTCATTGAATAATAATGAATCACAATGCTAAACAGGCAAAGTTATTTTAAAGATGAGCCTGCTTTAGTCTTGTCCTATAGCTGCAGCTATGACTCTAAGGTTTAGACAAATATATGCTTTACTAAACAGAAACACTTTACGTTTTTAAGTGCTTACATAGGAATTGTTAAGAAATGTTTAATAAATGATCTTTAAAACTTTTGTTTTGCCTCAGGGAGTACAAAGACTGTGCAGTGCTTGCTCAAATGCTCCAGGAGAAACTGGATGGCTACAAGGCTGATGACCCCACCCTGGGAGAGGTAGGTGTGGAGCTGAATGACTAAATATACTAAATATATTCCCCAATACCCGGACAAAGCTGTATCTATTAATACATTGCAACTTTCCAACATTTTTAATTGCACTGAACCAAGAAAAGAAAAGAAAATGTATTCTATTCTAACTTGTCTTAATGAAAATAATGTGTAGATAGATTTGGATACTCATTGTTGCTAGAATACCATAATAAACATTATAAACATTAACTGTATTAGCCCTGCACAACAGATAATTGTTAAAACTATATGATATATCCAAATTCCAGTTGCTTCAGTAATATTTTGATATAATATCAATAATATTAGGCCATAACAGGAGACCTCTGTCACCAGCTCCCCAGGGCCGTACAAAGTAAAGACAAATACTGATCCGACAGTCTGCTAACTTTGGCACATGATACACGCTTGTCATCCACTACCTGTGATATTGTTTTGTTATATTGAACGTCATGTGTGTATACTGTTGATAAGGAAAAATGTCACGTCAGTTTCTGCCATTGACAATTTACTCAAAGTCAAGAGAGCAACTAGTTTTCCACATTGTGTACAATCTTTTGTATTTGCTCTGATGTCTATAGGGTCCAGATAAGTCTCGCACTCAGTTAATCATTTTGGATCGTGGCTTTGACCCTGTGTCCCCCATCCTCCATGAGCTCACCCTGCAGGCCATGTCCTACGACCTGCTGGGCATCCAGAACGATGTCTATGGGTAAAGATCAGTACAAATATCATTTCCCTGTCTTGCTGATGGGGAAAAATTCTGAAATGTGTCATATTTCTGTAAAGCTTCAAATGTTTCCAAAAATGTGCATACTAGATAAAGCGATTTCTGAAAATCTGCTTGGTCTCCAATGATTGGCACTTGTTTTTACCTACAGAGGACTAATTGAATCTCTTTCACCATTTCTGTAAGTTTTGAGACCAGTGGGATGGGAGAGACGAGACTGAAAGAAGTGGTACTGGATGAGGATGATGACCTGTGGCTTACCCTGCGACACAAACACATTGCCGAAGTATCAACGTGAGTATATTTAATCTCCTCTTCATGCAATTAAAAAAAAATATTGTGTAAAATCCATCCAACTAAAAATTGTGTGAAAACACCATGTCTCACTAGACACAAGACAGATCCTCATCTAGTGCCCTATGACTTATCTTGTCCTCTTCTGTACAGGGCTGTAACTCGTTCATTGAAAGAATTCTCTGCCAGCAAAAAGATGAATACTGGAGAAAAGGTAGAGGGAAGCACCCCGATGCTTTGTCACTGTGTTTCTTGTTTTCTTGTTTTTCTTGTACTGTTTCCAAAATTGTGTCTCCAACACCGACATTCACCCAGAGACAGGTATTTGGGGAAAAAAGCCAAAGAATCTGACTTTGCACATTGTTTGTCATTAAAGTTTTTTTATTCATTCGTACAACCATAAACATACAGCCAAACTGGAAAACAAACATAAGTACCATCATCAACAGAAAGTGCAGTATATCCAGCATACAATCCTATATACAAAGGCCTCATGCAGATCTACATTTTTTTTATTTTTTCTAAAACAACCAAAATAAACATTCAACACCATGCCTAGAAATTTCCCCGTATGTCCTACCTACAAAAAAAATTCCAGGCCCTCCTAAAATGTTCTTCATCATTGTTAATTCTAGCCAACATACATCTGACATTATTTCCATTCATTGTTTAACATCTGGGGCGACTGTACTCTTCCATATTCTAAGAATTATTCGAGCAGCTGTGACCATCCCAACTTTTAAATTCCCCCAGTTCATACTGTATTTACAGGACTGTCTCAGAAAATTTGAATATTGTGATAAAGTTCTTTATTTTCTGTAAAGCAATTTAAAAAAAGAAAATGTCATACATTCTGGATTCAATACAAATCAACTGAAATTTTGCAAGCCTTTTATTATTTTAATATTGCTGATTATGGCTTACAGTTTAAGATTAAGATTCCCAGAATATTTTCATTTTTTGAGATAGGATATTTGAGTTTTCTTAAGCCCAGGGTCCGCTAACACTGCTAAGATATCATCAGCATACAGTGGGGCAAAAATGATTTAGTCAGGAACCAATTGTGCAAGTTCTCCCACTTAAAAAGTCACACCACTGAAGAAGGAGATAGTCCCTGTGTCCCAGAGATGAACATGTTTTGGTCTGCAATGTGCAAATTAACCCCAGAACAAAAGCTAAATACTTTGTGAAGATGCTGGTTGAAGCTGGTAAGAGAGTCATTATGCACTGTGTATCCACTGTGTCTTGTGTTATTAATGCTGATGTTACTGTTGCTGCTTCATGTTGTTTCTGTTTTCGTTTGTAGCATTTGTCTGTTGTTGAGCTAATGTTAACCTGTGTGTGTATGTATTTTAGCTTAGTCTGTTACCTTTTAATCTTTATTCTGATGTAGCCTTCTTATTCGGAAATGTTTTATTGATTATATCTTAATAATTTTTCTTTTAGGTTGACTATTTTACACCAGTCCAGGGACAGCAGATGAAAAATAGCCTTTTTGGCTAATTCTGGCATATTTTACATTTGTTTAAATGTATTATTAATGTGCATTGTCCCTGATAACTAAACCTTTAAATAAATAAAATAAATACATCTCGGAGTGGCCATCACAAAGCCCTGATCTGAATTCCATTGAAAAGTTGTGGGCAGATGTGAAAAGGCGTGTGCAAGTTAGACAAACCTGATTTAATTACACCAGTTCTGTCGGGAGGAATGGGCCAGAGTTCCAGCAGAGTACCATCAGAATTCAATTCAATTCAATTCAATTTTATTTATATAGCGTCTAATACAACAGATGTTGTCTCTAGACGCTTTCCAGAGATCCAGAACATGAACATAAACATAAACATAAACATAAACCCCCGAGCAATTATTATATAAACAATGGCAGGTAAAAACTCCCTTAGTGGGAGAAAAGCCTTAAGCCAAACAGTGGCAAGGAAAAACTCCCCTTTAGGAGGGAAGAAACCTTGAGCAGGACCAGGCTCATAAGGGGGGACCCTCCTGCCGAAGGCCAGACTGGGGGAGTCAGGGACGTCGACAGCACACAGCAGGCAGGTGGAAGCAGCAGCGGGATGACCAGAGGTGAGGGGGGGGGGCGTCAGCAGCACACAACAGTCATGTGGAAGCAGCAGCGGGATGACCAGAGGGGGGGGGGGGGCGTCAGCAGCACACAACAGTCATGTGGAAGGAGTAGCGGGATGACCAGAGGGGGGGGGGGGGGGGTGCAGGCAGGCGGAAGCAGCAACAGCAGACATCCACGTAGGCAGGTGGAAGAAGCAATGGGATGACCAGAGGGGGGGGAAGGCCGGGAACACAGGCCAGAACGCAGCTCCTGAGGCTCCGGCCTGCAAACATACACAAAAGAGAAAAAAGGGGGGCCGGCACAAGAAACTACAGGAACGATGGACAAAAATGATAGCTATGAGATATTTATAATAAGTAAAAATGGTAATGGAGAAGAGAGGCAGGGAAAAGGAGAGGAGAAGAAGGGTGAGAGGCACCGCCCAGCGGATCATGTCGGTGCCCCCCTGCAGCATAAGCCTATAGCAGCATATCTACCGCGAAGCTATATTTGAGACTAACTAGCTGCAGGTGTGCGCTGCAGGTGTGCGCTGCAGGTGTGCGCTGCAGGTGTGCGCTGCAGGTGTGCGCTCAGAGTGCGACTCAGCACCAGCCGGGCTGGGGAAGAAAACCCCGCCCGCCCGATTCTTAACACTATAGCCTCTATTACAACAGAATTTGTCTCTTGGCGCTTTCCAGAGACCCAGAACATGACCCCCGAGCAATTATTACTTAAATAATATATTACTCCACTTACACTGAAAATATTGTGTTAGACTTCAGAGGGTAAATGTAACTATTCACTTTTACCATAATTGTATTTGTTTTTCAGACCACCATGAAGGAACTGTCCCAAATGCTCAAGAAGATGCCCCAATATCAGAAAGAGCTTAGCAAGGTAGGAGTTGAAATGTTTTTATTGTTTACTCTTTGCAGGTGGATGGGTTATGGTATTAGGTGGTATGGTATTTTAAAGTCATGTTTATTATGTTTATTTATATCCAGAAAAACAACAAAAACATGTGGCTCTGAACTTGTAATTAATTTCTGCCAATATAGTTTTACGTCAAGCAAAATGATTGAATTAATTCTTAGAAAAAAGGCAGAGCCGATGGAGTTGGTAACGAGTTGAGGGTGTAGCAACAATAGTCTAGACTCAATTGCACGACTCAAACACAGCGTTAGCAGGGTACCAGTCTTTACTGGAATAGCAGGTTCGGTACACAGGTAATCCGCCAGCGAGAGCAAACAAAACTGACAAGGATCAGGCCGTGGCGAGGTCGGTACACGTGTAGTCAATCAGCGAGGGGAAAATAAACAGACAGGAATTAGGCAAAATACGAGCTCGGCCAGTAAACAGACAGGGGTCAAAACCAGAAAAATAGAAACTACTACAGAGCAATAACGACAATAAACCAATGGGGACAAAAAGACGAACTGGAAACGAACTGGGGAAATACAGGGACTATATATATATACACACACACACACACACAGAACAGGTGAAAGTAATAAGAGCGGGAGCAGACAATCAAGGAGACGGACAAAACCACACAAGGGAAGGGGACTCTGAAACGAGAGGAGAGGTCAATACAACAAGATGACACAGAAAACAGAACTAACACATGGACCTAGTCATGACAGCTGGGGTCTTGATGAGACCTACAGTATGGGGCTAACTAGGTGTAGCAGCCTATCCATAACTTCATGCCTCTATGCCTGCAACCTAAAGGCACCTTAGTGGCTCTTAGAAAAGAAGCAAATGAATAAATAAGCCCAAAGGCTTCATCTAACCGACAGGGGCATGCTGTTGTTTGCAAAATAGACCCCACACTTCATCAAGATAATGATTAGATCATCTAGCTTGACTGCTGGGAGACTCATTTCTGCTTTCAAAAGCTCAGAAATCTGTCTGCCGCGTAAATTCTATATTTCATATAATGTATATAATGTAGGTAGGTCATTGTGTTTGGTTTATCAATAACTGCATCCCTCCTCTAACACTTCAGTATTCAACCCATCTCCACTTGGCTGAAGACTGTATGAACCGCTATCAAGGAACGGTTGACAAACTCTGCCGTGTAGAACAGGTACGCCCTCCTCCTAACTTCCACCTTACACACACATACACACACACGCACACACACACACCTACACACACACTTACTTGCTTACTTGCTTAAGGTTGTCCATCGTGTCCGATAATGACGGTCCTTCTCTATTACTTGTGAGTCCTCATGTGACTGCGTAGTCCAATCTGTGCTTTACACGTTCTTCCACAGACTGGACAGACGTGAGCACTGACTGGGGGTGTGGTTGTGGGTCTGGCTTCATGTCCTCTCTGGCGCTTCTTGGTCCGTCGATCACCTCTGTCCTCCTCAAGCTTATGCACTCCTTGATGGAGGAGCTGCCGCCAGATGGAGCGTTGAGCGGCAGTGTCCTCCAGCTGGGTCGAGTTCAGGCCGCACTTCTTTATGGCAGTCTTTAACTGGTCTTTGTATCGCTTTTTTGGGCCTACTGCCAAACGATGTCCATGATGGAGCTGGCCATAGAGCACCTTACGTGGAAGGCGCTCTTCTGGCATTCGTATGACGTGGCCTAGCCAGCGGAGTTGGTGCTGCGTGACTGTAGCCTCCACACTGATGCAGTTGGTCTTGCAGAGTATCTCGGTGTGGGGGACTCTGTCCTTCCAGGATATCCCCAGGATGCATTGTAAGCACCTGATGTGGAAAGCCTCAAGCATCCTGAGGTTGCGGCTATACAGGGTCCACGCTTCACAGGTGTAGAGCAGGGTTGTCAAGACAACAGCCAGATAAACTGCTACCTTAGTATGGAGTTTAAGGTCCTTGTTCAGGAACACCCTTCTCCTGAGTCTGCCAAAGGAAGATGAGGCCTGTTTGATCCGGTTTTGGATCTCTCTGTCGATGCTGCAGTCGTCAGAGAGAAAGCTGCCCAAGTATTTAAATGATTCCACTGTTGCAAGTGGCATATTGGAGATGGTAAAGGTTGGGGGATGGGATGGAGGAGTGGACATCCTTGGACACATCCTTGGCGCACACCAGTGCATACCTTGAATGGTTCCGATTCCTGGCCACCGATAGTCACACGTGACGTCATCCCTTCATGAAACTGCCTAAGGAGGTTGGCAAACTTCCGCGGACAGCCGAACTTCAGGAGGATATCCCAGAGGAGCTCCCTGTTGACCGTGGCAAATGCCTTCGACAGGTCAATAAAAGCAATAAAGAGGTCCTGGTGCTGTTCTCTGCACTTTTCCTGGAGCTGCCGTGCTGTGAACACCATGTCCACAGTGCTTCTGTTTTTCCTGAAGCCACATTGTGACTCAGGCAGCAGGTCTTCTGTGATGTTCTTCACCAGTCTGTGCAGCATGACTTTGGCCAGAACCTTGCCGGCAACGGCCAGAAGTGAAATGCCACGGCTGTTGCCACAGAGGGACTTGTCCCCTTTGCCTTTATAGATTGTGATTATATTGGCATCTTTACACTGCTGGGGGAGAGATTCATGCTGCCAAACATGACTTATGAACAGGAAGAGGGCCCGGGTGCAAAAGTAGCCTCCCTGCTTGAAAATCTCTGCAGGGATATTGTCAGGACCAGGAGTCTTGTTGTCTTTCAGAGACTTTATTGTACTCCGAACACTTCCGAACTTACCAACCAAAAGTTGGTAGAAGGTCGAGGTCTTGGATGGTCGCGTGGTTGGGTAGTTCCTCCAGGACTGAGGGGTCTGTTGGGGAGGGCTAATTCAACAGGGTTTCAAAATGTTCTGCCCATCTTTTGGTGATGAGCTTCTGATCTTTGATGAGGGTTGTGCCATCACTTGACTTTAGCGGGGAGACAGAGCAGTTTCTTTGGCCATAGATGTTTTTTACTGCATCATAGAAGTTGTGCATATCATTTTTATTGGCATGCGATTGGATTTCATCTGCCTTTGATATCCACCACTCGTTCTGCATGGCACGAAGTTTTAACTCCACCTCCCTCCTGGCTGTTTGCCATTGCCGCCGGAGTACCGCTGATGTGGGATTGTTGAGTACAGCATTGTGTGCTGTGTGCATGTTTCAATTCAATTCAATTCAATTTTATTTATATAGCGTCTAATACAACAGAGTTGTCTCTAGACGCTTTACAGAGACCCATACCCAGAACATGACCCCCGAGCAGTTATTACATAAACAATGGCAGGTAAAAACTCCCCTAGTGGGAGAAAAACCTTAAGCCAAACAGTGGCAAGGAAAAACTCCCCTTTAGGAGGGAAGAAACCTTGAGCAGGACCAGGCTCATAAGGGGGGACCCTCCTGCCGAGGGCCAGACTGGTGGGTCAGGGACGGCAACAGCACAGCAGGCAGGTGGAAGCAGCAACGGGATGACCAGGGGTGGGGACCGCAGGCCAGCACGCAGCTCCCGAAGCTCCGGCCCAATCAGCAAGTCCCAGGTTGGGGTGCAGGGTCAGGGAAAGACTTGTGCTCCGTAATGCAAGCTACAAGCCACCCACGACCACCTGCAGGACAAAAGAGAGAAAAGGGAGGAGAAGGGGGGGCCAGCAACGGGATGACCAGGGGTGGGGACCGCAGGCCCCCACCCCTGCCACATGTTTGGCATGTGTTTGAGCATGGTGGTTATTGTTCCTGTGTTATCATCAAACCAATCCTGGTGTTTTCTGCGCTTGTATCCAATGAATTGGGATGCTGCCTCATAAAGCCTGGAGCTGATTGTGACCCATTTCTCATCAAAGGAGTCATCTCCCATCAGCAGATGCTCAATGTCTTCCAAGTTTTCAGCCAGAGAGACCCGGAGATTGTCCCGAGCCGCAGGTTCAGCTAGCCGGGTACAGTCAAGCCTCTTCTTTCCTGATCCCTTGAGACGGATAGCAGGGCGTACTTCCACTTGGAGCTTGGATAGGATAAGCCGGTGGTCTGTCCAGCACTCAGCTCCTCTCATTGCACGAGTTAGTGTGACGTCTTTTATGTCAGAGCGTCTCACAATGGTGTAATCTATCAGGTGCCAGTGTTTGGAACGTGGGTGCATCCAGGATGTTTTGTGTTTATTTTTTAGTTGGAATATGGTGTTTGTAATGGTCAAGTCGTGCTCAGCACAAAGGCTTAGGAGCCTTAGTCCATTTGCATTGACTTGTCCAATGCCATGCCGACCAATGACACCACTCCACACCTTGTTGTCCTTCCTGACTCTGGCATTGAGATCGCCTAATAAGAAGATCTTATCCTCCTTAGGTATGCGCCGGAGGACCTCATCTAATGCCGGTAGAAGCTGTCCTTTGCGTCTTCCTTTGATGGTAGTGTCGGTGCATATACACTAAGAAGTGTGGCATATCTTTTATTGGTGTGCAGGGTTCTGATTAGGAGCTTCCAGTGCATTCATACCTGCTCCCGTCACCAGAAACCCCATCGCCACCAGACTTTAGTCCATTTCCGGTAGCTGGTCTCACCGAGGTAGAGAAGGATACCTGCGCATAGAAGTTATTTAGAGTGCCGCAGGGGGTGCGCATGTCCCAACAGCACTTCTTCACTATGGGAGGGTGGAATCCGGTGGCAAGGAGACCCAAGACGACCAGCACTCTTCCACAGTTGCAGGAGGCTGCCGGAGCTCCAGTTTTTCGGAGGACCACCTATCGTGTGCCTCCAGGCACGTTGCTTTTCTCTCAGGGTGTGCTCCCCTAGCCTTTTGTCTTCCCAGACTAACCCACAAGGCAGTGGGGCAGTGGTTGGCTGGTGCCAGGGCGTGTCCACACTGTGGGCCTGCACTATACCTCTGGGGACCACTGCAACTCCGAGATCCCCTGCCATGTTAGCCTGGAGCCGCAGAGCCCCAGTTACCGTGCGTGGCCGTGAGGAGGCCTGACAGGAGTCTTGGTGAAGGAGAGGCTTTGTACTGGCAGGAGAAGACTTACACCAAAGGATGCTCCTCCGTTCATCACAGGGGCTAGCCAGCGGCAGTGTCTGAAAGCGAGAGGTTAGCAAGCAGGTGGGAAGTACATGCAACCTTCCCTCTATCTACTGCACTAGACGCATCACAACACTTGTGTGCGTGTGCTTAGCACACACTCACACACACACACACACACACACACACACACACACACACACAACATAGTGGTGGCAACTTTCTCATCCGTTTCATATAGTCCAATCTAAACATATTAAGTCAGGACATTTTCTAGTTGTTGCAATCTACAAAAATGTAGGGAAAAAAAGACATTAATGACAAACAGTTAAATTTAACTGTTGTTAATTATTTATTTTAACTGAATCATTTACTTAACACGTAAAATAACATGTAAAATAATACCTCCTATTTTGCACTTTCACACAACATCGACAATATTAAATTCAAACGTTATTAAATAATGGTCGGATAAAAGGGAGTTTACAGGTGACACCAACAGACCATCAGTTTCAACACCGTAGGTGAGAACGAGATCCAGAGTATGATTAAAACAATGCGTCGGTTTGTCCACTTTTTGTGAGATACCCATTGATTCTAGAAGAGAATTGAAAGCTAATTTAAGATTATCGCTTTTAACATCCATATGAATATTAAAATCACCCACTATGATGAATTTATCTGTACTGATCAATAATCCAGAAAGGAAATCTGAAAATTCAGACAGAAACTCTAGATAAGCACCAGCAGGGGGCCGGTACACTACCACTAACACAACTGGCTTCTCTGATTTCCAGCTCGGAAATTTCAGACTAAGCGTGAGGCTTTCAAATGTATTATAATTGCACTTAGGTTCAGTTTTTGTTTGGAGACTGGAGTTATAAATTGCTGCGACTCCTCCGCCCCGGCCCGTGCTTTTAGGAATATGATGATTAAAGTAGCTGGGCGGAGTCGATTCATTCAAACTAACATACTCTTCCTCCTGTAACCATGTTTCTGTTAAGCAGAAAATATCACTCCTGCTCTCTGTAATTATATCGTTTATTAACAGAGACTTGGAGCTTAACGATCATATATTTAGTAGTCCGCATCTAATTTTTCGGTCTCTTATTGGTACCAAATGTGCATTGGTTTTAATTTTTACAAGGCTATTTTGGTTAACGCCTCCAAAACGCCGCACCTGGTGAACTTTTGGAGGGCGGGGAACTGAAACCACTTCTATTTTGCTAGGCACCTGGTTAGAGTTGCCAATTACATCATGTAATCCTATAGTTTTAGAGTCGCCAATTACATAATGCAATCCTACAGTTTTGTTGGCAGGCGTTGGTCCTCGAGAAGCAGCAGAGAAGTGTGTTAAACTACAGCTCTGCATCCTGGCCTGGACCCTGCGTTGTCAGGGAGAGGGTCTAATAAAACAGGCCAAATTACTAGAGACAAGAGCAGCACCAACCCGGGTGGGATGAATGCCGTCTCTTCTAATCAGACTAATCCCCAAAACGTCTCCCAATTGTCAATAAAGGCCACGTCGTTTGCTGAACACCACGGAGACAACCAGCGGCGGAGCGAGAGCATGCGGCTAAACATGTCATCGCTGGTCAGATTGGGGAGGGGACCAGAGAAACCTACGGAGTCCGAGAGGGTTTTGGCGTAGTTACACACCGAGACAATATTCATTTTAGTGACTTCTGACTGGCGAAGACGGGAGTCATTAGCTCCAACATGGATGATAACTTTACCAAATTTACGATTATTCTTTGCCAGCAGCTTTAAATTTGCTTCAATGTCGTCCGCTCTGGCCCCCGGGATTCACCTAGCTATGGTCGCTGGAGTCGGCCTCACATGCCTGACTATGGAGTCGCCAATCACCAGGGTCGGCTTCTCAACGGGTGTGTCGCTGAGTGGGGAAAATCGGTTAGACACCCTCATCCCTCCCACCTGAACAACCTGCGCCACCGGTGCCTCCGGTCTTGAGGTCTGACCAGCTGATGCAGGCGGTTCTGGAATCACAAGACAAGATCATTCAGTCGGTTGTTGAAATCAACACGATCTTGAAACGCATAACTGACACTCTTGTCATATATTAAAAAATATTAAAAAATGAACATGTATCAGTTCCTTTCCATTTATATGGTGTCAATTATGCTGACGGGCCCGAATGGCAGCTGGGTGGGGTTGCACACGGAGTGGTGCTGACTCTGGCTTGTTTGCCTGCTCCTAAACTTCACCCAGTGGGATGCCATACCGGTGCACAAGACAGCACATTCCACAATGGCACATGCCATGACAATGCGACACATCTTGTGAAGGCGGTACAGCAGCACCACTCCAATGTCTACTGTGTATGTGGAAACAATATAATTTTGCTGATATTTAAGGATCCTGATGGGCCTTCTGAGAAATTTTGGAGCTTGCATTAGCCATGTGTATAGCCACAGCTAGATAGATTTTTACACAGAAATGTTACACAGAAAAGTGCATCTCACATGTAGATGACATCCATGCTGACTCTTTAACCCTTTTTTCCTTGAATGATTTTAAGGATCTGGCATTGGGCACAGATGCAGAGGGTGAGAAAATCAAGGATCCCATGAGACTGATTGTACCTGTTTTACTGGACACCAATGTCACCGTCTTTGACAAGATCCGCATCATCCTGCTTTACATCTTCCTCAAGAATGGTTAGATCTTCATTCTGTTCTTGTTAATGTTTGTATTAGTCAATATTAAAAGCAGTCTGGAAAGAGCAGTCCTGCAGGTCTCTGACAAGATTTAACCTCAGACACTTTTATGACATTCTGTTACGATAGTTGTACTTTTACAACTTTAAAACTTGCCTTTGTGCCTTTTATATTTCATTTTTGTTGGGATTTTTTAAAGGTTTTTGTTATACATTGCCACTTTTAATAACTGTTTGCCTGAATGTAAAAATATGAATGCTATGAGCTGCATGCATACGTACAAACTTGCATGCTGCATGTTTATGTGTTTGGTTTTTTTCCTTAATGCATGTGAAAGGTGTGACAGAGGAAAACCTGTGTAAGCTCCTTCAGCATGCCAATGTCCCACCAGAAGACAGTGACATAATTTCCAACATGGCCCACATGGGCATTCCCATCATCTCTGAGGTGAGCCGCCATGAACTCAGTAGTGGCCTTGAATTGCGCAAAACCCAAATATCACAAGGAAACTTGTAATGAAAACACTCACTCATTCATCACTCACTCAGCACTGTCACTGGATGTGACATAGCCAGTCGATCGAAAGTCATCAAAATCTTGTTTCCAGCTGTTATTAATATGATGTAGTTGTGCTACAACATTATTTAGTCTTCATGCATTACTGCATTACATAAGGGTTTGGCCTTTGAATGATCATTTGAGTGATCATCCTCTTTTGACTATTGTCCCAACAACAGTATTATTGCAATAATTTTTCAAGGACCAAAGATGTCTCGCAGGACGAGATACGGAGAGTTACAGAGATACAGAGTGAGAACTAGGAGCCTAACACTCTTACAGAGAAAAACACTGTTCATTGGAACATTAAAGTGTATTTTTTATTTTTTGCAAATTTTTAAAAATAAGCCTTAGAACTCAACTGGTTCTGAGGCTTATTTTTGAAAAACAAGTTTAAAATGTTTGCTGTGTTGGTTACTGGCATGTGTTTGCGTTTATGGGGGGTGGTAGTCTAGTTGTAGTCTACAAAGGTGGGCTTAGGTCTGGAGGACCAGGTTCAAGCCCCAGAATGGCAACCAAGATGAACCACCTTGGGCCCCTGAGCAAGGCCTTAACCATAATTGCTCCATGGTGTGTGTCTCAGATGTAAGTGGCTTTGGATAAAAGCGTCTGCTACCGTAGTAGACAGACACTATTGTAGACAGACAGTAGTAGTAGTTATGTGCTCTTGATTGTACTAGCCAGAAAAGAAAATTCATGTCATGCAAAAAATTGTTCATTTCACAGGTTATCTCATAAAGAGAGCATGGACTCTTGCCAACAATGAAGCCAAAAGTAGTTTGGTGACATTAGTTTGATTTAATTTTATTTCGGTTGACATTTTTTCTTACTCATTTGGCATTTTACAACACTTCCCACATTCACACCTATTTACGAAGATTGTCGCTGATTGTGGCAACAGACACTTGAATTATTTCCAAATTATTTTTGAACCTACATTCATCGAATACACTGATAAACTTTATTGTTTTTTGTATGGTTAATTTGCCCACATATTGTTCACAAAGAGGTGAACATCATTCTTGCTTGGGAACAGCTAAGTTCACACTGAAGAAAAGTCACCAAATTTTGCACCAAGCCAGGCCTGGCAAAAAATGTGATATTTAATGGTTTGCATTAATGGGTGTGGCCTAACGGCTCAACAGCACCCCCTAGAATACTTTGTGCCTCAAGCCCCACAATACAGTTTGACGTACATGCACGAAAATCGGTACACACCTGTATCATGTCGCAACTTAAAGAAAAGTCTCTTGGCGCCATGGCCGAAACCCAACAGGAAGTCGGCCATTTTGAATTAAATGTGTAATTTTGCCGCAATTTATGCCATTTTTTCGGCCGTTAATACGGCCCGAACCTTAACGTGCACCCAGGTGTGTTATACATCAAAATGTTCGTCTCGATCCTGCGACGATGGGCATTACTTTTACCGTGGCGATGATAGACGCCAAAAAGCGCAACCCCCCTACATCTGATTGGTCCATTTTTGATAGTTCCTACTTTCTGCTATAACTTTTAAATGGTTTGACATAAAGACTTGTGTCTGGTGTCATCCGCTAAATGTCCAGGCCTGAAGAATCTACATGCAAGTCATACAAGCTTCCACTGCAGCCTGAACGTGCACAAGGGTGCGAGGGCCCGTTCATCGCTGCTTGCAGCTTTAATTAAAAACATTTTTGCCCATATGTGAGTCTTATCGAAATTTTTAATGAGTCTGAACGACGTAAATCCACTGTTTTCAAATCTGAACCAGGCCACTTTCATATGTGGTCCTGACACATGTATTTAAGCCTTCCTCAACATCCAGAAATTATGGATCAATTCTATGACAGTGAAGACCCTCAGATCGTGGTTCTGACTCCATATCCACATACAGTCTCTCTGTACAGGGGCAGCAGCCACTGCTACACAAAAGGCCATCATCAACAATCCTGCTCTCCTTTTTCACAGTCTCCTTTTTTCTCTCATCAGTTTTGTAATATTTTGTTGGTTCCAACTGGACAACTACTTCTAAATTGCTAGACAAACAACACAATTTATTTATATAGCATCTGTTACAACACAAGTTGTCTCTAGGAGCTTTCCAGAGACTTAGAACATGACCCCTGAGTAATAATTACAGAAACAATGGTAGGTAAAAACTCCCCTTTAACAGTGGGAGAAAACCTTAACACGTGAAGCATGTGACATGTTTTCCTCTGCGCATGTGTGTCACTTCAGGGCTGCATACTGTCCATACTTAAATATGATGAAGGTTTCATTAAAATCATTATGTAAACGACCACACAAAAAAAATCCTATTTCGGTAAAAAACGTATTTGACCTGCAGTGTGAACATAGCCTAAGATGTTTGGGGATGCTCCATTTACAGTTATGGCACACCCATTTCTAATTAACCTGTTCATCTGTGCAATGTTCCAAAAAGGTGTTTTATCAGCATTTCTCAACTACCCCCCTGTCCAGCCTTTTCTGGAACATGTTCTCTGTATGATCTCTGTATGCAGAACATCAGTCACATTGGCTTGTTTGTAATGAGTGAATGTGATCACATGTAAACCTGCATTGTCCCTATTAAATAAATTAAATTAAATGTTGCAGGCATTCAATAAAAAATTACTGAATTTTTACTTTAAAAAACAAACAAAAAAACAATAAAGTTGATCAGTTTTCCATTCTTGGAGAAACACAAAAACAAATGATATCATAAATCTGTTTGTAGAGGAGCCCAATTACGCATCCTGCCATTGAATGTATTCCTGTTTTCAAGATTGAATGCAGAGGAATGTATGACATTACTGATGATCCAATTGAGCTGAATGTCTTTCATATCCTGAATTCAGTTGTGGTTTGAACATGTATGGAAGGATTGGAGGTATTGGGGTAAATCGTGGGAAATGTTGAAAAAGTGTGTTTGGCAACAGAAGCTGTGCACATTTATGAGCCATAATGACAAACACTTCAGGAAGATCTGCTCATTTACAGGAATAGCATCTGCTTGGTTAGTCTCTGTCTTTGTTATTCTGAAATAATTATGACTTTTTCAGTTATGCTGGTGAGTTATGTCTCAAGACACCACAATCTTGTAAACAATTTCACCATTTTCCTGTCTTGTTTTTTAACGATTTAGAACATTTGCTTATTTGCAGGGCACCACCACCACCACCAAGAAAGCCAAGAAGCTTGATCGCAAAGAACGGATCAGTGAGCACACCTACCAGCTGTCCAGGTGGACTCCTCTCATCAAAGATCTTATTGAGGTACCTTTGGGTTGTCACTGATACCCGTGGATGCTCTAAACTTGGCAATTAGGGCTATTTAAAAAAAAAACCAACCATATCAATGTCTTATCAATGTAATCATAATTAGGGCCCGACAGTGCTTAATTTGTAAATCATAAGGTGCCGGAACGCAAAGTGCATATGACAGCGCAGGGATGACGAGACAGGCACAGGACCCGGAACGCATACAGAAAACGGTGTTATGAGAATAATTTACAATTATTTTAGGTAGTGATGCACCGAATATTCGGTAACCGAAATTGTTCAGCCGAAGATAGCAAAAAACACTTTCGGTGTTCGGTGGAATAAGTGGGGAAGAAACCAAACAATTAATAACAGCATGTGATGACGCAATCAAACAGGGAACAGCTGGAGTGAGGGGCGTGCGGTGTTAACGCAGCAAACATGTCAGCATGTCAGATCATTACTGGGATGTGGGAAAAAGCAGAGGACACGAGAAATTATCCAGGCTGAGTTGGACCCGTACTACCAACGCGGTGGAGAAAACTCACTGTCTGATATGACCAGATCCTCCAAGAAAATAACACAGATTTTTACATACATACATACATTTTTTTTTTTACAATTGTTATACAAGGCTTCAAATTGCGGAGATCAGCCCCACCGCGACCCGATTAACTGGATTGGAACGGGAGAAAATGAAAAAGGATTATCGGTTTCAGCCACAAATTTTCATTTCGGTGCATCACTAATTTTAGGCTATACTCTGCACAGCAGGGGCAAATGTCCACATCACCACAGGTGGGACTTACAGTCAGCAATTCATTTCTCAACCGGTCGAACTTGTAAGACATAAAAAAGACATAAAAAAAAAAAGTTCAGAGCTTACAATAAATAACACCAATCTATTATTATTATTGTTATTATTATTATTGGCCAGTGCATTGTGGGCTGGGTAGCAGTCGTGGCGGGGCCTCGACGACCCAATCCCCGGACTAAAACCCTCTCAGTGGGGACATGGAATGTCACCTCGCTGGGAGGGAAGGAGCCGGAGCTTGTGCGTGAGGTTGAGAGATACCGGCTAGAGATAGTCGGGCTCACCTCCACACATAGCTTGGGCTCTGGAACCCAGCTCCTTGAAAGGGGCTGGACCCTCCACTACTCTGGAGTTGCCCAGGGTGAGAGGCGGCGGGCTGGTGTGGGCTTGGTTATAGCCCCCCAGCTCAGTCGCCATGTGTTGGAGTTCACCCCGGTGAACGAGAGGGTCGCTTCCCTGCGCCTTCGGGTCGGGAAAAGGTCTCTCACTGTTGTTTGTGCCGAACAGCAGTGCAGAGTACCCGGCCTTCTTGGAGTCCCTGGGAGGGGTACTGGATAGTGCTCCAACTGGGGACTCCATTGTTCTACTGGGGGACTTCAACGCTCACGTGGGCAATGACAGCGATACCGGGAGAGGCGTGATTGTGAGGAACGGCCTCCCCGATCTGAACCCGAGCGGTGTTTTGTTGTTGGACTTCTGTGCTAGTCGCAGTTTGTCCATAACGAACACCATGTTCAAGCATAAGGGTGTCCATCAGTGCACGTGGCACTAGGACACCCTAGGCAGGAGGTCAATGATCGACTTTGTTGTCATTTCATCTGACCTTCGCCCGCATGTCTTGGACACACGGGTGAAGAGGGGCTGAACTGTCAACTGATCACCACCTGGTGGTGAGTTGGATGCGCTGGCGGAGGAGGAGGCTGGACAGACCGGGCAGACCCAAATAGATTGTGAGGTTCTGTTGGGAACGTCTGGCTGAGCCCTCTGTCAGGGACATCTTCAACTCCCACCTCCGAGGGAGCTTCTCTCGGATCCCGGGGGAGGCGAGGGACATTGAGTCCGAGTTGACCATGTTCTCTGCCTCCATTGTCGACGCGGCGGTTCGAAGTTGTGGACGCAAGGTCTCCAGTGCCTGTCGTGGCGGCAACCCTAAAACCCGGTGGTGGACACCGGAAGTACAGGATGCCGTCAGACTGAAGAAGGAGTCCTACCGCGCTATTTTGGCCGGTGGGACTCCTGACGCAGTAGATAGGTACCGGCAGGCCAAGCGAGCCGCGGCTCGGGCAGTCCTGGAGGCAAAAACTCGGGTCTGGGAGGAGTTAGGGGAGGCCATGGAGGAAGACTTTCGGTCGGCCTCGAGGAAATTCTGGAGGACCGTTCGGCGCCTCAGAAGGGGGAAGCAGTACTCTGCCGGCAACGTTTACGGTGTGGGTGGGGAGCTGTTGACCTCGACTGGGGATATTGTCGGACGGTGGAAGGAATACTTCGAGGATCTCCTCAACCCGACTGACATGCCTTCCATTGAGGAAGCAGAGAGTGTGGACTCTGGGGCGTGCTCATCCATCACCCAAGCCGAGGTCACTGAGGTGGTTCGTAAGCTCCTCAGTGGCAGGGCGCCGGGGGTGGATGAGATTCGCCCTGAGTACCTCAAGTCTCTGGATGTTGTAGGGCTGTCTTGGTTGACACGCCTCTGCGACATTGCATGGAGGAAGGGGACAGTACCGCTGGAGTGGCAAACCGGGTGGTGGTCCCTCTGTTTAAAAAGGGGGACCGTAGAGTGTGTTCCAACTATAGGGGGATCACACTTCTCAGCCTCCCCGGGAAAGTCTACGCCAGGGTACTGGAGAGGAGATTACGGCCGATAGTTGAACCTCGGATTCAGGAGGAACAATGCGGTTTTCGTCCCGGTCGTGGAACACTGGACCAGCTTTATACCCTCCGCAGGGTGCTCGAGGGTTCATGGGAATTTGCCCAACCAGTCTACATGTGTTTTGTGGATCTAGAGAAGGCATTTGACCGTGTCCCTCGTGCCATTCTGTGGGGGGTGCTCAGTGAGTATGGAGTCCGGGGCCCTCTATTAAGGGCTGTCCGGTCTCTGTATGATCGAAGCAAGACTTTGGTCCGCATTGCCGGCAGTAGATCAGACTTGTTCCCGGTGCATGTTGGACTCCGGCAGGGCTGCCCTTTGTCACCGGTCCTGTTCATAATTTTTATGGACAGGATTTCTAGGCGCAGCCAGGGGCCGGAGGGGATCCGGTTTGGGAACCACAGGATATCATCTCTGCTTTTTGCAGATGATGTTGTCCTGTTGGCTTCATCGGACCGGGACCTTCAGCATGTGCTTGGGCGGTTTGAGGCCGAGTGCGACGCGGCAGGGATGAGAATCAGCACCTCCAAATCCGAGGCCATGGTTCTCCATCGGAAAAGGGTGGCATGCCTTCTCCGGGTGGGTGGAGAAGTCCTGCCTCAGGTGGAGGAGTTCAAGTATCTCGGGATCTTGTTCACGAGTGAGGGAACGATGGAGCGTGAGATTGACAGGCGGATCGGTGCAGCGTCCGCAGTTATGCGGTCAATGTACCGGACCGTCGTGGTGAAGAGGGAGCTGAGTCGAAAGGCCAAGCTCTCGATTTACCTGTCAATCTACGCACCTACCCTCACCTATGGTCATGAACTTTGGGTAGTGACCGAAAGGACAAGATCGCGGATACAAGCGGCCAAGATGAGTTTCCTCCGCAGGGTGGCTGGACGCTCCCTTAGAGATAGGGTGAGGAGTTCGGTCACCCGGGAGGAGCTTGGAGTCGAGCCGCTGCTCCTTCACATTGAGAGGAGTCAGCTGAGGTGGCTTGGGCATCTGTATCGGATGCCTCCTGGACGCATCCCTAGGGAGGTGTTCCAGGCATGTCCCACCGGGAGGAGACCCCGGGGAAGACCCAGGACACGCTGGAGAGACTATGTCTCTCGGCTGGCCTGGGAACGCCTCGGACTCCCCCCGGAAGAGCTGGAGGAAGTGTCTGGGGTGAAGGAAGTCTGGGCATCCCTGCTGAGGCTGCTGCCCCCGCGACCCGGGAACGGACAAGCGGAAGAAGATGAGTGATGAGTGAGATTATTATTATGATTATTATTATTATTATTAAAGATTGGCAGTATGCTTATCATATTTAGTTGTCCAAAACACCCCACATCACAACCATGTCCGGATTCTCCTCCTCTCTGTTTGGGGTTTTCCAGCGTGTGTCTGTGGCAGTTCTGTGTCCTTTGGCCACCGACGACCCACGACCTCGCGTACGGGACTGGATTGAATTTAGCCAGGGGGGTCCAACATAGATTTAGGAAGATGATATGGTGGATGTGAGCAGAGAGGCAAATCAAGTTCATCTGAGAAAATCCACGCTCACATTCAGCACTTGCAATAGAAATGCTGTTGACAGCAACAAGTAACTCATCAGTTCATCAGGGATGTCTTTTCCATCTGAGTCTCTGTACTTTCTGTAGGCCCGTATGACTGCGCGCGGGTTAGCAATGTTAAAGCGCTGACACAGGTCTCTCCATACAGCTCCCCTGCACCCTCGGGCCAGTACTGCACGTAAAGCACCTTCAACTCCCCAATGAACTATATATCCAGTTTTATCTGGCAACCGGCCTCCTTGACATAACATACGGTCCTCCAAGTTCTTAGCCAGAGTTAGGAAAAACTGCTGCGGGTCGAGGGTTTTGTTGCTTGATTTTCCTCCATTCAGTGTGATGCCATGGAGAGTTTTCCTCAATTCCCCTCTGGCTCAGTTCAGTGTAGCGCCCTGGCCGATTAGACATGGCCTCAAGTACCCTGGTTTCCCCACAAATTGTCTTGTGTGCAGGAATGATGGTAATGTCTCGTTTTTGACGCTCGACTGAGAGCTCGGATAATTCTTGCAATGCATCGCACATGATGCCCAACTTGTTCACAAAAGCATGCAAAGATATGCGCATAGCAAGTCCACTGTATGTTTGCTACTGTACGTAACGCTATCACGGGAGGGGTCTTCTGATGCTGTTTTGAAATGCTTGTGAAGTGCTGGGTAGTTCTTCCACACTGCTTCAACGGTTCTACAACTTGATGCCACCCTAGTGTCTAAAATCGGACCTATTTTGCATAGCTGGACATCTAGGCTCTCTGCAGACTCTCTCAGCTCCATTAGCTTTTTGTTAGATGTACTATACAGTGCATACAACTTGTCCATCAATATTTTAAAGTGATTTATAGCGCCCATCTCTTTCACTACGTCTGCGACTGCGAGCTCAAGCCTGTGGGCTGAGCAGTGCCACACAGTAATGTTGGGGAAATGGCCTGAAGCTTACACTCGCCACTCCGCTTTTGCATCCTTACATGACAGAAGTTGCACCAATCACATCACTAGTTACTCCAATGAGCGTTTTATGGTAAATGAAACTTATATAGCGCTTTCCAGCTGTACTCCTACAGCCCCAAAGCACTTTACACTGTAGACCAGGGGTAGGCAATTCCGGTCCTCGAGGGCCGGTGTCCTGCATGTCTTAGATGTTACCCTGCTTCAGCACACCGTGATAAAAGTACCTGTGTCATTAACAGAATTGTGCAGCCCTGGATGACAAGCTGATGATGATGATTAATTAGAATCAGGTGTGTTAAAGCAGGGAAACATCTAAAACATGCAGGACACCGGCCCTCGAGGACCGGAATTGCCTACCCCTGCTGTAGACATTCACCCACACACACACACATTCACACACCGGTTGTCGGCGGAGCTGCCACACAACGGTGCTGGCCTAACAACCGGGAGCAAACCGGGGGATTCAGTGTCTTGCCCAAGGACACTTTGGTGGACACAGGAAGAACTAGGGTTGGAACCACTGACCTTCAGGTTCATGGAGAACGCTCTACCAACTGAACCACCTTCCCCTTTTTAGAGAGAAAGTCAAAAGCAGGCGCTCTAGCGCAGATAATCTGTGCACAATACCTTGAGCAGTTAGATCATCTAGCTCCACGAGTTCAGTAAACATGTTTGTAGGAGGATTGGATGCAGAGAAGGCCTTTTTTGTATAAGGTATTAGATAAATTTGGTTTTCACAATACTCTTATTGAGGCCTTCAAAACAGTATATAATAATCCAAGAGCAAGAATTAAAATAAATGGCAGCCTCTCTAACTCCTTTATCTTGTAGACAGGGCTGTCTTTGCTCTCCACTTTTGTTTGCCTCTTTATCGAACCTCTTAGTCAATATATTAGGCAAAACAAACAAATTAAGGGTATAAACATAGCGGGACAGGAACACAAAATATCCTTGTTTGCAGATGATGTATTCATTTTTTTTATCGCACCCATCCACATCTCTACCAATTTTAATGTCATCAATGGATATGTTTGGTAAATTATCAGGCTATAGAATAAACACTCAGAAAACTCAGACTATGACCTTTAATTTTACTCCACCAGGTGACTTGGTAACTAAATATAACCTGAGTTGTAACAAGAAATCAATGAAGTATCTGGGAATTAAGCTTACTGGAGATATTACAAAACTATTGGAAGCCAACTTTATTCCTCTCAACCTTAAAATTAAATCTGACATCTCTAGATGGAATAACTTACCCTTCCTCAGCCTAAACTCAAGAATTGAATCAGTCAAAATGGGGATTTTGCCCCGCCTGTTGTATCTCTTTCTATCGCTGCCAATTGAAATCAGTGATGGGCAGTTTATGGAATGGCAGAAACTAATTTCTACATATATGTGGATGGGAAAAAAACAGAGGAAAAAACTTAAAGTAATGCAATTGCCAAAAGACAAAGGAGGAATGGCGTTGCCAGATTTAAAAGACTACTATTGTAGTCAGATAAGAACCCTGGGGTGTCTCTGTGACTCAGTACCGGCCGGGTGGAGGGAAATAGAACAGATCTGTTGCTCCACCTATTCAGCCTGTAATGCAGACCCAAAACTTCAGGATAGTCTTACAAATAAAAATAACCCCTGGATAAAAACAACACTAAAAACATGGCACAAAGTAGTTAGTAGGTACGTAGTAGTAGTAAGAACAATCAAATCAAACGAGGATCTAGGAAGCAGCACCAGCTAAAGATAATACAGGCCTAATCATCAATGGGGACTAAAAAGAATTTTAGAATCCATGAAAGTGGATGAAAATAAGATTAACAAAACTAAAAAACCGAAGACGAACTTAAACACACAAAACCCTAAACCATGACAAAACCATCTGTGCCAATTATTTAGCTTTACCGCTAGTACGTTTTTTTTTTTTCTTACTGTGTCTGGTGTATTTTCTATCTATCATCTTGCAAAGACTCCATTAAACATTGAGTTGAGATTTAATAATTTTTATGTTTTCCCACAGGATGCAATTGAGGACAAACTGGATCCTAAGCAGTATCCATATATTTCCCAGCGACAAGCATCTACCAAAGCCAGTGCACCATCAAGGTGTGTACTATTAAGGGATATGCAAAAAAACATGAATCAGTTTCAGTGGAGGAAAAAAAAGGAATGTACCTTAAATGGAAAAGCCTACCTTTCTATGAAGTGCTTATCTCTTTTTCTCTCATCATACAGTGCCCGGTATGGCAACTGGCAC
Organism: Cololabis saira; assembly: GCF_033807715.1. Taxonomy (NCBI): domain Eukaryota; kingdom Metazoa; phylum Chordata; class Actinopteri; order Beloniformes; family Belonidae; genus Cololabis; species Cololabis saira. Next base: position 48,049,523 of record NC_084595.1, on the reverse strand, counting down.
AAGAATAGGGGCCCCACAGAGATAAAGACGGGACCAAGAATCATCATCTTTATTATCGGAGGCATGGCATACAGTGAGATGCGCTGTGTGTATGAGGTTACACAGGCTAATGGCAAGTGGGAAGCTTTGATTGGTGAGTCTCCAGGAGAGAACATGCAGACAGGGCCATGTAGCAATCACCACTAATTTGTCGAAAGATATTTATCTAATCTTATAAAAGAACTAGGACAGCATTGTCAACATTTTGGGCTTAACAGGTTGAAATGTGACCTAAAATCAGCTTTGCGTCACAATTCTTTGCTTTGACAGGCCATGCACCTCTAGACAGGAAATGTTTGTTAAGTTCCAAAAAGGCCTTGAGAATTTAAGGCAGCGCATGTGCAAAAATTGGCAAATGGCTGGCATACATAGAATAAGTTACAGGTACGTTTTGCACATGTGAAAAGCACAAAGAAGCACGCTGGCTAACTTAGTACAGCAAGGTCATTGAAAAATTGTGTTCATGGCCAAACTTTGGCCAGCATAGTGGACTCGCTTCACACACGTTATTTGTTAGTTATTCATAAGTAGAAATATGTTAAAATAATGTCCAGCATACCCAGAATTCATTTTCTAACCTAATATTAACATGCTTTGAACCTATGTGTAACTTATATCAAACCTTTCTCAGATGCATATTGATATATGCAGATGTATTTTCAATTCAATTCAATTAAATTTTTATTTGTATAGCCTCTAATACAACAGATGTCTCTAGGTACTTTCCAGAGACCAGAACATAAACCCCCTTAAGCAATTATTACATAAACAATGGCAGGTAAAAACTCCCCTAGTGGGAGAAAAACCTTAAGCCAAACAGTGGCAAGAAAAACTCCCCTTTAGGAGGAAGAAACCTGGACCAGGACCTGGATCATAAGGGGGTAGAAACCTGGACCAGGACCTGGATCATAAGGGGGTAGAAACCTGGACCAGGACCTGGATCATAAGGGGGTAGAAACCTGGACCAGGACCTGGATCATAAGGGGTAGAAACCTGGACCAGGACCTGGATCATAAGGAGAAACCTGGACCAGGACCTGGATCATAAGGGGGGTAGAAACCTGGACCAGGACCTGGATCATAAGGAGAAACCTGGACCAGGACCTGGATCATAAGGGGGGTAGAAACCTGGACCAGGACCTGGATCAAAAGGGGGTAGAAACCTGGACCAGGACCTGGATCATAAGGGGTAGAAACCTGGACCAGGACCTGGATCATAAGGGGGATCCTCCCACCAGGGCCATATTTGGAACAGCAGCACAACTTACTGCATGTGTTTCCAACTTACAGCTATTATATAATGGCTTATTGGAAGCTTTTCAAACTGGTACATAAAAATACGGTTCACTGTCAGTTCACACTAGTGAACAGATCTCTCAGGTGCAGCAGCTGAAACTGCATCATGTACATCAGAGCGTGCATGCGTGCGTCTTCGTGTGTGTAATGATATTTGTCATAATTGGTCTTATATTGTATCTTTCTTGGTGCATACTTTACTAAATTTGAGACTGCTCTAACTCCTTGCTTAGCTTTCAGCTAATTTTACCCTTGCCCTGTAGGGTCCAGCCACATCCTCACACCCACTAAATACCTAAAGGAACTGCAGCACGCAGACTTCTTGAGCCCCGACGCTCCACCAGAGGGCGATGAAGAACCACCTGCAGAATGAAAAGACATCTGGAAGTAAATAAACAAGTTGTCGAGTGCTTTTTGTATCCCTTTGTTCCCACCTCATGCATTTCTCCTGTAGTAATTGCTGCTATTAGCTACCACAGATACTCAGACCCTGCTTTTGCCTTGGAAGATTTAGAAGTTTTAGTGTGAAGATTTAGCTGGTTAAAGAGAGTAGGGGAAGACAAAGGGTCACAGACTGGTACTCAAACCTGGAGGAATCAAGTGTACGGGGTCACAGGGTTTAGCAAATCATACAACACTGGTAGGCCATCACTGAACAGTGTTGGAAAAGGCAAGTTATCAGCAACTCCAAGATTTAAGACCTTGTACCTCCCCTTTGGATATCAGCGGTGGGGTCATGTACACAATACACACAATTGGGTTTCCCTAGCAAGCAACTCATACTGTCCATTGAAGTTTCCAGTTTAGTCCAGTTTACAGGGGGTATATTACTGTCTTTAGGCAAGAGCATACTATTTAGATTTGAGAGCATTAATCTGTGTTTTCACTTTTAGATACTGCTCTCCCTCAAACTCAAAAAGTCACAGCTTGCTTGCATAAATGTTATTTTCATCCTTGGTCTTGTTTCAACATGCTAACTTGTCTCAGTTGAGACTAAGGACAAAAATAACATTTCTGCATGCAAGCTGGGACATTTTGTGTTTGAGCGAAGAGTTTTAAGAGAGAGCGATACAGAATCTGAAAGTGACTACACAGATTAATGTTCTCAAATCTAAAACGTATGCTCTTGATTAAACATAGTAATATACCTCCATACCAGTTAAGCCCAACTGTAATCAAGACTCTTCAGAGCTTCAGCTCCTGGTTTTCAATGATGTTTCTTTATCTATACATGAAGCTCTGGAAAAAATATTATATTTCACTGATTCAACTGTTAACCAGAACTTGAAATAAAAGTAAAAAGTGAAGCATGATGTATTTCCTGTCATTATGTTGGACAGTAATAAAGTATTGTCTTCTTTTTTTCAGGATCGACTGAAATCTTTACCCCTTCATGCCTTCTAAAAGCCCTAAAAGAGTTGCAGACCCCTTAACATAATTCTGTAATGTTTCCTTCTTAATCTTCCAAACCCCCAGGAACTACCGAGCAAATATTTACCTAGTGTTGTCCTATTTACCTGGTGTCAACTTAAGCTGTGTTTTTAGTAACCATTAGGTTTGTTGGATGTGTTAATGATGACTTAAGTGTTATGTAAAAAAAAAAAGTGTTATTAATGATCTATTTATAAAAATGTATATGTATTAGTTTAGATGACTGGAAGGCAAAATAGTCTTTTTCATTTAGCTTTTATTGTGAAATCTCACCTTCTGAAGCTTTTACTTTGTTAGAGCACAGCAGTTTAACTTTATTAATATCCATGTAGTAACAATCATGCTTTACTGTACAAATATTACATTTACGATCATGTGTCTGACAATCCAAATGCTAACATTAATGTTACAAATGCAAGTGTTTGGACTATCTTGTGCATGGTCTCAGTACTCAGTGTTGCTTGCAGTTTTTTTATGATCTGTTGGAGTTAGGTTTCCTTTAGTGTCATTGTATTTGAGGATGATGCTGTTCTTGCATATTGTTGTATAGTGATACTTTTATTTATCAAATCAACTTTTATGTAAGCTTGACCATTAACAATCTGCAAGATATGTTCAGTTTAGAAAATGACTCCCTTTCCACTTTGCCAATGTAATGGTAGTAGTTTAAAGTAAGTAGAATAATAAAGCACTTCTATCGTGTTGCACTCTCTTGATGCTGATACAGTGATTATAAAATATACATGACATGGTTGGACTTTACATCCTATATGTGAACATTTGTGTAAGCAAACACATAGATAGCAGTTATCCCAACCAGAACTCAACTAGTTACCAACTAGAACATTTCTGAATACATTTTCATGGGGTGTCAATGCTACTGCCCGTTGATGTATCGTATGGGGCTGGGGATCGATTCAAATGTCAAGAATCGATTCGATTCCGATTCTTAAGATTCAGAATCGAATATCAAGATTTGATTCGATCCGATCCGATTCGATTCTGATATTGATTTGGGTTAGTGTTATTAAAACTGTTTTTTGAGCTGTTGCATGAATTATATGACTGTAGTTATGCAAAATATTACTACTAGTATTATATTGAGATTCAACAGCAAGTATTGGCAGCTAATGATGCTGTAAGGACCAATCAGCTCCCAGAATGCTGATAGAACTGCTTTCAGAAACATCGTGGGTCAGAATTACCAAACAGATCCAGGGAAGAAACAGAGACGGATGAAATCAGTTTTATTTTTTCCCACATTCCGTTTTTATTTGTTCCATTTTCGGTCTATTTTGGTTTTTAATTTTTGAGCATTTGGTTTTTAGCATTTTTTGCAAATGTAACCCCAAGACAGTATATAAAGTAATGAAATATAGACAATTTATGCAATTATAACCTAAAACTTTAATGTTTTCATACCTTTAAACATATTTAACGGCAAAAACATGGCACCAGTTATTCTCTTGTCCAACAAAACATTCTTTTTTTGGGGATAAACAAAAAAATAACCAAAAGTTGTAATGTAATGATGAAAAAAAAAACATAAATAAATAAAAGAGAAAAAAAATAAATAAAAAAAACAAAAAAAATCGATCTTTAGACATATGAATCGATTTTTAGGAATTAATATGAGAATCGATTTAGAATTGGGAAATCGATTTTTTCAACACAGGCCTAGTACCGTATGTAGTGAAATCATTCCTGTACAAGAGAGAAACGTCTGTTTAAAATGTCCTGGTTTATATCATTTAAAGTGAGAGTAACTGTTTGTCAGCTCAGTTAAATGGCAGGTAAAATATGGTGCAAAAAGTGTGTGTGTGTCTGTGTGCATTTGTGTGTGATGATTTGCAGGACAAGGGTGATCAGGAAGATGAGGGTGACAGAGCACGATGAATAAATTAGCAAAAGGTACGTAAGTACAGTAAGTAGGACAAAGTTGATGAGGAATAAGCACAGAGCAGTCCTTTAACTCCTGTGAAACACACATTAACCACACATGAGGTCCAGCTGTTAATCACAGCAGCTGAACTGGCAGTTGTGCTGAAAGAAAATACACAATAGAGTCCAGAAGGGAGGGGTCCAGGTCAATTTTATTTTATTTATATAACATCTACAGTATGTCAATACAAGTTGTCTCTCAACAGCATGACCCTTGAGCAATTATTACATAAACAATGGCAGGTAAAAACTCCCCTTTAAGAGGGTGAAACCTTAAGCAGAACCTGGCTCATAAGGGGGGACCGTCCAGCTGGGGAAGAGCAGGAAAAGGGAGATAGGAAAGAGAGGATGAAGACAGAGAGAGAAGAGAGGCACGGATATATTGTCAGTGGTACAAAAGACAAGATATATTAGTAGTCATTATCCAATCACTGGAGAACAAAGAATTGTGAAGCATGATTCATATGTACACATAGTTGTACACACGCCCGCCGATAGGGAGGGACAAACGGGTCTGTTGTCCCGGGCCCACGGTTGGGGGGGGGGGTGGGGGCTGAATTTTTTTAATTTTTTTTAATTCTCAAATTATTGAATCATTTTTCAAAATGTTTCAAAATATGCCTATTTTTGGAAAGAATATGTAGTATTTGAGTTACATAAAAGCTTGTTATTTGTTTTCTTCCTAATTGTCCTTGTGGTCAAGAACCCCCAATACAAAAATGTTTTGGCCGCTGATCAAAATTTGATGTTATCATTTAATTCAACCATTAGAATGGTCAAAATGTCCGGTCAGCACAAGTCTGGTGCTCAGAAAAGAAGAGAAGAGAGAAGAAGAGAAGAAGAAAATAGAGGCCTCAGAGATTCTCTACACAAATATTTTAAAAAGGTGGTGACGGTGAAGCTGGAATTAATAAAGTCAGCGTAGAGCAAGGTAAGAAACAGCGCAGCCAACGTTTACCAACCTTGTAACTTAACCTAACTGGCTAGCTCTAATGTTAACGTCCATTAGCTTGTATAAAAACCTGAAGAGCAGAGGGAGAGAAGAGGAAGAGGGAGAAGGAGAGATCAGGGGGGCCCATCTTAGATTATTTTGTCCCGGGCCCCGGCAAGACTGTCAGCTGCCCTGCTGCCTGGAAGCTGTTTACACACAGATACGTGATGTGAGCACAGACGTATCTGTATATATAGATATACATATACATAAATATATATCTATGTACACATACCCATATACTATCTATGTATTACTATAAATACTATTTACTACTATTTTTACTACTATTTATATACTATTTATTTATTTAATAATAATTAAATAAGTTTTACATGTATCTATTCAAGAGATGTTTCTTTACTAACAATTTGAATTCTTTTATGTTAATAGTTTGCTTAAAGCCCCCCCCCTACCCTGGGCCCGGGACAACAGACCCGTTTGTCCCCCCCTATCAGCGGTCCGCTGGCTGAAGGAGAGAGAGCGAGCACTGGGCAAGGACGGGAGTTTGAGTTCCGCGGGCTGCGTGACGTCAACACCCCTGGCAAGTGATTGGGTGCTTCCCGCTTTTGGGCTTGGGGGCGGTTTTACTGTGAGGGACAGTCCCCCCCTTCAGGGCTCACTTCCTGGGGGCTCCATTTCGTCTGAACCCCCCCTGGTGTCGTAACCCCTGGGAGTCTGTTCCTGGTCCCTTTGCGTTGTCTTTTCCTTTGTTCCTCCAGGTCTGGCGGGAACCCTGCTGGGTTTGTGGGGGCTATACTGCGTCTGACCCCCTTCCTAGGTGTCGTAAACCCCCGGGGAGTCTGTTCTAAGAGGCAGTACCAGTCATAAAACTCTGGCCCCAGGACGAAACCAAAGTCTTGCTTTCACTTGGAATTCATAATCCTGACATGTTCATATACATTTATAACAGTCCACATGATCACTGGGTGTGGTCCAACACCGTAGTAACAGACACTCTGAATCTAACCTGGTCAGTTACCGTAGTAACAGACGCTCTGAACCTAACCTGGTCAGTTACCGTAGTAACAGACTCTCTGAATCTAACCTGGTCAGTTACCGTAGTAACAGACGCTCTGAATCTAACCTGGTCAGTTACCGTAGTAACAGACACTCTGAATCTAACCTGGTCAGTTACCGTAGTAACAGACTCTCTGAACCTAACCTGGTCAGTTACCGTGGTAACAGACTCTCTGAACCTAACCTGGTCAGTTACCGTAGTAACAGACGCTCTAACCTGGTCAGTTACCGTAGTAACAGACTCTCTAACCTGGTCAGTTACCGTAGTAACAGACTCTCTGAATCTAACCTGGTCAGTTACCGTAGTAACAGACTCTCTGAATCTAACCTGGTTACCATGGTAACCTGGTCGGGACCAGGTTTATATGAATGAACCTGAAGTTTCTCTGCGTCTCCTCCTCTTTCAGAGCCACACGCACATTTGATTTCCTCATTCATTCAGTCAGCAGGCGAGTTTTGGCGAAGTTCTGCCGTCTGTCATTAAAAACAGAGTCAGTATATATATAATAGAAGTCCATCGTCACGAACATGGCATGTCCTTTTGATGAAGACACAATTGATGAAGGTGCAGCATTAATGCGCAGAGAATTAAATATTCGTTGGGAGATGGTTATCAGACCGCGTAATACATGTATATTACATAGTCTCATTACAGGCAAAGCCATATATGTTAATCCTTTATTTTTTATAATTTTGATGATTCAATTGTTTAATGATTTCATAATATATTCTAATTTTTTGAGATTTTTTATTTGGGGTTTTCATAAACTGTGAGCCATAATCATCAAAATTATAACAAATAAAGGCTTGAAATATCTCACTTTGCATGTAGTGGGAAATAATATTTGTTTCACCTTAAGTTGAATTTACTACGAATTAAGTTTTGCAATATATTCAAATTTTCCAACCTCCACCTGTATATTATTACATGAATAAATAAGAGCATAATAAGAGCCTTGTCATCAAGGTCCGGGCAGTTCTGTTGCTGACACAGCTCCTTGTATCATGGTGTGCTGAAGCAGGGAAAGATCTAAAACATGCTGGATAGGTGCTCTCCAGGACCAGGGTTGGAGACCCCTGGCATAATATGTGTCTGTATTGGTTCAATACGGAACGCAACTTTTAATTCCCAATTACGGAACAATTCCGTATTTCAAGGGACGGGTGGCAAGCCTACATAAATCTGTCCAAGCCATCAAGGGGTTCCACAGGATTGCAGGTGAATGATGTGGAGATCTGTTAAATTAATTTTCTATTATATTCTGTGCTGCGGTGTTACTCTTTTTTTGAAAAACATGTTCAAATTCGCTGTATGCGCGCATTAAAATCTCTAATTCCATTCGGGTGAAAAAGGACACGGCGTGAAGTATGTGGATCTTCAGATGCAAACTAACGTTTCCTCAAAGGGATTTTGTAAATTGAAATGATAAAGTTTAAAAGAAAAAAAAGAAAAAGTATGTCGCTCTTTTGTTGTCGCCGGTTGCCATGGTGAATCCTTGTATCAGCGCTCTACTGATGATGGCTTTTTATTTCCTCACGCGCACGCGTAACTCCAGGTGAAACTACTTAGTTGAGTAAATTAACTCAAATCTGCTGTTCTGGAACCGAAAACTCAGAGTTTCCGATCTCAGAGTAGATCAACTAAGAGTTCAGGATTAGACTCAGAGTTTGTTGAGCTGCTTTGTGAAACGGACCCCAGATCCACCAGGATCTCTGTCACTCCATAGCTGCTCACGGCTCCAGCTGACTTTTCAGCAGCGCTGAGACAAACTAACAAACAAAACAAAGCGTCGCCACTTGAAGCTTCTTTCACTCTCATTTTTTAACTTGATATCAAACACAAGCCTCAGACCCAGCAGCACATCTATCATCTCCTCCAGGTTCTACATCTTTAGTGTTGTTGTCTTCTTTGTTTAGATACACAATCAAATACGTCACAGCAGCTTTTCCAACCTCCTACTTCTGATCTGGGTGTCTAAAAACAAACGAGTGGAGTCGAGTGGAGTTGTGCCGAGTAGTAACTAGTGTAAAAGCACCATAAGTGGTTCTTGCATGTTGTAATTCTCCTCCAACAGGCATATCAGACGTGGCTGGTTATTGTTTATATATAAACACGGTGACTTCAGCATTTTTACACAACAAAGCAGATCCAAGGAAACTGAGGTAAGATGAGCTCTTTAAAGGTGACATATGGACACACACGTCACTCAAAGCATTTCTTTAAGGGTTTAAGGTCATTACCTCCTAACAAAAAGGATAACACAAAGCTGTAACACAAACTTCAAATGAGGGACACCTCCACCCTACAACTAGCTGCTAAATGTGTTTAGTGTTTCTCCCTGTTACTGCTGTGCAGTAACCACAGGTTTCTGCCTCCAAGGGCCGCTTACCGTACTTTTTCCAACAGCACTGTGAATGTTTAACAGGTGCTCAATTGTTTTTGTGTGCTATCATGTCATGCACATTGTGATTGTCTACTATTGAGATTCAGATGAAAAACAGATAACATTTGATTATAAATTAGTGAAGAAAACCAGTTCATTCCAAACGTTTGACATATTGACATATGTGTTAGGCACCATCACCTTGCATATTGAGGGTAGAGTGTTACCGAGTGGATTGTAAACGGCTACTTGTCAGTAAGAAAATACCCTTTAATGACAGACGGAAGGCAGGCTTGCAAAAAAAGTAAAGTTTTAATGTGGTTCCAGGCCTGGACAACTTAGATTTTTCAACAAAAACCAAGCAACTCAAAAAAAAACAGAAATAATAATTAAGCAGAGGTGTTGGCATCAACCTCTCCCCATGGCAGCCCCCTCTGTACTGAACCGTTTCCTTTATATTTGCTCCTGTCTCCACCCCTGGCAAAGCAGTCAGCAAATCACAACATTAGACACAAGGTGCTCCCCATAAAGCAATCAGAGCTCTCAGGCAATCATGGCCGCTCCCAAATTACTGCATCTGCCTGGATAAACACAAGTACAGCAGTTAAATTACATGTGCACCTTCTGTGGGACTGAAATCAAACTCCTAATACTTGCTCATGAAAACAATAATATAAGCTACTCTGACAGAGTCTGCTCTGTCACACAAACTTTTATTGTGACTCCAACAATACCTGTGAACAAATTAATTTCAGACTTATCTTCCTTTTTTCCCTGGAGTGGGATTTGTTTTTTATGACTATACATGGTGGAGTTTTTTTTTTTAAATACTGCCTGATATAATGTATGTGAATTGGTGTTCCTGCGCTAGAAAAACAATGCAAGGTAGCTTTAAGATTCATATAATACATATAGAACAATTTGGTCATTCACGCCATCATATTTATTTTTCTTATTTTTTTGCAGACATTTCTTTATTTTCTTGTCTGTCTCTTATCCACTGAAGCCACTCAGTGCTTCTCTTAAACACACTTAAGCATCTGTGTGTTAGAATAGAATAGAATAGAATACTTTATTCCCATTATACATGGGTACAGTGAGATTAAAAGCAGCATCACCTTTCCAGTGCAAGACAGTGCAAACAGATACAAGAAATATAAATAATATAAAAAGGTTATGGCGCATTTTTAAATATTCAAATCAAGACCTGAGATCCTATCTACAGATAATAACATATTACTACACATGTGGTGGAATATTGCACAGATAGAGGCCGGGAAAAGGTATTAGATTTTTTTTTAATTTGATTTGATTTATTTTGTACATGTAAAAAAAACAATTCAAGAGATGATAAGAAAACAAAACAACAAAACAAAGAATTTCATACTTTAACACTTGATATCTTAATTTACAGACTGTAATACAGTACGTCAGCAGGCTCTCCATGGATGAGCGGCATTCAATTCAATTTTATCTGTATAGTGTCTAATACAACAAAAGTTGTCTCTAGGATCTTTCCAGAGACCCAGAACATGAACATAAACCCCCGAGCAATTATTACATAAACCATGGCAGGTAAAAACTCCCCTAGTGGGAGAAAAGCCTTAAGCCAAACAGTGGCAAGAAAAACTCCCCTTTAGGAGGAAGAAACCTGGACCAGGACCTGGATCATAAGGGGGTAGAAACCTGGACCAGGACCTGGATCATAAGGGGGTAGAAACCTGGACCAGGACCTGGATCATAAGGGGGTAGAAACCTGGACCAGGACCATAAGGGGGGCAGAAACCTGGACCAGGACCTGGATCATAAAGGGGGTAGAAACCTGGACCAGGACCTGGATCATAAGGGGGTAGAAACCTGGACCAGGACCATAAGGGGGGCAGAAACCTGGACCAGGACCTGGATCATAAAGGGGGTAGAAACCTGGACCAGGACCTGGATCATAAGGGGGTAGAAACCTGGACCAGGACCTGGATCATAAAGGGGGTAGAAACCTGGACCAGGACCTGGATCATAAAGGGGGTAGAAACCTGGACCAGGACCTGGATCATAAGGGGGGACCCTCCTGCCGAAGGCCAGACTGGTGGAGTCGGGGACGTCAGCAGCACAGCAGGCATGTGGAAGCAGCAACGGGATGACCGGGGGGGGGGACCGGGACCGCAGGTCAGCACGCAGCTCCTGAAGCTCCGGCCTGCAAACATGCACAAAAGAGAAAAAAAGGGAGCCTGCACAAGAAACTACAGGAACGATGGACAAAAATGATGGCTATGAGATATTTATAATAAATAAAAATGGAAATGGAGTCGGGATGCAGCGGCAGTCAGAAGAGCAGTGAAATACGTGCGATGCGGTGCTGATCTCCGCAATTTGAAGCCTTCTATAATAATTGTAAAAAGAATTTCACTTATCACGGGTTCTTTTTGGAACGTAACCCCTGCGAAAAACCAGAGATTACTGTAATGACAATATCTCCACGTTGTGAAACTCGCCTTCTCTTGGCTCATGACCGTCATGTTTTTGAACGCACACACACGCCAATACGTTTCCTCTGGTCTCCGCGTGTGGGGAAAAAAAGCTTCACTGTAGCTAGAAATAATGGAGTTACGCACCGTTTGGTAATGGTAATTGCGTTACTGAATTTAAAAAGTAATGCGTTAGAGTATTAGTTACCGCAAAACTAACGCCGTTACTCTAACACGTTACTAAATAACGCGTTAGTCCCAACACTGACACTAACTATAGGCGTTACTAAACAGAAAGGTTTTAAGTTTGGTTTTAAAGGTGGAGGTGGTGTCTGCCTCCTTAACCCAGATTGGAAGTTGGTTCCATAGTAACGGTGCCTGATAGCAGAACGGTAGAAGGTCAGCAGCAGGTTGGAGTCCAGCTTGGATCTCCTGAGGACTCCCAGGAAGTGCAGCCGCGGCTGAGCCTTTTTTGTGATGGCGGTGATGTTCTCAGACCAGGAGATGCTATCGGAGATAAGGAGGCCAAGAAACCGGAAGGAGTGGACCCTTTCCACTCTCTGGCCGTTGATGTAGAGGGGGGCTGGGTCGGTGTTCTGTTTCCTGAAGTTGAGGATGATCTCCTTGGTTTTCCCGGTGTTCAGAGTGAGGTTGTTCTCTGAGCTCCAGGTTGTCAGCTTCAGGATAATGATCCGGTGTTCAGAGTGAGGTTGTTCTCTGAGCTCCAGGCCGTCAGCTTCAGGACCTCCTCTCTGTAAGCTCCTCGCCCCCTTTGAGATGAGTCCGACCACCGTCGTGTCATCAGCGAACTTCACTATCAGGTTGTTGTTATGGGTCGGACTGCAGTCATTGGTGTAGAGGCTGTACAGGAGGGGGCTCAGCACACAGCTGTTGTGCTCGCCCATATGCCCACCTGAACTTATAAAATGTATGAACATTTTGTGATTATGAAATCCAGTAAGGCCAGACTCGGCCCTTCTTCCTGAAGTCAGTTTTATAACCCCCTGCTGCCAACTTCTGGTCATCTCGGCCCGGCCCGAGATAGCAAGTTTATGACCCCTAGAGGGGGGGGTCAAAACAGATCAAAGCAAGCAAGGAAAGTTTCTGCAAGGGAACAGACTTCCTTGGGGATTTACGACACCTGGGCCGGACGCAGCGGAGCCCAAAAAGCCAGGCCTCCATGAACTACAATCCCCCAGCATGCCTTGCGTGGGGGGGGGTGGCGCCTACCAGCGGCGCGCATCCGCTCCGATTTCTCACTAAACTCTGTTCCTCTTTAAGTTTCTGCAGATCCGAGCTTCGGATGCCCACGAGCTCCCGGCATCAGATCGGGACACAGCTGCGACTGATCTCTCAGACTGACCCCCCCCTCCCCGCTCCGAGCCCCTGTCTGCGAACCGCGCAGGGGATCGGGGACGGACGGCCGGCGTCTCGCCCGGCGTGAGCTCTCCCGGGGCCCGGACGGCCGCGCGTCGGCGACCGGCGCAGAGAGGGAAGCACGGCAGGAGAGACCGGTCCCCCGCCGCGCCTAGGAATGCGTGTGAGCCTCCGTTTTGGTCCGGAACCACGGCCCGGCACGAGGCGGCCCCGCCGCTGTCTAATCCGTTTCAGGGGAAGGGACGGGACGCGATAGCCTGACTGCGAAACCCCAGCAGGGCCGCGAACCCAGTCGACAAAACCCGCAGGCACCCGATTCCGGATCCCAGAGGAGACGTGAGCCCGCGTAGCAGTGATCAGTAGGATTTAAGAGTGTTAAGAACTGTGTGTGAGATTGTGAGACCTGGGTTATCAGTAACTTAAGAGTGTTACAGAGCTAAATCTGTGTTCAGAGCTGAGATTACATCATCATTGTTATCATTATCATGTTTGATTATTTGGTAGTCGTTGTTTTCTGCCGTAGGCCCGTTTTAAATGCTGCGTTCGCCATCCGGTCCGATTGCACCAGAGGGCGCACCAGAGGGCGCGTCCATCTTTAAAAGACCACAGGAGCCCCGTTTGAACTGTAGATGTTCTGTATCTTCGTTATTATTGCTTGATTTCTTTTTTTTTTTCATTCCATGCATTTAACGTTTATGTTTCATTTTATTGATTGTTGTTTTTCTTGTTAGTTAATGGTTTTATAATAATGTCGTGTGCCATCAGATTTATTCGGGTATTTATTTACATCCCTTTTGATACCCGTATGTAAATAAATTCTGATTGATTCTTAATGAGTGGTTGTGTTATTTCATGCAAGATTTGGTCACAAGTTGATTTGTTTAAGCAGAGCCCAGTGTTCGGATATCACGCCTTCACTGTTATTCTGTAAGATTTGCTGTTCTGCAGGATAATTCAAAAATCATATGAGACTGATTTTCTGCTGTTTTAGTTATCGAATTCCATCGGAGTAAGGCCCGGTGGTGGTGCCCCGAGAATTATCATTTTGATAATATGATTTGATAAATAGTCAACTTTATTAATTATTAATAATTATTAATAATATTCATTAATAGCCTTGAATAACTAATCAGCCAAGCTACCCGAGTCGCACTACACAGCCCTGTGGAGAGCCGGTGCTCAGCATGCTTGTGGAGGACAGGTGGGGGCCGAGTCTCACAGTCTGGGGTCGGTTGGTGAGAAAGTTTTCAATCCAGGCACATGTGAGAGGGGGCAGGCCGATGGTGGTCAGTTTTGTAATGCGGATGTCTGGGATTATTGTGTTAAATGCAGGACTGTAGTCCACGAAGAGCATCCGGACGTAGCTCTGCTGTTGCTCTTTGTACTTGTCGTGCTTTTTCTTGCTTCTTGCAGCTGAAGCTTCGTCACCAAATGCGATGAGGAGCATCAGAAGACCCTCTGAAGGTGAAGTTCAGCTGCTCCGGTTCTGGTCTGTTGACTTGTTTTTCTCTTGGAGGGCTTTATTGTCCTCCTGCAATAAAGCCCTCTGGAAATGAGAGGATGAAGACAGGAACAGAAGAGATGTTGGGGAGAAGAGTTTGGTGGAGAGGAGGAGGAGAGGAGGTGAAGTTGCTGAGCTACTGGTTCCCAGCAGCATTCTCTCTGCTGGACTTTTTGAAAATCCGGCTGAACCAACTTTTCTTCTTCACCACCTTTTCCTTCTTTTTGTTCTCTCCCCTTTCCATTTCTGTAGGATGCTCTTCATCTTTTTCTTTGATGTCATTCAATTCTTTCTGTACTTTTTCACCTCTTCTTTCCTCATCTCCCCTTTGTTTCTTGAAGATCTTTAGGAAACATCTCTTCTTTTTCTCCTTTTTAACAATCTTCTCCTCCTCCAGGATTCTCTCTTTCTCTTCTAATTGTGTCTCCAGCTGCAGTTTCTCATCCTCCTCTACCAATTATTTCTCCTGTGCTGCTTCATCTTCTTTTTCCTCCACACTTTCCACCTCTCTCTTGAGTCCTGCACAGTCTTTGTCTGTTTTTAGTTCGGTATCACAGATTTGTGTCTTTTCCATTTCCAGGTCCTTCCGACTCGTTTCCACTTTCTCTTTTTCTCCATTAAAATCTTGATCTCTCCCTGCAGCTTCTTCTTCTCATTCTGCAGGTTTACAGCATGCTCCTCTTGTCGTACCTTCATTTGCTTCATCTCAGCTTTCTCCACATCCATATTGCGCTGCAACAGTTGCAGGTCTGACCTCTTCTCCTCCAGATCAAGCATTGCTGCTAGCAACTCTTCCATCTCCATCTCCTGTTTTTTCTTGCCCTCCATCACTATCTTTTCTTCTCTTTGCAAGCTTTCCTTCTGCTCTCTCAGATCCATTTTTTCCTTCTGGTATTCTAGTTTTTATTTCTTCAGTCTGTCTTTTGAGCTCTTCCAGGTTCATTTTCTCCTTTTCAACCTCGACCCCTCTTTCCTCGAACCGTTGCCTTTTACTTGTCAGTTCTGCCAGAGCCTCCTCCACCCGGACCCAGGATTTGTCCTGTTCCTGCTTCTTCTGGAGATGGATCTCTTCCAGATTTTTGTTTTTCTCTTGGAGGGCTTTATTCTCCTCCTGCAGCTGCTGGAGTTGCTCTCTCAGTTCAACTGTGTTTGAGTACATGTTCTGGTTGATCGACAAGATACTTTCTATTTCCTCTGTGTGACGAACAAGTTCACACTCCAGTTTGGTCCTGTATTTGGTCTGGAAATCATGATCTCTTTTGCACTCTCTACACTGCCTTTGGAGTCGGTGGAGATCTTCTGAGACCTGGGACTGAGCTCCATCGCTGGGAGAGCTCATAAATCCCTGTCTGGGTCTTGGACGTCCGTTAAAAGGCATTTCTGCGATCAACACGGTAGGAAATGTGTCAGTAAATGTAGGTTTGAGGTTCTGAAGCGTTTTCTAAGGTGTTTTCCGAGTCGTAGACGTGGTTTCCACCAGAGAGTCTTGCAACAGGTAGCGTGTTGAAGGATCAATACACTATGGTTCTGTCCGGAGTTTCAGAGGTATTTATAGTGTAACGGTGCTTTGACGTCACAATAGAATGTTGTGGTTGTCATGGTAACCTTTGGTAACCGCTGAACTAAATATGTCAACGTGACGTATGTGGACGTGATGGCGTCACGCGGACAGGCAGATCCATCATGGCGGCGCCCGCTCACTGTGGAAAACTATTGTTTTGACTTTTCTAACACAAACTCCAACCCCATACGTGGATCAGTAACCGGAATACTTCCAGCACATACTGGAGCAGTTAGCAGACCTAGAGGAATATATCGATCACTACAACAGCTTCAATATGGACAACAACCCGCAGGAACCACCGACCCAAACACACGGAGAAAACCCTTCATCCACAGACACAGATGATCTGGAACCAGGGGCCTGTACTACGAAGCAAGTTCAACATACCCAGGATATCTTTTCCTTATCCAGATTCACTAACCCGGACAATTGCAATCACGCTAAGCGGTCACACGACGGTGGTTATCAACTCGGTATATCAACCCAGGTTTCTCCAATCTGGATATGAGCGCGTGCACATAAAAGGGGTGGTGTTTTCAGCGCATGACCAATCGCAAGCATGAAGAAGTCCGCTGTCAGAGCCGCTTATTTCAGTAGCGAAGAGCAAACAATAATTTTACGGAAATATGATGAGTATAGGCATATAATACAGGCAAAAAGCAACACAGTTGCAGCTGCAAAATGCAGGAAAGACAGCTGGCAAAAGATCGCTGACTGTATAAATGCGTAAATTCATAGGGATATAAACATATATTTGAATATTCTGGGAATCTTAATCTTAAACTGTAAACCATGATCAGCAATATTAAAATAATAAAAGGCTTGCAATATTTCAGTTGATTTGAAATGAATCCAGAATGTATGACATTTTTTTGTTTTTGTGTTTGCATTACAGAAAATCACAATATTCTAATTTTCTGAGACAGTCCTGTATATATTGGTTCTATAACTATTGTTGTTGACCGATAACTTGTGCTGATGCTGTACCAAAGAATTGGGTTTTTTTATTTATTTTATTTAATTTTTTATTTTTTCAGGAGGGGGGTATTTAGTATTTTAAAGTGACTTCTCAGAATGTTCGAGGGACGAAATTGAAAATCCCTTTTTTGCTATCCCCTTACAAATGCATCTTCTTTTTGATTTCTTCTTGATTTATTTATTTAATTGGTATTAGTTTTGGATTGACTGTACATCGGATTTTGGGTGATTTTGATTGATTTATTTTTTATTTTCTCCTCCACCTCTTTTTTTCCTTTTTTTTGGGGATCGTTCATACAGGTAGGCTACTCATCAGGGAAAGCAAAGGGGTTTTGGCGGTCCCTGAATATGCGTTCTCTTCGGAGGGATCCTCTCACGATCCGCGCACCGAGCTCCACTGGATTCTCTTCGAAAGGGCATGCCATTTTCCAAGAGAGCTGATTGGTCAGTGGGCGGTGCTTTTATACCCGGCGATCTGTATCTGGAACATAACCTGCTCCGGAGCAGGTTAGCTGTTCAGCATAAGTTACCATGGCGATGTACCCCGGTAAGAAGTGAACCACCGTCGTAGTCCTGAAAACCCAGGGTTAAACCTGAAGTTACCTCGCTAACCCCAAATCCTGCTTCGTAGTACAGGCCCCAGAACAGAAGTCCAGGTCAGTTTACTGCATTATTAACACAACACTGGACTTACTGCTAACACAGTTTACTGCATTATTAACACAACACTTACTGCTAAGACTTCATGATGAAATAAAAGAACTTCGCTCAAGCCTGGATTACGACTACATCCAGAAGTTAGGGCAGTCAAACAACTCCCTTCAAACCTCTGTCAAAACACAGACCTGAGGGGTATTCCAGGAAGCAGGTTCAACAAATTCCGAGTTTAAACCTGAGCTCCGAGTTGACTTATCCTGAGAAAGGAAAGTCGGAGTTTTCGGTTCCAGAACAGCTGATATGAATTAGTTCAATCAATTCTGAGTTTGTTCAGCTTGAGCTAAGCGCGTGCGTGAGGGATATAAAAAGCCATCATGTGTAGAGCGCTGAAACAAGGATTCACCATGGCAACCGGCGAAAAACAAACGAGCGACCTACTTCACGCCAATGGAATCGGAAGTTCTAATCCGTGCATATGGCGAATATGAGAGCACATTCAGGAAAAAAGGTAACACAGCTGCAGCAGCGAAGGAGAGACAATCGGCATGGGAGAAAATTGCTGCCCGAGTCAATGCGTAAGTTTGAATGCAGTATTCATTTAACATTTAAGCACACTTTCTTATAATATTACAGACGAAAACAGTGTTGGAATGGTATTGAATGAATTTTCTTTGTCATTTAGATGCAACCCCACAGGCGCAAAGCGCACTTGGCAGCAGCTGAAGATCAAACATAAAAATATAATTCAGACAGGTAAGGCATAATTTGGTTGGGCCTATACCTCACGTCAGTTTTAATCATATTTGATATATATATATGCATACATACATATTCAGTGGCCATTTCTGGCTTTATCCCGATTAACAGTTGAGTTCTGCTCAGCCAACAGAAAGAAGGCAGAGGCCCGCAAAACGGGTGGAGGGCCACCGCCCCCACCACTGACTGTTGCCGAAGAGCTGGCCCTGAGCCAGAACACTGGAAGACCAGCGGCTGAAGGCATTCATGGAGGGAGCTCATCTGAGCCACTCACCCCCCAAGACACAAGTGCCTACATACGTGGTAAGTGTGTGTGTGTGTGTGTGTATGTATATATATATATATATATATATATAATTATTTTTTTTTTTTTACTCATCTGTTATGGGTGTTTCATTTTTCCCAACAGTTACTGATGGTGTTGTCTATCTCGTGGAACATCCTGCTACAACAGACCTCCCTGCAGTTGTAAGTACTCAATACTCCAGAGATTTTGCCACATATTGTTGAAGTATACCGAGACAGAATGCTTGTCTTCATCACAGGATGGTGGAGATGATGATGATGATGATGATGATGATGATGATGATGATGATGATGAAGACACAGTGTCTGCCCCCACGGAGAGGGATTCGGAGAGGCCTACAGAGGTAGTAGACCCTATACATCTCAATATTATGTATGGTAGCCACTGATAGTTTTCTTGACATTCCTGTGTGGAAGTTGGAGTTTGACATGTACACTGAAGTGATGTGAACAAATCATGAAACATCTGCCTATTCTTATCCTTTTTAACAGAGCGTGCCTGGCCACTACCAGGAGGAGGGTCCATCAACATCTGCAGCACAGCTTAACACAGTGAGATGATCAGTAAATATACCAGGGTACTTCTGCATGTGACTACAGAATTTAATGTCATCCTTATGTCATCTGGTTCCACAGTTACCAGTAAAGGAGCTGTACAGACGGCATCTAATTAAAACAATGGCAAAAACGCACAAGGAGATGGCAAAAATTGACAAGGAAATGGCAAAAACGGACAAGGAAATGGCAAAAATGGACATGGAAATGTCATATTTGAACCAGAATATCAAAAAAACTACTCTGGAAATAGAAATACTCGAACACAGATTAGAGGTGGGTGTATATATATACACAGGTGAAATATGTTGATTGTTGGAATAATATAGGCCTATGAATACTGACTGTTGCTTTTGTATTTTTTTTTCTTTTTTTGAAAATTTTATTTATAAGATTTTTCCAGTATAAAACACATACAAAATAACAGACAGGATATAATGAAAAAAAACCCAACAAAAAAACAGATCAGGACCAAACAAAACAAAAACAAAACAAAACAGACTGCCAGAAGGGATATAGTCACGTAATAGTGACACTTATGCATGTCAGCTCACATACAGAGTCAGGGTATACAGGTAGAATAAAAAGTCCAGGACAGAGTCCACGGTGTCCAAAAGGCGAGGTCCAAGTGTAGGCAAGGGGGCGGAATAGAAGAATCCAGCATCACTGGTCCAGAGGGCGATGTCTACCATTTTTAATATACTCAATAAAGGGTCCCCAGGCATCCAGGAACTTGTAGCGGATGTCTGACAGAGTATACCGGATTTCTTCCAGGTAGATACAAGATACCATGTCGTTCAACCACTTCTTGAAACAGGGGGGAGAAACTGATTTCCAGTCTCTAAGGATAACTCTTTTTGCTACCACCATGCCGAACATAAGGGCTTGCTGCAATGATGAGGGAAGAGTGAGAGAGAAGTTGTAGCAACCAAATAATATCAAATGACTATCAGGGGTCAACTGTTTACCATATATAACACTATACAAATGAAAAACATCGACCCAGAAGTTCTGAAGCTTAGGGCAGGACCAGAAATGGTGACCCAGCGTACCATCATCTAGTTTACATTTATCACAGATAGCAGAAACCGAAGGAAAAATCCGGTTCAGTTTGGCCTTGGAATAATGCAGACGATGAATGACCTTACATTGAATAAGTTGAAGTCTGGCATTGATGGAGCAGGACTTGATCCTCTTAAGGCCCTGAGCCCACAGCTCGTCAGAAATCTCCATCCCAATATCTGATACCCAGGCTTCTTTGATATGGAGAGAAGGGGCAGCCAAATCGAAAAGATCAACAAACTGAGAAATCAAGTGTTTAGATGTGGGGGGTTTGGACATAAGCTCATAAAAACTGTGTTGCACCGGCAAAGCTTCAAAGTGAGGGATAGATTGTTTAGTAAAGTTTCTGACTTGTAAATATCGGAAAAAGTGGCTGGAGGGGAGGCTGAATTTCTCCTGCAACTGAGTAAAAGAGGCAAAGTGGTTATTAATGTAAAGGTCTTTGACGGAAGACAAGCCCTTATCGGACCACTGTAAAAAAGCAGAATCCGTCGTGCCTGGTTTGAAACTAGGATTTTGACAAATAGGAGCGTGGGTAGACAGACCAGGGATGTTCAGCACACTCTTAATCTGTTTCAAAATTTTACAAGTGTTATGCATAACAAAATCATCCTTAAAGCATTTAGGAGGTAGATTCAATTTCGAAAATATGATGGAAGGAGGCACCTGCATGGGCTGAAGCTATCTGAGTCTCAATTTCAGGCCAACAGGGACCTAGAAAAACGCTCCGGCGGGCCACAGCAGTAGAGTGACTCCAAAAAACCATAGCTCTGGCGTTACAGGCCCAATAGTAGTGGCGAAAGACAGGGAGGCCAAGACCTCCATCTGCTGCAGGCTTCTGTAGGTGTGCCTTAGAGATACGAGGAGGTTTATCCGCCCAAATAAAAGGAGTAATGATAGAATCTATCAGCTTGAAGAAAGAGGCTGTGAGATATATAGGAATGTTTTGAAAGAGGTACATACATTTTGGAAGAACTACCATCTTAACGATATTAACACGGCCAATTAACGAGAGAGGAAGAAGCCTCCATTTATCTGTCATACTTTTGAGTTTGTCAGTGAGGGTAGAATAATTCAACTTAAAAAGAAGTTTTGGGTTCCTGGGGATGGTGATTCCGAGATACACGAAGGACTCTGTGGAAACTTTAAATGGTAAGTTATTGAGAAAGGCGGGGTCAAGCCCGTCGGACAGGGGCATGAACAGACTCTTATCCCAGTTGATGGTAAAACCAGAGAGTTCCCCAAAGTTCTTTATAAGATTTAAAAGTGGTGTGAGGGACAACCTAACATCAGACAAAGTCAGGATCACGTCGTCTGCGTATAGAGCAATAGGGCTATCAGGTGCGCCGTGCCCAATGCCTTTAATCTGAGGACAAGATCTAATGGCGATAGCAAGGGGCTCTAAAGCGAGAGCAAAGAGCAAGGGAGAGAGGCTGCATCCCTGTCTAGTTCTGCGTTGTAATAAGAAGGAAGGAGATCTGTCGTGATTGGTCAAGACAGAGGACTTGGGACAAGCGTAGAGCATTTTTAAAAGAGACGTGAATTTACCGCCAAAGCCGAACTTCTGGAGTGTCATGAACATAAACCTCCATTCAATTTGATCAAATGCCTGCCTAGCATCCAATAAGATAACAGCAGAGTGCGATGATTTTGTGAGGTATATAGTATTTAACAGACGGCGAGTATTGGAGAAAGCAAATCTGTCCGGAATAAAGCCTGACTGGTCAGGATGAATTAGTGTGCCAACATGTTCTTTTAATCGATTAGTCAGAACTTTCGCAATAATCTTTTGATCGCTGTTCAGGAGGCTTAAAGGACGATAAGACGCAACATCAGTGCTATCCCTGTCTTTTTTCAGGAGGAAGCAGATATGTGCATCATATATGCTGCTGGGAAATATTCCATCTATCACAGAACAATTAATCATGCGATGAAGAAGAGGGGAAATTATGTCGATATGTTTTTTATAGAATTCTATTCCAAAGCCATCAGGCCCACAGGCCTTACCATTAGGAAAGGAACGAATCGCTGTTTTTATTTCCTCCAGCGTGATATTGGAATCCAGTTCTAGCTTAGCAGCTTCATTAAGAGTCGGAACGTTCAAGGAGTTGAGGAAACCATCCAGGTCAGCGTCACTGGGGTTAGCTTTGGAAGTATACAACCGACTGAAAAAATCTAAAAATCTAGCATTAATCAGTTCGGGATCAGTTATCAGTTGTCCAGTGGCGGAGGAGATTTTGTGAATTGCCCTGTCAGCCTGTATGCCTTTTAGTTGCCTCGCAAGTAATTTATCAGGTTTATCGCCTAGCTCCTAGCTGAGTTTGTGGATATAACTTCCGACCTGATCTCCCAACAACTGATTATACTCATACTTCACCTTTAACATGGCACTAAGGGTACCTTCATCCTTCGTGTTGCGGAAATTATCCT
The DNA here is from genome assembly GCF_033807715.1 of Cololabis saira. Classification (NCBI taxonomy): domain Eukaryota; kingdom Metazoa; phylum Chordata; class Actinopteri; order Beloniformes; family Belonidae; genus Cololabis; species Cololabis saira. Next base: position 48,026,774 of record NC_084595.1, on the reverse strand, counting down.
CCAACACTGCTAATTCTTCTTCGATAGCTGCAAAACGTCTCAACCTGGACCTTTTGGTGGACGATTGATATGAGATAATATGGCCCCGTAGTACTACCTTAAAAGACTCCCAAAGAACTGAGTCGGAGACTGCCCCTTTATCGTTGTCAAGCTGAAAATCTGAAATCTTAGCCAATATGTAGTCATGAAATGTTTTATCTGAGTTAAGAGAGGGATTACATTTCCAGCCATATGAAGGTTTACGGAGGTTAAAATCAAATTGGATTGAAAGGGGAGCATGATCAGACACTAAAATACTATGATATGTTGAGCTAACCGTGTGTGGGATTAGTTTTGAGTCTACTATGAAATGATCGATTCTGGTGAAACTACCATGTACAGGAGAAAAGAAAGAATATTGCCTATCGAGGGGATGCTGAAGCCTCCAAATATCAACTAAATCAAACGATTTCACCAAATCATTGAGAACTGTTACAGATTTCAACAATGGGGCAGCTTTATTGGAAGATCTGTCCAACAGAGGGTCAAGATAGCAGTTGAAGTCACCCCCAATGATTATATTATGAGTATTATATTCTGCAACCAGATTAAAGACTTTACGAAAAAAGTCAGGGCAGTCAAAATTGGGGGCATAGATATTTAAGAGAGCCAAAGGGAACGAATTGATTGCACCGGTGACAAGTACGTATCTCCCACCTGGGTCTGTTGTTATCAGAATCAGAATCAGAAAAGCTTTATTGCCAGGTCAGACATAATCAGACGAGAGAACTTGACTCCGGTTTACACCGATGGCACCATTAATACAGACGCCAGTTATTGAGTCGAATACGAACGGAATAGATTTGCGGATAAGGATGGCAACCCCTCTCGCCTTGGACGAAAAAGTAGATTGGTACACTTGCGACACCCATAGTGATCTCAAACGTCTCTGCTCAGTGGGTTGGATGTGGGTCTCCTGCAAAAAAATTATATCGGACGACAAGGATTTCAGATGTGAGAATACTTTCCCCCTCTTTAGTGCCTTACCAAGACCTCTACAATTCCACGAAGTAAAGGTAACAGGACTCATGCCATTAGAAACAAAATTAGCCTGCATTTAATAAACAAAAGAACAGAGGATGAGGGCTGACATAACAAAGACGATGATAAACTGGCAGTTTAAAACACACAGAAAACAAGCAAAAACCCCCAAAAAACCCAAAAGTCGCAAAAAAAACTATGCGACAGAACCCTCTAGCCATTGTGGAGGCTGCCGGGTAACAGAGGAAACTAAGCTGTAAAACCCAAAAAACTGGCCTATCCTAATGGCTCCAAGTGCTCCTCCAAATTTAGTAGTAACAATAAAGTGCACCTACAAGAACAAAAATTATAACAAGCTGATGCTTAAACCCATACTGGGATGTTTGAGGTAGTGAAATACAAATGTATAAGTGGTAGAAAAAAATAAATAAAAAAGAAAATCACACCGAAGTGGACCAGACTGGGCTGGACAATATAAAAAATTAGTTTCAGAGTCCAGATGGGTTAGAAAGGGAGAAAAAAAAAAAAAAAAAAGGGGAGGGGGAGGAGGGAGGGAAAAGGAAAGGGAGGGGGAGGAGAGAGGGGGAAAAAAAGAGAAAAAAAAAGTCACGCTCCCAGGCTGAAAACTAGATGTTGATAATTCAACTCCCTGCATTAAATGGAAGTAAACATCTACTGTACACCAAACAGTCATGATTTTTCAGTCAGTGTAGTGGCAAACCGTTCCGCATCCGCTGGTGACTCGAAGACGTTGACCGTGTTGTTGTGAACAACGTGGAGTTTGGCTGGGAAGCGCAGCGCGCACTTAGCGCCGGCTTCCACGAGCCTCCTCCTCACGGCGATGAATGCCTGGCGCTGAGTTGAAACCTCGGACTTATAATCGGGGAATATCGACACCCTCTGGCCGTTGTACTGCAGCGGGGCTTTTTGGCAGCCAATCCGGAAAATGCTGGCCAGGTCGCAGTCGTTATGGATTCTTGCGATGATTATCCACGGTCGCTCGTTGGCGAGAGGCTTGGGCTTCAGGCTGCGGTGCGCTCGGTCTATTTTGACTGGCTTGGGGAAGTTGTCACGGCCGAGAAGCTCCGGTATCAGCTGCGAGACAAACTCAGTTGGGCGACCGTTTTCTTCTCCCTCTTTAATACCCACGATCCTGATGTTAAGCCTGCGGGAGCGACCCTCCAAGTCATTAACTTTAGCTTTGAGGCGCCCGTTGGCCTCCATTAGCTCTTTGCATGTCGCCTCCAGTGCCGAGACGCGGCCGTCAGTGGTCGACATAGCCGCGTCCATGTCATCCAGACGGTGCCCGGTTTCGCGGTGTTCTTTTTGGAGGGAGGATAAGCATGTTTCAATGGAGTCAAGGCGCCCCTCCAACGACTTCTTTAGGTCGTTCACAAGCGTGCAAACCTTGGCGAGCTCGGTGCTCTGGTTAGCAATGGCGGCCAATATGAGGCCGGAGGAGTCAGTTGAGATAGCCTGTGGTGGCTTCTTAGCTTCTTCTTTCTTAGGTGGCATGGCAAAAGAACGATGTGCCGCGGGTTAGGGTGAAAAATAGCGTCACGGGAGCGAAAAAATGAACATTCAGGTGCAGTAATTTAGGAAAATGGAGGTAGCAACGTGGAGCTCCGACAAAACACGTCTACTCCATTACAACGCACAAGCGCCCCCCCTGTTGCTTTTGTATTTGTAGGAAATAAAGAAGAAATGAAAAGTTGTTGAAATGTTTTTATTTCACAGTTGAAGCTTAATGTGAGAAATGGTTCTGGCAGATGATGTCCCGGACCGCTCTTCCATCCTGGACATCTGCAGGGTGGATGGGCTGGTCTTCCTCAGGGTCATCCATTTGTATGGCAGGGTGTTGCTCTCCTCTAATAAGGGCAATATTATGGAGAACAACACATGCCACTATAATGTCACAAGCCCGCTCTGGGGATACCCTGAGTCTACGCAGGCACTGGAACCGGGATTTTAAAATGCCTAATGTCATTTCTACCCGGGCTCTAGTCCTGCAGTGGGCCACATTGAACCGCTGTTGGGGGCCCGGCTCAGGGTCAGGGTAAGGGGTCAAAAGAGAGGGCATGCATGGGTACCCTCTGTCCCCAAGCAGGTAGCCATCAAACTCTCCTGTAATTATATAGTGAATACATTTTGAGTGTGTTAAAAGAGGGAATCAAGGGAATGATATTTGGACAAAGCTTTACTTACCATGTGCAAATCTGTTGCTCAGGGTACACTTACGGTATATGCGTGAGTCATGTACAGAGCCGGGCCACTTGGCTTCAACATTAGTGATCATGTGTGCAGCATCACACATGATCTTGGCAGTGCAGAGAATGAGACGTTAGTCGCAGTATATTGTGATGTATAGTCTGTTATTGTAAGACAGTAGTCAATGTACCTGCACATTAATGCTGTGGAAGGACTTCCTATTCACATAGTCTCCTTCATTTATGGAAGGAGCAGTGATGGGAATGTGTGTCCCATCAATGCAGCCTATCACATTTGGAAGTCCTGCAAAAAAAATTATTGATCCCAGTCAGAGGTAGCAGCCAAATGTCATTAACAGAATTATCATTTGAAATATCATCACTTTCATAATTATTTCTATATCACTCACCTGCAATCCTGTGGAATTCCTCTTTATTGGCCCTAAGAGCTTTGTGCCCAGGGAAAACTACAAATGCATGTAGTAGGCGTTTCAGTGCTAGGCAAACTTTTCTCACTGCTCTACAGGCAGTTGCTTTGCCAATATGCTCTGCGTCGCCAATATTGTAGAGGAAACTTCCATTTGCAAAAAAACGAAGTGCAACACAAAGAATTTGCTCAGGACTGGGAGCACGTCCGCGGTTTGTGATGTTGTAAATTTGTGGCCGGAGAATGTTGGTCAGGTAAATAATAGAGGGTGAAGAAAAACGGTAACGTTCTATGAGGTACTCATCGGGGAAAGACAAAATATCGAGTCTGAGTCTTAACATTCTCTCCCGTCGTAAGGCATTGCGAATAATTTCTGATTCAGCTTCAATCGGATTCCGGAGGAAAGGACACTCCATGTCGGCTTCAGACTCAGCAGGAGGGAGGAGTCAGAGAGACACTCAGCTCAGGCTTTATTGAAGTAAACCTGGTACCGAGCAGGTTAGGTTCACAGGCTCAGTTGCCGCAGTAACTGATTCAGAATTTGAGTTAACTCGCTTTCTGGAACTGAAAACTCCGGATTTCCCTCATCTCAGGCTTAACAAGCTCAGGATTTTCACTAAACCCGCTTCCTGGAATACCCCTTTGGTCATGAAAGAAAACTAAAACGTGAAAGAAACCAGACTGGACATACAAACCAGAACCAGCGAGACAAAACGCCCATCAAACCCAGAAACACTGGTTAATTTTTTTTTTTATTTGATTTGATTTATTTTGTACATGTAAAAAACAATTTGAGATAAGAAAACAAAACTAAAGAATTTCACACTTGATATCTTAATTTACACATGCAAAAAGGAGTAGGAAGAATTGTAAACTTATTTAAAGCAGCACAACGTAACTTTCAGCTTTTCTGAGTTTGGCGGCTCCTTTGGACAAAAGCGGTAGTGCTTTACCAGAAAGAACACTACGTTTCCCATGAGCACCAGCGCGTACTGCCGGAAAACTCCTGTCCCGTTTGTTTTGATGAAAGAAGACGGGGCGCTTTTCTGTTTCACCAAGTGAACAGACGGAATGCAAAAAAAAAAAAAGATCTTAAACTGCTGGAAAGGAACTGGAATTTACCGGGATACCTTAATTAAGGAAGCCAGGGAGTGGTATATGGAGAAAATAATGATTATTAACGGTCTGGATCCATATGAAATCCTTACTGAAGAATGGAGCTCCTCGTCGGAGCGCCACTCTTTAAAAAGGATTTCTGCCGCAGTTTTGCACAACCACCGTCTTAGGCTACCTTGTTTAGTAGTGTTTGGCAGCTGCTTTGGTAAATGTTTGACTCGCCATTTGTTTCAATAAATTTGTATAATAGTACAACATATAGTACATGTTTTGTATCCCTTCTTTTTTCTTTTTTTACTGCTATATTATGTTGAAGAGGCTCCGAGGCTTGAGCAATATTTTTGTTTTCCTCGTGAGATTATTTTTTTCCTCTGCAGCTACAAATAAGAGTTAATATTTTTTCCTCAACAAACTAGTTTTATCTGAAGATTACGTCCACTGCCAATCCAGGAAGCAGGAACACACGGAGACACACGTCAATCACTGGAAATCTGCAACAAAAACCACAAACAAAACACAAAACCGACACGGAGCCGACCAAAACACGAGCAGTAATCGACCCAAATCACAGTCTGAGCTAAGCTACCACTAACTAACCCCAACAACTACAGAGCAAGCATTGAGGTGAACAAGCCTGTGTGTGTGTGTGTGTGTGTGTGTGTGTGTGTGTGTGTGTGTGTGTGTGTGTGTGTGTGTGTGTGTGTGTGTGTGTGTGTGTGTGTGTGTGTGTGTGTGTGTGTGTGTGTATATATGTATATGATCATGTGTGTGTGTGTGTGTGTGTGTATGTATATGTTTGTGTGGCTGTGTATGTGTGTGTATACGTATGTGACTGAATGATGTGTGTGTAAAGGTGCGGGTATACTTCTGCGTCACACACACGCAGAGCACACGGCGCACCCGTGACGTCGTCACGAATCCTTCGGACTTCTCCGTCTCTCCATTTGGTCGCGGTGCAGTACCCCCCGCGGCCACTAGTTAGCGATCTTTTTCTGAATGGTTTATCCGACTTTTTCCGGTCACAGTAAATCAAAGAGATAAGGACAACTATTGTGCAAAAAACAAAAACAAAAAAAATCACATATAAACGAAGAAAAGAGCCCTGGAAGTTCACTACTGATTCAAACCGGAAACCGGAAATGCTTCGCTTTCAAACGAACCAATCACAGCCCTCTCGGTCTGCGTGTGGTCTGCGTCTCCTCGACGCGTAGTTACAATTTTCAGGAGGTGCACGTCAGAGACGGCGCATGTGACGGCGTGTCCTCTGCGTGTCCAAAAACCACACGCCGTAGACACGGCGTCGTTTTGACGCAGAAGTATAATTCAGCCTTAATAGTCTTATCAAAGCTCCACCTGAAGTGTATCTATAGTGGGGGAGGGGGGGAGCAACCCCGCCACCCGCGAGACCAGAGGCCGACAAGGAAGAACCCGGAACCCAGGCCACCAGCAACCCCACAGAGGGGAGAAGTAGGAGGGAGGCAACCCACCGCCAGCCCCCCCAGCAGCGGCCGGGGGGGGCAACGACAAGGGAAGAAGCAGCCAGGGATCCCATGGTGATATTGGTCTGAAAGTTAAATACAACACAGAACATGAGCTCAGTTTTATTGGTACCTATTCCTGTGTAATGCAGAATGAATGATGTTTGTGAATGAGTTAGCATGTGGCTAACTTAGCCGTGCTGTGGCTCAGCACTATTAAATCATAATCAGGTATTAAGATGAGGTGCAATCCTGTTACATGCTCTCACCTTTTTATCAAATCTTTACTTGCAAATATAATCTAATGCATATCAGTTGAATAATAAAAGCCAGTTTGATGAAGACATATCATAATAATTGGTGGGTTTTCTTTTTTCCTCTCTCCCTTTTTAGCACCATTGTCATATTTCTTTTCTTTGAATTAAAAAAGAATACGACTCTGTGTTTGACAACTGCTACTTTGTGTTATTTTATAACTTTTTGTTTGTTTGGTTTTTTTTTTGGAAATTTTTTTTTTAATTGTGTAATTTGTTTTTGCTTTTTATTATTACGGCCGGAGCACTGACAGTGCGAAGGCCCTATTGTATTTGTAGGATTTTTTTTTTCCTACTTCTTCTTCTTCCGACGAAAGGAGGGCCTTTTTTCCCCCTAAACGTGCCTCAAAAGTCACCAAATTTTGCACCAAGCCAGGCCTGGTGAAAAATGTGATATTTAATGTTTTGCATTAATGGGCGTGGCCTAATGGCTCAACAGCACCCCCTAGAAAACTTACCTCGTACCTCAAGCCCCACAATACGGTTTGACGTACATGCACGAAAATCGGTACACACCTGTATCATGTCGCAACTTAAAGAAAAGTTTCTCGGCGCCATGGCCGAAACCCAACAGGAAGTCGGCCATTTTGAATTAATCGTGTCATTTTGGCGCAATAAATGCCATTTCTTCGGCGCCCAAACCGTAACGTGCACCCAGGTGTGTTATACATCAAAATGTGCGTCTCCATCCTGCGACAACGGGCATTATTTTTCTCAGTCAAAAGCGTTACCGTGGCGACGATAGACGCCAAAAAGCGCGCCCCCCCTTCATCTGATTGGTCGATATCTGATAGTTCCTACTTTCTGCCATAACTTTTGAATGGTTTGGTATAGAGACTCGTGGGTGGTGTCATCCGCTAAATGTCCAGGCCTGAAGAATCTACATGCAAGTCATACAAGCTTCCACTGCAGCCTGAATGTGCACGAGGGTGCGAGGGCCCGTTCATCGCTGCTTGCAGCTTTAATTTTTTTTATTATTTTATCATTTTATTTTTATCCTTACTTGAGGAGTGAGCAGCTTCTTTTCACCAGACAGGGTGGGGCTTCTCTGACCGGACGTTGCGTGTGGAAGGGTCACCTTATTCCAGCCAGATTCCATTTTGAATTTTACACATTTTAAAAGAATGTCACTATAGAACCTGTTGGAGTAGTGGTTAGGGGTTGGACTGCTTATGTCCATATGTGAGGGAAGTGTGTGAGATAAATAAGGAATTTGTCATACCACATGCTATGTTGCAAAGTTCAAATTCAGTTTTATTATTGTTGTATATATTTGTTTTTATTCATTTTGTGAGGACTAAATATTCTAACTAGTAAACGGTGGTAATTCTCACGAACATTGTAAGATTAATTAGACAGCTTCAGTGTCTTTATAATGAGAAAATATCTAAGTAGTTTGCAGTCACCATCAAATACAGATTAAAAAAGGTCTATTTAGGTCAGTAATGTAATATACAATACATCAGCATTCTCGTGTATTTCTTTTCAAGGTACCAGTAGTATATAGTTTTATACAAACATATTCATTAGCGTCATAAAAATGAGATGGTCTTCTACTTCAAAGACAAGGAGACAACTATGGACAAGGCTACACAACATAAAAGCATCATTATTTTCATCATGAAAACATTTGAATGTTGAGTGAACCAGTAAGCATAAGATTTGGGATGCTAAATCATTTATCTGGTAGCATCTGTGGAGTATACTTTTTCATAACACTCTTCTGTATGGGAGTGTGGAGATTCATAACGAGAGGAGAATAATACAAGTAATATTCTTAACCACTAAAGAAATAAATGATACCATATAGGACAAAAACAGAGTAGTATGATGAAATCATTGAGTATACTATATGGCCTAATAGGTATCAGTTTATTGGAGATTACTGACTACAAAAACATGAACTATTTTAAAATTCTGAGCCCTGGATGATGTCATTCTCCTTGTAGGCAAAGCAGCTGGGGAAGATGCCGATATTTCCTGCACAGTGTCCTTCCAGCCATTCTTCATTTACTACAAGAAAGAAGGAGAGGGGCACATGAAAATTTGATGTTAACATATCATGTTCATGGTTATTTGAAATATTTTCCCGCCAAATGTAAACTAGCTGATGATTTATTCTAAGTTTCTGAGGTAGATAAATAATCTGAAAAAAAAAATCAGTTTCAAACCTTCACACCTTTCACTCGCCCCTCATAAATTATACATCAAAACTAAGCTATTTTTGTTGGATGTCAGAAAATATGTCTGGCACTGGTTTCATTTTTGTCAAATTTGCTCAGATCTTTATCAGGAGAGTGAGAGTGCCAATGTTAAACCTATTTTCAGAATGGGACCCTAGGACAGATGAACAACAGATGACTTCTTCAGAGCAGGTTTCTTTTAACTTGTTTAAATTCGATAATTAAAGTCTCTACCGTCATAAAAATTACAGCATTTTTGCTCCTTTTCTTCCTTCCACAACTTTGAGCTTCCTTGAATCTAAAGGCTTTTTTATCTTCATACATTTAAAAAATGTTGTGTTATTTCAACTGTAATTCTATGCTACAATTAGGAAGTGATTACAAAATCATTTAAAATCATAAAACAATGATTGAAGTACTGCAAAAGCTTCTAAATTATAAAATAAATGATCATGGGGCAACATTTGTATCCCCTCTAGGTTTGAATAAATAATAAGGGACAGACCAAACACAGTCTCTCTGCACACATTATTATTTATATTTATATTTATATATAACTATTTTAACATTTCTAAACACAAAAACACGAAAGCGTCCTTGATAATTCAATAATACAATAGGTTCATGTTAAGGACATCCGTTTTAATTAGTTCTCCTTCGATTATGACATGTTATTTATGCTCAGTAGGCACAGGAGGTTTGTTATGTATTGTTATGAGGCCTATTTCAATTAAATTCAATTCAATTTTATTTGTATAGCGTCTAATACAACAGATGTTGTCTCTAGACGCTTTCCAGAGAACCAGAACACGAACACGAACATAAACATAAACATAAACATAAACCCCCGAGCAATTATTATATAAACAATGGCAGGTAAAAACTCCCATAGTGGGAGAAAAGCCATAAGCCAAACAGTGGCAAGGAAAAACTCCCCTTTAAACCCAAAAACTAGAGAGCCAGCATGCAGGTGAACAAGCCAGTGTGTATGTCTATGTGTGTGTGTGTGTGTATGTATATGATTGTGTGTGTGTGTGTGTGTGTGTGTGTGTGTGTGTGTGTGTGTGTGTGTGTGTGTGTGTGTGTGTGTGTGTGTGTGTGTGTGTGTGTGTGTGTGTGTGTATATATATATGTATATGATCGTGTGTGTGTGTGTGTGTGTGTGTGTGTGTGTGTGTGTGTGTATATATATATATATATATATATATATATATATATATATATATATATATATATATATATATATGCGTGTGACTGTGTGTGTGTGTGTGTGTGTGTGTGTGTGTGTGTGTGTGTGTGTGTGTGTGTGTGTGTGTGTGTGTGTAATAAACCAAACAAAGCGTATCTATAGTGGGGGAGGGGGGGGAGCAACCCTGCCACCCGCGAGACCAGAGGCCGACACGGAAGAGCCCGGAACCCAGGCCACCGGCAACCCCACAGAGGGGAGAAGTAGGAGGGAGGCAACCCACCGCCTATATATATATATATATATATATATATATATATATGTATATATATATATATATATGTATATATATATATATATATATATATATATGTCTGTTGTGCATGATATAAATAAAGCTTGAATTGTGTTCTCTAGGTTTTTCCTTTGGTCTAGCAGATAAAAAAACACGAAATCCTAACCCTAACAGCCCTTTAACAGATTAAATGTTTTTTACTGCTGTGCTAAGATCTGTAACGCAAATCTCACCTTCACCCAGGATGTCAATAGTGTCTCCTTCATTGAACTCCAAGTCCTCTGGGCCTTGAGCAGAGTAGTCATACAGTGCCAGCATCTGGTAGAGAATTGTGCGGTTGGCTAAGGGGTCTTCTTTCTAAAGAAATTAAATTAAAAACAATGTTAGAAAATGAAAATCATTAGATATGCACTGTGTGTACAACAAAGTAGATGAAAACAACATGGATTATCTTTTAGGAGATTATAGGAGACAAAATAATAATTGAAAATTAAAGCTGCAAGCAGTGATGAACGGGCCCTCGCACTCACATTCCTAGGTCAATAATACTATAAAAAGTGCCTTTGCTGTTCACATAAAACTCAACTTATCATCATAAGCATATCAGAAATGACACCATCCACGACTCTCTCTGTCAAACCATTCAAAAGTTATGGCAGAAAATAGGAACTATGAAATATAGACCAATCAGAAGAAGGGGCGGAGCCAATTTACACAAATTAAGGTTAAGGACTCTAAACCAAATCCAATGACACCACCCACGACTCTTTATGTCAAACCATTCAAAAGTTGAGTGTGCATTTGTGCAAATTTATGGCAGAAAATAGGAACTATCAAATATCGACCAATCAGAAGAAGGGGCGGGGCTAATTTGCACCAATTATGGTCAAGGACTCAAAACAATGTCCGATGACACCATTCACGAGTCTTTATGTCAAACCATTCAAAAGTTATGGCAGAAAGGGGCGCTGTTGGCAAGGAAGTATGTGACACGTGTGTTGCTACAGCTCCGCCGGAATGTGACTTAAAACATATTATTTTTGCACTATTTTATATTCGGGAGTGATATTACGCTTCGATAGTACTTTTTCTCCCTTTGGGTGTAGTTTTTGTCCGAAGAACGAGCTACAATGTCAACAACAAGACAACAACAACAAGACCGTCGCCAGCGTGCACCAGCCAAGACGTCAGATCCCACTGTGGGAAGTGCGGAAGCCGAGCCGAGGCCCGATGCTAATGAGGCCTTGCTGCAGAGCATCAAAGTGATGATGGACGACCTACGTTCTGACATTCTCTCCAGATTTGATGCAATTGTGGCTGATACAGTTAAGAGGGAGATGACTGGGGCGCTGAAGCCGATGGAGATTAAAATGGAAGCTCAGGGCTGATCTATTGTGGAGCTGGAACGCTCGGCGAGTGACCAGGCTACCGAAGTTACTGAGCTACAGGCTACGGTTAGCACGTTGTCCGGCCTGGTCAAATCCCTCTCAGACAAGTGTGAAGATTTGGAATCTCGCCAGAGGTTAAATAATATAAGACTGATAGGCTTACCCGAGGGCGTGGAGGGTCCGCGACCCACTGATTCTGTGGCGAAGCTGCTGAAGGACCTGCTTTCCTTGGACGAACCGCCAGTCTTGGACCGGTGTCATCGTAGCCTGCGAGCCCGACCCAAGGAAGGGGAACCTCCGCATCCTCTCATCATGCGAGTGAACCTGTTTCAGGTCCGTAATCTGATACTCCGCCGAGCCGGGGAATGCTCCCCTCTCAACTATAAGGGTAAAAGGCTGTCTATCTTCGCTGACTTCACCCAGGCCGTGGCAAAGAGGAGGACCGCGTTTGCAGCCGTGAAGAGGGGGCTACACTCTTGCCCTGGCGTGAAATTTGGATTAATGTTTCCTGCGGTTTTGCGCATCACACCAGCAGACGGCCAAACACCGTAGGTTTGAAGATCCGGTTCGGGCGATGGACTTTGTTGTGAAGAACCTTAAAAAAGTGGTCATTCCAGATGAGGTAGCTTAGCTTCAGCTAAGCTAAGCTAACGAGCTGGGCTGGCTGGTGGCTGAGCTGTCTCGTTTGTTTTGGACTACAACTCCCGCGTGCCCCGGGTGCTGGGACCGCGTCGGCTGGATTGCGTTTTCACTCGCGGTAAGAACTACATTTACCGAGTGCCTTGGCCACCGCGGCCGGAAGATCTATACTGACTACGTTTCCCATGCATATCGGGTGCTGCAGCCTGGACGGCTGAGCCTTGTTTATCACTGACTGTGTGTGAGCTGTCTTCGTGGCCAGGTTGCCAGGTTGTGTGGAGTTCCACTTTAATGCTTTCTTTTGTCCCTCTCCCTCATTCTCTGCTGTTTTTGCACACTTATTTTTCAGTGCAATTAGGTTTGTTGTTGTTGTTTTATTCTTTTAATATATGTTCCACAGGTTTTGTAGTGGGGGGGGGGGGGGGGTTACAACTTGAAGGTTGGTTTAGATTTTTTTTTTTTTTTATCAAGATAATCTTTGTTTTTGTTGTTGTTTATATTTAGGCAATGATACTTGATAATGACTAAGAATACATAATTTATTCATCTTAGGTTGTTTATATTTATATATATATATATATATATATATATATATATATATATATATATATATATATATATATATATATATGTGTGTACCCAAAGTTTATTGAGGGATGCACCTAACATTTTTGTTCCCTTTTTGTTTTTTGTTTTTTTTCCCCTCTTTTTTCTCTCACATCTGATGGGGTTTCTCCTTTTATTGTATGCAGTAGGTTAATGGTGCAGTTTTTCTATATTTGTTTTTCACCCTATTTCATACCCATGGGTACTCCTTTTTCCCCATATAGTAGTTTATTTTTCTACCTGGATTTTTAGCTTGTTTCTAACAGCAGTGTTATTGTACTAATGTGCATTTTTGGGATCCTTTTTAATTTTTAATTTGTGGTCACATTCAACTGGGAGGTTTTTTTTTGCCCTAGTAGCCTTGTAGGTGTGCTACTATATGGCGTGATAGGGGTTTTGTATTACTAGGGGTGGGTTGCGCGCATCCCCTGCGGGGGATTGCTTCTGCTTTTGTGTTGGTGGGATGGGGTGAGGTTTGTGTATTCCGGTTTTTGTTTTTTGCCTGTTGTTTTTTTTGTTTTCATCAGTCTAATACTGGTCTTGTGATCTGCTGTGGGACGGCGCCCGCCTTGGTACATACAATGGTATCTGAATATATTTATGGCTCAAGCTAATTTGACGAATAGGTTGGGTGGGGGTGAAATTCAGTTCACTAGTTTCAATTGTAAAGGACTTAACAACCCTATAAAACGCAGTAAAGTGTTGCATCATGTTCAACAGCTGGGAGCACATATCATTTTTCTGCAAGAAACCCACCTAAAAGCCTCTGATCATTTGAAACTTAAAAAGAGTTGGGTGGGGCAGATCTATCACTCTTCTTTTGCGGGGAAATCAAGAGGTACAGCTATTCTGTTTCATAAGTCAGTCCCTTTTCAGCTCTCGAATGTTACCTGTGACCCTAATGGTAGATTTATTATCATCAATGGACAGATTCATGGTACTCGTGTTGCCCTGGCGAATGTGTATGCTCCGAACTGGGATGAGGATGCCTTCTTTAGACGCCTTTTTAGCATACTCCCAGATCTATCCTCACACCATCTGATACTGGGAGGGGACTTTAACTGCTGGCTTTGTCCTCATCTAGACCGCTCATCTGCTAAGGTATGTGCCCCCTCGAAATCCTCTAAGGTAATACAATCCTTTATGTCTGAGTTTGCTGTAACTGACGCCTGGCGTTTTTTTAACCCGTCTAAAAGAGAGTACTCATTTTTCTCTCCGGTCCATCATACCTTTACCCGTATTGATCTCTTCTTGGTAGATAATAAGCTACTCTCTAGTGTGTCTGCTTGTAGATATGATACCATTGTCATATCGGATCATGCTCCCGTATCAATGAAGGTTTCCTTTAGGAACTTTACAATTATGAGAGCACCATGGCGTCTTAATACTCGTCTGATTACCAAAGAGGGCTTTGTTGATTTTGTCTCTAAACAAATAGATTTTTTTTTTAAGTTTCAACAAGACCCCAGATGTGTCGGCCGCATTGCTGTGGGAGAGCCTTAAGGCATACATTAGAGGGGAGATCATTTCTTATTCACGATTTGAGGATAAGTGTAGGAAAAATTAATTGGCTAACTTATCTCAACGTATAGCCCAAATTGATGCCACATATGTTGACTCCCCATCTTCAGAACTTTATAAAGAGCGTCTTACTCTACAATCAGAATATAACGTTCTCACAACGAATCATGCCACAGAACTGTTACTTCAGACAAGATCCAGTTTTTTTGAACAAGGCGATAAGGCAGGTAAATTATTGGCACACCAACTACGGCAAAGGTCTACTTCCAACCTCATTCCACAGATTCGGTCGGATTCCGGTATTACAACTATTCCCTGTGAAATGAATAATACCTTCAAACAGTTCTATTCCAAACTGTACTCCTCAGACCAGGTCTCTGACTCGGCCTTCGACACTTTCTTCAATGATCTAGACATTCCCTCCATTGAGCAACCTGTAATTGAGGAGTTGGAGAAACCAATCACCTTGGAAGAATTTAGAGCGGCTGCTTCAAACTTGCAAAGCAGGAAATGTCCGGGACCAGATGGTTTTCCATCCGACTTTTATAAGAAGTTTTTTCATAAACTAGGTCCAATACTCCTGGACATGTTCAATGAAGCATTCGGATCGGGGTGTCTCCCCCAGACTCTTACTCAGGCCTCCATTTCCCTTCTTCTTAAAAAGGGCAGGGATCCCCTTGACTGTACATCCTATCGCCCAATTAGCTTATTGAATGTGGACTTTAAGCTATTGTCAAAATTGCTGGCTTCACGCCTGGAGTCTCGCTTGCTGTCTATTATTTCTCCAGAACAAACAGGGTTCATTTGTGGGAGGCAATCATTCTCCAATCTTAGACAGTTGTTCGGTGCCATCTATAACCCCTCCCCCTTCCCTTCCACCCATGAGGCCTTAATATCATTGGATGCTGAGAAGGCTTTTGATAGGGTGGAGTGGAACTATTTGTTCTACACCATGGGGCGGTTTGGTTTTAGGGAAAATTTTATCTCATGGGTTAAGCTGCTCTATTCATCCCCGCTGGCCTCCGTTAGGACCAATAATGATCAATCAGACTATTTTCGTCTATACCGCTCTACCAGACAGGGCTATCCTTTGAGTCCACTGTTGTTCGCTTTAGCCATAGAACCACTGTCTGTGGCACTCAGAACAAATCCATGTATTACTGGCATTTCTAGGCATGGGGTCAAGTCTCTCTCTATGCAGATGATCTGCTCTTGTACGTTTCCAATTTACCTGTCTCAGTTCCAGCCGCTCTGGATACCCTTGACTCGTTTGGTCGGATATCTGGTTACAAGCTTAACTTAAGCAAAAGCGAAATTTTTCCTGTTAACTCATTCACTGCCATTGACGCCGATTGGCGTCAATCTATTTACAACCTTTCACTGCCATTGACGCCGATTGGCGTCAATTATGCTTTTTAATGTGAGAGGCTTGCAAAAAGCCTGGTGCAACTTGTCAGTAAATATCATGCCAGCAGATGGCAGCAAAGTGCCTATTTGGATGAGTGATCGCGAGGGTGGGGGCTAGAGGAAGAGGAAGTTGCAACGCGGTGCAGAAGAGAAATGGCGAGACGACAGACAGACGACAGAGGGAAATATCGGCAGCTAAAGCTTGAAGACAGCTTTCGTTTGGGCACATCAAAGGTTCGAGTGGGTGAACAAGATGAACCAAGCGATGAAGATTGCAATGAACCTGATCCTGAAACAAACGATGAAGAATTCAGTGAACCTGATCCTGATTCTTCTGATGAATGGTATGCGTCGGGATTGACGGATGGCAGCCTTTCATCTTCCCCAGAGCCGCCAAGACCACGAGGTAAGAAGTTCAAAGACTTCAAAGAGAAGAACTTGTTAGCAACGAGGTAGCAGCTTAGTAATGATAGTAATGATAGTCTTCACTCAGCAATGCAACTAATGTTACTGTCTTTCACATGTTGATTCACATATTTATTTCTATAATCCATTTCTATAATTTATTATGATTTTACTATAATTTATTTCTATAATTCACAGATCTCAGGCCTAGATCTCGCTCCACAGGGCCCGGTCCCACTCCTGGTGGTAGTGCAAAGAAGCAAGGTAAAATAAATCTCCACATTACACTGTAGTGATAAAAAATATATATTTTTACAGTTATAAATATACAGATATATTTCTGTAATTCACAGATCATAGGCCTAGATCTCGCTCCACTACCAGAGGGCCCGGTCCCACTCCTGGTGGTAGTGCAAAGAAGCAAGGTAAAATAAATCTCCACATTACACTGTAGTGATAAAAAAAATATATTTTTACAGTTATAAATATACAGATATATTTCTGTAATTCACAGATCATACGCCTAGATCTCGCTCCACAGGGCCCGGTCCCACTCCTGGTGGTAGTGCAAAGAAGAAAGGTAAAATAAATCTCCACATTACAGTAGTGATAAAAAAATGTATTTTTACAGTTATAAATATACAGATATATTTCTGTAATTCACAGATGATGCATCGGGCATGGATCCCAGACACCCTGTTGGCAGTGGTAAAAAAAAAAAAGGTAAAAAAATCTTCACGGTACATTGTCTTTTTATGATAATGGCATCTGGTATGTATAACATATAGGTAATGGAATATATGTATGTATAATTTATAGGTCGTGCATCGAGCAGAGATGGTGGGCAGGATCCTGATTGGCAGGAAAGTGACTGGCAGCCACACAAGATCCCCTTCAGTGCAAGACCTGGTCCGCAGAGCGCTGCTGCAGAGATGACTTCTGAATCACCAGCAGACTTCTTTGAGCTCTTCCTAACTGATGAGCTGTTAGGCCACATTGTGGAGCAGACAAATTTGTATGCACGTCAATATTTTGAGGCCCACCCCTACACTCCCCCACCACACAGTAGGCAAAATGCATGGAAACCGGTGTCAGTCCAAGAAATTAAATCATTCTTTGGGCTAACATTCCTCACTGGCTATATAAAAAAGCCAAACTTGGAGCTTTATTGGAGCGTAGATGAGGTTGATGCCACCCCGTATTTCTCCAAGACTATGTCACGAAACAGGTTCCAGCTCATATGGCGGTTCCTTCATTTCAATGACAACAGAGCCCAGGATTACAATGACCGGATGTACAAAGTCCGGCCAGTGTTGGATTACATTGTAGATAAATCTAAAGAGCTGTACCAACCTAGGCAGAATATATGCATTGATGAAGGGATGATGCTGTGGCGGGGGCGTCTCTCCTTCAGGGTGTACAACCCTCAAAAGCCCGTGAAATACGGCATTAAGTCATATATATTATGTGAGTCTGCCACAGGGTACTGTTTCAACATGAAGCCTTATGTTGGGGTAGGAAGCACCCTGCCAGATACAGTGTTTGGGCTCTTAGATCGTCTCCAAGGTCACGGTTACACACTGTACATGGATAATTTCTACAACTCTGTGGCACTTTGTGAGCGTTTGGTAGCAGCAAATGTAAATGTTTGTGGAACTCTCCGCAAAAACAGGGGGGAACCAAAGGTCATCACTGAGGTGACAAAGTCTGACTTGGGGACGGAAGGAAAAATTGTGCGCCACAAAGGGGGGGTAAAGATTCTTGCGCGGCAGGACAAACGGGTTGTGAAAATGGTGACAACCTGCCACCAAGATAGGATGGAGCGGGTGGACGTGTGGCAGAAAGGACAAAAACACAAGGTGTCCCAGCTGAAGCCAGAATGCATCGTTGCATACAACGCTTGCATGAATGGGGTTGACAAATTGGATCAGAACCCCTTTATCCGAAGGTCGCTAAACTGGTCCAAAAAGTTTGTAGCCTATCTGTTTCAGATTGCTATGTTCAACGCTCATGTCCTATACAGAACCCAGAACCCAGGGGAGTGCAAATCCCATTTGGAATTTATTAGGCAAGTAGTAAGGTCCTGGACTTCAAAAAGAAAAGTGGATGAGGATGAGGATGAGGATGAGGTGGGAGAGCAGATGGAGGAGGAGGAGGAGGATCCTGCAGGTGTGGGGGCTGAGGGGGGCGGGGACTCCGAGCAAGGCAGAGGCAAACAGAGGGCCCCTTACAACACAGACCCAGAGAGTCGTCTAGATGGGCAGATGAAAAATCATAAGCTTGTGTACATGCAGCCTACTGACAAAATGATGAGGCCAAGGAGGAGGTGTCGCGTTTGTATACGCAGGGGTCTGCGTAGCGAGACCAAAATGTGGTGCCGATCCTGTAGTGTCCCCCTGCATGCAGGAGAATGTTTCACAGCCTACCACACAAAAACAAATTATTTGTAGGGGTTAACACACACACACACACACACACACACACACACACACACACACACACACACACACACACACACACACACACACACACACACACACACACACATACACACACACACACACACACACACACACACACACACACACACACACACACACACTTCAGAATCAGAATCAGAATAGCCTTTATTGTCATTGTAAAAAAAGATACCTGTATTGTATATAGTATAATTGTTTTGAATAAATTGTTTTGTTATCAAAAGTCAATTTTTTCCATTGAATTTTTTTTTTCATAGAAGTAAACAACTGTTCAGATTATGTAGGGGTCACTACAACAAAAAATATTGACATCAAAGTCACCGTTCTGCTCAAATTGCCTCTCTGCACAAAAAGCTCATTATCTCGGTTTTTTGATCCAAACCTTGTGTTTTCGCTGAAACCACCCTATGTTCTACTGCTGATATCTAAAGAACGGAAAATGATAAACACAAATTTTTTTCCCCTTGATGTTCACGAGAGTCTAAAGTTTCTTGACATAGTTTCAATGTTTATGTACTCCTAAAACTCAATATTCTGTGGGTCTTTGAACATCAGCCAAAATGCCTCAAAACTCTGGCAGTATGGAGCTCTCTGCTCTGAAAATGGCTGGCAGTCAATGAGTTAATGAAGCAGCTAGGAAGTATCCCCTGCGTAATCTACCCTTTAAGGTTGCTATGGAGGGTTTTACATACCTTGGTGTTTATGTTGCACGTAAATATGAGGATTTAAACAAAACTAACTTTGCCCCCTTAATGAAAAAACTCAAAGAGGACTTTGAACGTTGGTCTATACTCAATCTTTCTCTAGCTGCTCGCATCAATACAGTTAAGATGAATATTCTTCCTCGGTTTACATATTTATTTCAATGTATCCCCCTCTTTCTTCCTCAGACTTTCTTTAGGAGACTAGACAGCATGATCACCGAGTTTATATAAAAAAGTACCTAGGATACGCAAGCAATGCTTAGAGAGACCCAAGTCTCTTGGAGGAATGGCAATGACTAACTTTAGGTTTTACTACTGGTCTGCCAATATCAGGATTCTGAAGTACTGGCTGCTATATGAAACTTTTGACCCTCCACCAACGTGGTTGGCTATGGAGGCGAGTTCCACACGGCCGGTGACGTTGGCTGCTTTAGCACACTCCCCCATTAGGTCATCTACCGCCCCATACACTACAAACATTACGGTCAAGACCTCCCTTAGAATTTGGATCCAATTTAGACGCCATTTTGGCTTACAATGTTTTTCTATTCATGCGCCATTGGCATCAAACCACGTTTTTCATCCCTCTCTAATAGATAGTGCCTTCTCAACTTGGTCAAAACATGGTATTCATTCCTTCAATGATCTATATGTCGATAATGTTTGTGCTTCATTTCAACTGCTTTCAGATAAATACACAATTCCCAAACAACATTTTTTTAGATATCTACAGGTGCGCAGTTTTTTACAGAAAACTTTTCCCACTTTCCCTAATTCCCCAAATGAGTCTGCTATAGATACCTTTCTACGTCCATTACATACCTTTAAGGGGGTAATTTCAGTTATATATATAATCAGATCTGTGGTCTACGTCACATTGTTACATTATTGGCTAGGAGGTTGATAGTGATAAATTGGAAGAGTCGCTCCCCCCCCTCCTACACCCACTGGATAAGGGATATTTTGTATAATCTTAAACTGGAGAAGATCAGATTCTCCCTTAATGGCTCTGTGGACAAATTTTGGAGGGCCTGGGGTCCATTTTTCACCTTTGTACGATGTCTGGATCCTACTCTAGTGGCGGACAGGTGAGGTCCGGTGGAATAGTGGCTTTATAAACTTGTGCCAGGGGTGGGGCGCTGCGGCGCGGGTCACGGTAAATCTTCTTCTTCTTCTTCTACTTCTGGACTGATGTTTTATGTTTGTTTGATGTTTGATTTTCTATTTGTTATTACTATTATTTTTTAATTTGGCTTACAGTATGTCCTATATGTTATGTTTTTGTTTTGGTCTCTGATGTTGTTTTTCTTTTGTTTTTTATTTTTGGGGTGAAAAAGTAAACGCAGTCTTTTCTTTTATAAGGTTTCTATTTACTGGGTTGTACTGGAAGTTTGCATGTAACTACAAAACTACCTCTGCTTTGTATACCTCTGTGAAAATCCAATAAACAAATGTTTAAAAAAAAAAAAAAAGTTATGGCAGAAAGTAGGAACAATCAAATATTGGCCAACCAGATTAAGGGGGGGGTGCGCTTTTTGGCGTCTATCGTCGCCACGGTAACGCTTTTGACTGAGAAAAGTAATGCGCGTTGTCGCAGGACCGAGACGCACATTTTGATGTATAACACACCTGGGTGTACGTTACGGTTCAGGCCGAAGAAATGGCATAAATTGTGCCAAAATGACACGATTAATTCAAAATGGCCGACTTCCTTTTCAGTTTCGGCCATGGCACCAAGAGACTTTTCTCTAAGTTGCGACATGATACAGGTGTGTACCGATTTTCGTGCATGTACGTCAAACCGTATTATGGGGCTTGAGGCACAAAGTTTTATCTGTCTGAACCAATCAGATGAAGGAGGGGCGCACTTTTTGGCGTCTATCATCGCCATGGTAACGCTTTTTACTGAGAAAAGTAATGCGCCTCGTTGTAGGATCGAGACACAAATTTTGATGTATAACACACCTGGGTGCATGTTACGGTTCGGGCCACATTAACGGCCGAAGAAATGGCATAAATTGTGCCAAAATTACATGATTAATTCAAAATGGACGACTTCCTGTTCAGTTTCAGCCATGGCACCAAGAGACTTTTCTTTAAGTTGCGACATGATAAAGGTGTGTACCGATTTTTGTGCATGTACGTCAAACCGTATTGTGGGGCTTAAGGCACAAAGTTTTCTAGGGGGCGCTGTTGAGCCATTAGGCCACACCCATTAATGCAAAGCATTAAATATAAAATGATTCGCCAGGCCTGACTTGCGTGCAAAATTTGGTGACTTTTGGGGCACGTTTATGGGGCAAAAAGGCCCTCATTTCGTCAGAAGAAGGAAAAAAAAAAAAAACGAGAAAAAAAATTCCTAGACATACAAAAGGGCCTTCTTACTGTCAGTGCTCGGGCCCTAATAATAATTGCATCATAATTTATAAAACAATTTTTTATTTTTATTTTTATTTTTTTTAAACTAATTCTTTACATGAAAAATGACAGAGGTCAATGTATACTCTATTTTATTAAGTACAGTATATTCAACATGTTCCTACTAATCCATGTGACCATGAATTGATTACACCCCTTTCAACTCATGGGTGTAAAAGAGATTTCTTCCCATACCAGAAGGATCTGTAAACATTTGTGACAAGTGAAAAAAATCCTCCATGTAATGTTGAGAGTGAGATTTTTATTTTTCCAATAGAACTGAGTAATTGAAGTATTGAGAGATTTGTCTGTTGGGGTAGTAGGAAGCGTAGAAAAGAGGTAGCTGATTTGAGGTAGGGCTTTCATTTAACTGTTGCAATTGATCCTATGAGTGAAAGTGGAAGATTTGTCCATCATTTGAGATCACCCTGTGATCTCAAATGATGGACATATTTTTTCATCAACAAAACAAATTAAAAAAATTCAAATAACAAAATAACATATTTGAACAATTTTTCAGACAATGAAATAACAATAACAATAAAATGTAATGTAATGTATGAAAATGTAAAATATGCTTTGTTGATGAGAAAATATGTTTCTCTATTTTTATTATTTTTGTGGGGGGAATATATATTGTTTTTCGGCACTACCTTGTTCTCTATAGCTGATATAACATGAATTACTCCTATGTGGGATCAATTATTTTTTTCTTATTCTTTGTTCTTATTTTTGCCATCTGAGAAAATTAAATATATTATATTTGATGCCTAACTGTTTCCCAAATATATTAGTGCGTGTGTGAATGAATAAATGAGATGTAAAACATACATTTCTTTGTAGAAAGGCGCTTTATGAAAATATGTCCATTTACTTGTATTAGTTTGCAGCGCAGTCTCGAACATCCAATATGGCGGCGACGTCAGTAGGCGATGCAATGTGCTGATTGGCTCTCCAGAAACGCTTTGAAACCCGTGCCAAAGATCACTGATTGGCTCTTATCATTGGCATGTCAAAACAGTGCCATAATTTGCCATAATTCGTAGTTGTAAAAAAAGTTTGTAGCTTTTGTAAAAAAAGTTTGTAGCTTTGTATATCCAATGTTGCACACAGACAAATTAATTCCACAGCTACAAAACTGTTTTATGCTTGTACAAAATTTTTCTACAAGTACAAATATTTTTTGCACACGCACAAAATATTTCTACAAGTACAAAGTTTATTTACAGATATAAAATATGTATGGCTTTAATTTGAGCCCATATTAATACGGCCTGAACCGTAACGTGCACCCAGGTGTGTTATACATCAAAATGTGCGTCTAGATCCTGCGACGACGCGCATTACTGTTCTCAGTCAAAAGCGTTACCGTGGCGACGATAGACGCCAAAAAGCGCACCCCCCCTTCATCTGATTGGTCCATATTTGATAGTCCCTATTCTCTGCCATAACTTTTGAACGGGTTGTGAAAAAGACATGTGGGTGGTGCATCGGACATGGTTTTGAATCCTTTATCATAATTGCTGCAAATTAGCCCCGCCCCTTCATCTGATTGGTCGATATCTGATAGTTCCTACTTTCTGCCATATTTGCTTGTTTTTTTTAAAGAATCCCGCCTGCAAATCACTGAATTACTGAGATTGCGATCCTGTGTTTGCGTAAAAAGGGTAGGTAATTAATTTACATCATTTCTATTTTACAAAATACAGACAATGGTGTATTTACACATGATTAATATCGGAGATGCCTTCTGTGATCATTACAAATGACTATCCCCAATTAACACTAGTCCTTCGCAAACAGGGCATTAGAAACACATTCTTTCTTGCCGCTGGTATATATCTCACAGTGATCCCAATCTTAATTTGTTGTGAGCTAAAATTCTTACTTGGCACCACAGGATAGCTCTGCCAGCCTCAGCCACATCTTGCATGGTGCAGCTCGGCCCAACATCTCCACTCAGAGGAGTCAGCACACGGGAGCCATGCCGTCTATATCTGATGAAAAAGAGAAATAAAAGCTTCTGTGATGTTTTTTTATCCAAATATAAGGTTTTATGCCTGTGCAGAGCAAGAGCTGTTTCCTGTCTTATGTTTACTTTTCTTGCAGAAAAATGGAATGAAGCCCAATATAACTCAAGGAGATACAATATATGTGAGATGAAGTTTACCTCAGGCGCAGCTGAGATGCGGGATGACTCAATTTCTGAGTAATTTGTTCCTTCAGTTCATAGTCTGATATGTCCAGGGGAACAGACAGAGCCACAGTATATGTGTAGTGGACTTTAACCACCACAGATCCTGCTTCTGCTTCCTGAGGCAAACCGGAATGTTAAAAGCAAACAAACAAACAAACAAACAAAAGAATATTTAATATGAAATATATTTTTGTGCTCTTTCAGCATTTTTTCAGACTGCCTGGAATACACTGTTGGAGCTTTGGCTTGACCTGGCCGATACAAATAGCTCCGTTCCCCACAAACTAGTCGAGACAACCCCGGATCGTTACCATGTCAAGTCAAAGTCAAGGTGTACTTTATTTTTGTACTTTGTCAATTCACTATGTAACAAGCATTTCACAGACACCAAATGTACATTTTAAACTAAAACACACATACACACACACAGACGCACGCACGCACACACACACAAACCACACTCACCCTACAATAAATAGACAGACATACTGGTGGACATGTAGGCTTCCAACAAGAAGGGAGTACTGTGGGAACTTCTTCTTGGTAGCTGGTGAGGTAGTTGAAGTCAAATGTGCAATATGAAATAGGCAATATTTAGGGCCCAGTAAGGTGTAGGTGTAATATGTAAGGTGCAAAAATTTGCATCGTAACATGTTCTTGTTTGATAACATGTTTGATAAGCCTTACGGCTTGTGGAAAGAAGCTATTTCCCAGTCTGTTAAGGTTTGGCACACCCTTCCTCCGCCAGAGGGTGCCAAAGCCTGGTCAGGCTTGGCCAGAGCACCCGCAGCGGATCCCAATCACCGTCCCCACACCTGACAACCATTCAGCCTCGTCACCCAGCCTGCTCTTAAGCCTGCCTCCCACAAGCTGCGGTGTCGGATGATTCTCTCCAGCTCAGAGTCCCGTACTCTACCCGTTTTCCTGGACTTCCCTAGTTTCCTGTTCTCGGACCTTCCCTTTCTGGGTCCTTTTGGATTACATTTTCCAGCCGTGAGTTTCCCTCCGGTCTGCGCCTTTGTTGGACTTTCCTGCCGTGTTTTTATGGTCTGTGATTTTGTGTTTGTCTTCCTTCCCTCCTGTGGAGCGCTTTTTGTTAATAAACTTTGTTATACCTGAACCTTGCTCGTGTTGTCCTGCATTTGGGTCCGCCCTCCTTTCCTCGAACCTAACACAGTCTATTTGTGTGGCTACTGCATTCTGCCATTATGTGATTGTGGCAGGGTGCAGGATTGGGGCGTGGTCTGCAGGGGAGAGAGGGAGTGCGGGGGAGTGGCGCACAGGTGACGCGGCTGGAACAGCTGACGGTACACAGGTGTGTCTAATCACTATCTGTGTATTTCAGTAGGTGTGCGGGCCCTGGAGACGGGAGAGGACGGACGCAGAGCGGAGCAGAGGTGCAGCTCTGCGGACGGTGCAGAAGCACAGAAACTCTGAGAAACAAAACTAGAAACAAAAGATTTCTAACCAAATCCCGGTATCTGCTGTCTTGAGTGACCCCCGTAGCAACGAGCAGTGCTACAGTGGCTCCCAACG
Source organism: Cololabis saira (assembly GCF_033807715.1). NCBI lineage: Eukaryota > Metazoa > Chordata > Actinopteri > Beloniformes > Belonidae > Cololabis > Cololabis saira. The sequence continues at coordinate 48,001,247 of NC_084595.1, read as the reverse complement.
TAGGGCACCGAAATGACAGCGGAACGCGGAGGAGAGATGGAGCAGACTGTGGCGGCCCTCGCCCAGGCGATGACCGAGATGTCGGCCGCGCTTCGGAGCCAGGGCGAGCGGCAGACGGCCACCCTGGATGCGCTGGCGGCGCAGCAGCAGGCAGGCAGGGGGGGTCGCCCGCTCCTTTTGCGGGGGTGTCTCTACAGAAGATGACTGAGGCGGACGACCCCCTCGCATTCTTGGACACCTTCGAGGCGGTGGCGGAGGCCTGTGATTGGCCGGCGGTGGAGTGGGCGGTGCGCCTCCTGCCGCTCCTGTCAGGGGAGGCGCAGATGGCGGCTCTCGCCCTCCCAGCGGCAGCACGCGCCACCTACGCCCAGGTGCGGCGGGCGGTGATGGACCGGCTGGGGCGGTCCCCGGAGGACTACCGCCGCCGGTTCAGGGAGCTCCAGCTGGGGCCGATGGACCGCCTCTTCACCTTCGCCCACCAGCTCCACGCGGTGCGGTGGCTGCGACCCGGCGAGACGGAGGGGGAGAAGCGGCTGATGCAGCAGTTGGTGATGGAGCAGTTCGTCCAGGGGCTCCCCACCCGGACGGCGGCGTGGGTCCGCTGCCATCGCCCGGGGACCCTGCAGGAGGCCGTCACCCTGGCCGAGGACCATCTGGCGGTCCAGCCGGCGGCCGCAGCAGCGGCGGGACCCGCAGCGCGTCCCATTCCTGCGCCGCGCCGGAGGTTCCCCGCGGCAGGGGGTCCACCAACTAACGCTTTTCCTTTTTCCCCTCCCCAGAGCTCGCACACGGTTCCGCCCGCGCCAACTGACCCTGCGGGGGCCCCTCAAACGCCTGGGCAGGGCTGCTGGCGGTGCGGCCAGCCCGGACACATCAGGCGGGACTGCCCGCTGATGGAGGTGGGCCAGGTGATCCGGGTGGCCGGTCCGCCAGCATCCTCCCCAGACTCAGGAGGGACATACCGGGTTCCGGTAAGGATCCGTGGGGGTATACACTCGGCCTTGGTGGATTCTGGCTGCATGCAGTCGGTAATTCACCAAAGCCTGGTGCGACCCGAGGCTTTGAACAATGTGTCGTCCTGGGTGGAGGTGGTGTGTGTTCACGGTGATGTGCATAAGTACCCCGTGGTGCCAGTGGAAATTCGACACAAGGGGAAAAATCATAGAGTAAAGGCCGCGGTTAGCTCCCGCCTTTTGCATCCTCTGATTCTGGGACACGATTGGCCGGGGTTTAGAAATTTGGTGAGTCAGTGTGTGGGGATGCAATCACGGCAGTCAGGGACATGCGGTATATGTGCGCTGTGCTCAGTGGTGACGCGAGGTTGTCCGACGCTGCAGACGGAGAGGGAGAGGGACCCGCGGAGGCTCCGGCGGAGGCTCCGGTGGAGGCTCGGCGGGACCCGCTGCACTCTATGCACTCTAAGATTTTCCACTCGAGCAGTCTCGTGATGATACTCTACGCTCAGCCTTCGACCAAGTGATACAAATTGATGGTCACAAGGTGCGCCCTGATGCAGCGCTCACATATCCACACTTTGCATTGAACAGGGACAGGTTATACCGAGTGAGCCGTGACACTAAACCTGGCCGGATTATTACCCAGTTGTTGGTACCAAAGAACCGCCGGGAAATGGTTTTCCAGGCGGCTCATTATAACCCGATGGCTGGTCACATGGGGTGCGACAAAACACTGGCCCGCATAATGGACCGATTTTATTGGCCGGGTATTTGGGGGGAGGTGCGCCGCTGGTGCGCCTCCTGTCCCGAATGCCAGCTAGTTAACTCCCCGGCTGTGCCAAAAGCACCTTTGCAGCCGTTGCCATTAATGGAGGTTCCATTTGAGCGTGTCGCCATGGACCTCATCGGTCCATTTCAGCGGAGCGCACGGGGATATCGTTTTGTACTAGTCCTGACGGATTATGCAACACGTTATCCAGAGGCAGTGCCGCTGCGCACCATCTCGGCAACGAGTGTGGCGCGGGCGCTGCTTCAGGTCATCTCCCGCGTCGGGATCCCGAAAGAGATTCTGACGGACCAAGGCACTCAGTTTATGTCACGAACACTGAGGGAACTTTACGGATTGCTGGGCATTACGTCGGTTAGGACCTCCGTTTATCATCCCCAGACGGATGGTTTATGTGAGCGTTTTAACCGGATGCTTAAGGCCATGATCCGTAAGTTCATTCACGAGGACGCTCGGAATTGGGATAGGTGGCTTGATCCTCTGCTGTTTGCAGTGCGTGAGGTTCCCCAGGCCTCGACGGGGTTTTCCCCCTTTGAGCTGCTGTTTGGCAGAACACCGCGTGGGGTTTTGGACCTGGTTAAAGAAAACTGGGAGGATGGTCCGAGCCCCAGTAAAAATGAGGTTCAGCACGTCTTGGAGCTGAGAGCCAAACTCCATACACTGGGGAGGCTGTCACGGGAGAATTTGCTCTCAGCCCAGGAGCGGCAACAACGGCTGTACAACAGAGGAGCCAGGCTGAGAAATTTCACTCCGGAAGATAAAGTGCTTGTATTGCTGCCCACTTCTAGCTCCAAATTACTCGCCAAGTGGCAAGGGCCCTTCGTGGTCACATGGCGAGTGGGGGACGTGGACTATGAGGTGGTGCGTCCTGACAGGGGTGGGGCGACACAGTTATATCACGTCAATCTCCTTAAAGCATGGAGGGAGGTGGTGCCGGTCGCTCTGGTGACGCAGGTAAGAGAGAGAGATGAGTTGGGGCCTGAGGTGCCAAAATCGGCAAATCCAGCCTCGCTCGCTTGTGGGGACCAGCTCTCCACGTCCCAGAGGGCAGACCTGGCCTCGTTGCAGCAGCGGTTTGCTGATGTGTTCTCTCCCTTACCAGGACGCACGAACCTCATAGAGCACCAGATTGTGACACGCCCAGGGGTGACGGTGCGCTCACGTCCCTATCGTCTGCCTGAACACAAACGCAAAGTGGTGAAGGCCGAATTGGACGCCATGCTGGCAATGGGGGTAATAGAAGAGTCCCACAGTGGCTGGTCTAGTCCCATCGTTCTTGTGCGCAAGAAAGACGGGTCTATGCGCTTCTGTGTGGACTACCGCAAGGTGAATGAGGTGTCACGTTTTGACGCGTACCCGATGCCTCGGGTCGACGAGCTCCTGGATCGGCTGGGCACGGCTCGCTTTTTCACGACACTGGATTTGACCATGGGCTACTGGCAGATTCCCATGTCTCCAGAGTCTAAGGAGATTACGGCTTTCTCCACTCCGTACGGTTTGTACCAATTTCGCACACTTCCGTTCGGCTTGTTCGGGACCCCGGCCACGTTTCAGCGTCTCATGGACAGAGTGCTGCGCCCGCATGCTGCGTATGCGGCCGCCTATCTAGATGATGTCATCATCTACAGCGACAGCTGGGCGGAGCATGTGCGCCAGGTTGGTGCGGTGCTCAGTTCACTGAGACAGGCGGGGCTCACAGCCAACCCGAAGAAGTGTGTGGTTGGACGGAGGGAGGTGCGGTATCTGGGGTACCACTTGGGAGGCGGGCAGGTGCGTCCCCAGGTAGATAAGACAGCTGCGATTGCGGCCTGCCCAAAACCCAAGACCAAAAAGGAGGTTAGGCAGTTCTTGGGGCTGGCGGGGTATTACCGGCGGTTCATTCCGGACTTTGCCGATCTGTCCAGCTCCCTGACTGACCTGACCCGAAAGGGTGCCTTAGATCCGGTCCAGTGGACGGAGCAGTGCCAGCAGGTGTTTGAGAGGGTGAAACAGGCCCTCTGTGGGGAGCCGCTCCTTTATACTCCTGACTTTTCTCTCCCTTTTGTTCTGCAGACTGATGCCTCGAACAGAGGGCTGGGGGCCGTTTTGTCCCAGCAGGTGGAGGGGATGGACCGCCCCGTGCTATACATCAGCCGCAAGCTGTCGGAGAGGGAGGGGTGGTATAGCACGGTGGAGAAGGAGTGCCTCGCCATTCGGTGGGCGGTCGGGTCCCTGCGCTACTACCTCCTGGGACGCCCATTCACCCTCTGGTCGGATCATGCTCCCCTCCAGTGGCTCCATCGCATGAAAGATACCAATGGGCGGATCACACGTTGGTATCTGGCTTTACAGCCCTTTAATTTCAGAGGGGGCTCAGATGGCGGTCCCTGACTTCCTCTCCCGCTCCGAGGGAGGGGGGGGGGAAGTTGGCTAGGCCGGACGGTCCCCGGCCTGAGTCGGGCGATGGGGGTATGTGGCAGGGTGCAGGATTGGGGCGTGGTCTGCAGGGGAGAGAGGGAGTGCGGGGGAGTGGCGCACAGGTGACGCGGCTGGAACAGCTGACGGTACACAGGTGTGTATAATCACTATCTGTGTATTTCAGTAGGTGTGGGGGCCCTGGAGACGGGAGAGGACGGACGCAGAGCGGAGCAGAGGTGCAGCTCTGCGGACGGTGCAGAAGCACAGAAACAAAACTAGAAATAAAAGATTTCTAACCAAATCCCGGTATCTGCTGTCTTGAGTGACCCCCGTAGCAACGAGCAGTGCTACAGTGATTAAACCTTACACTTATCAATCAAGTATATCAAGGGATGACATTACCTGGTTGTGTGGTGTATTGGCCGTGTACTCGGGAGGCTCTGAAGTTGGTGGTGCGTGGATAGCAGTGGTGTAGGATGGAGGTGGAGTTGCTGTGGTAAAATGAGCTGCAGGGAGAACACAGTTAATACAGTTTGAGAGCTCATAACAAAAATCTGTTTCATCATACCTAAATACTGTGCTCTTGATTTTGGTGCTCTGTATACATTTTTCTTCATTGATTTTTGACATTGGTTCAATGTTAATGGATATCAACTGTTTTTGCACAACCTTGGCACTGAAGGTTTCATTGCAACGCTTGGCAGCAGTGCCTAAAAAGTGTCTAACCCTGACAAGAGCAAGAGACCACTAGAAAATGTCAGGAAATTTTGACATGGGCATGCCCTACTGCCCATTCATCCCCTCTTGCTGCTTTGGTTTGGGGCTGTAGTGGTTGTGTTCGGGGTGGTTCTATGTCAGTTTGAGGTTTTTATGGTTGTATTGCATTAATTCCTGTGCTCCCCGCAGGGGGTGTGCTTTAGGGTTGTTAATAAACCACAGCCCGTGCTTCGAGGTTGTGTGGTTTAGGGTGATTAATAATGGCCAAAAAGTAGTTTAGGTTTGTTAATAAACCTTTGGGGATGGGGCCATTTGGGAGGCATTTGACTTAAAATTTCCTTAAATCACAGCTTGATGAAACTTGAATATGTTAAAGTCCACAGTGTGCCGAGTCGGGGAACATGTGTAAGATGTCTCTACGATAACCTGTTGCCTAGCAACAAGCGTCCAAATTAAAATGGAATTTTCTTTAAATTGAAAGTTAAATATCGCAAAAACCGTAATAATTAGCATGATGTGGTTGTACGGTCCTTTAGTGCCAATCAGGCCGAGTGTTTGTAAATTTGAACGATGTCTCTACGATAAAGTTCGGCCAAGCAATAAGCGTCCGAATTTTCGCCTTTTTTTTTTTTTTGCTTTTTGGCATATAGCGTTACCACGGTAACACGTATGACTGAGAAAAGTAATGCCCATCGAGGCACGATGGAGACACATCTAACAATATATGCTATGCATGGGTGAACATTGCGGTTCTGGCCGCATTAACGGACGAAAAAACGTGCGGAATAATAACAACTAAAGCTGCAAGCAGCGATGAACGGGCCCTCGAACCCTTGTGCGCATTCAGGCTGCAGTGGAAGCTTGTATGACTTGCATGTAGATTCTTCAGGCCTGGACATTTAGTGGAATACACCACCCACGACTCTCTATATCAAACCATTCAAAAGTTATGGCAGAAAGTAGGAACTATCAGATATTGACCAATCAGAAGAAGGGGCGGGGCTAATTCAGGCCAATGAAGGTCAAATACTCAATACCGAGTCTGATGACACCACCCACGACTCTTTACGTCAAACCATTCAAAAGTTATGGCAGAAAGTAGGAACTATCAAATATGGACGAATCAGATGAAGGGGGGTTGCGCTGTTTGGTGTCTATGGTCACCACGCTTTTGACTGAGAAAAGTAATGCCCATCGTCGCAGGATCTAGACGCATATTTTGATGTATACCACACCTGGGTGCACGTTACGTTACGAAGAAGTGGCATAAATTGCGGCAAAATTACACAATTAATTGAAAATGGCCGACTTCTTGTTCGGTTTCGGCCATGACGCCAAGAGACCTTTCTTTAAGTTGCGTCATGATACAGGTGTGTACCGATTTTCGTGCATGTACATCAAACCGTATTGTGGGGCTTGAGGCACAAAGTTTTCTAGGGGGCGCTGTTGAGCCATTAGGCCACGCCCGTTAATGCAAACCATAAAATATAGTTTAAACTTTAGTGTGTCAGAGTCGCTCCTGTGGTTTCTTGTGCTGGCCCCCCCTTCTCCTCCCTTTTCTCTCTTTTGTCCATGTTGCAGCATCCTTTGCCGGACACCGGAACCTGCAGGTGGTCGTGGGTGGCTTGTAGCTTGCATTACGGAGCACAAGTCTTTCCCCGACCCTGCACCCCAACCTGGGACTTGCTGATTGGGCCGGAGCTTCGGGAGCTGCGTGCTGGCCTGCGGTCCCCACCCCTGGTCATCCCGTTGCTGGCCCCCCCTTCTCCTCCCTTTTCTCTCTTTTGTCCTGCTGGTGGTCGTGGGTGGCTTGTAGCTTGCATTACGGAGCACAAGTCTTTTCCTGACCCTGCACCCCAACCTGGGACTTGCTGATTGGGCCGGAGCTTCGGGAGCTGCGTGCTGGCCTGCGGTCCCCACCCCCGGTCATCCCGTTGCTGCTTCCACCTGCCTGCTGTGCTGTTGCCGTCCCTGACCCACCAGTCTGGCCCTCGGCAGGAGGGTCCCCCCTGATGAGCCTGGTCCTGCTCAAGGTTTCTTCCCTCCTAAAGGGGAGTTTTTCCTTGCCACTGTTTGGCTTAAGGTTTTGCTCCCACTAGGGGAGTTTTTACCTGCCATTGTTTATGTAATAACTGCTCGGGGGTCATGTTCTGGGTATGGGTCTCTGTAAAGCGTCTAGAGACAACTCTGTTGTATTAGACGCTATATAAATAAAATTGAATTGAATTGAATTGAAATATCAAATTTATCGCCAGGCCTGGCTTGCATGCAAAATTTGGGGCACGTTTAGGGGGGCAAAAAGGCCTTCCTTTCGTCTGAAAAACGAGAATAATAATAAAAATACAAAAAAAAAATAAAGACAATACAAATTCCTACAGATACAATAGGGCCTTCGCACTTTAAGTGCTCGGGCCCTAATAAAACTGTCATGAAATAAAAATATACCAATATTATATAATTTGTCATGAAATTAAAAAAAAAATAATAAGATTTTAATTATTTTTGTATTTATTTCATTGTCATATTTACTTAATTAATTGAATATTTAATAATTTAAGTATTTTTAAAATGTATTTATTTATTTGAAATTGAATGAAACAGCGTTCCATATTTGCGATCCTAAAATGTTTACAATACAGACAAGTAATTTAATGAAGGGAAGGGATACATTGAAAAGTCAGGCTTTGCAGAGGTGGAAAGATGGAAATGTGTACCATGTGGAGGCTCTGCAGGGCTTAGTTGGACCTGTGGACGAGTTGGGGGTTTGAGTCCTGGTGGGAGGGGAATTCCACTGGAATCTTTCTATGGGAGGAAAAACCAAAAGTTGTGTGGATTTGTTTGTGATAATGATTATAATCTTATAACTGTAGTCTACCCTTAAGCTCCCTCTCTCAACACAGGTCTATTTACTGTATAAAACTGGCTTGCTTTCTCTTGTTTCCTAAATGAAAAGCCTGATATATTTCGACGAGGCATAAAAAAGTATTATCAGATGAACAAATGCATTACATTCTCCTTTTTGCCTTTGGATCTCTTCACATCTGCAAGTTCAAGCAGAGACACTGGCAGAAGTCCTCTCTGAAAATAAAAGAATAGAAATAGAAATCTGGGTCACAGATGCTGCAAAGGATAAAACAGGTTATTCCCCGCCCTACAACAGTTTACCAGGTGCAGCGTGATACAGGCGTCAATCAAAATAACCATGTAAAAATTAAAACCAATGTGCATTTGGTACCAATTAGAGACCGAAAAATTAGATGCAGACTAATAAATATACGATCGTTAAGCTCCAAGTCTATAAGTAAAGAACAGAAACATGGCTACAGGAGGAAGAGTATGTTAGTTTGAATGAATCAACTCCACCCAGCTACTTAAATCATCATATTCCTCGAAACACGGGCTGAGGCAGAGTAGTAGTGGCGATCTATAACTCCAGTCTTCAAATAAAATCTAAACCTAAACTTATGGGGGTATTATTGTTCCAATATTATTTGTGTGTGCGTAAAAAAGATGTGTCCATGTTATAACGATTCGTATTCGTAATGATAAACATTTGTATGTAAATAAAAAAGTTGTACCCAAAATTCTGCTGTCACACACATGAGTGATACATTATTAGGGTTAGGATTGTTTTTATGTGAGTATGAATCTAAAAGCTGTGAGTGCAAAGTCTTGTGAATACAACTCTAATTTCTACGACTACGAGTTTTCACTGTGAACACGAATTCAAGTTTATGGGTACGAGTCGAAAAACTGTTGTAATGACGTCACAGACAGGTCACAGCATAGACATAAGAAAAATAGAGAAACATATTTTCTCATCAACAAAACATGTTATTTTCTGTCTAAAAAATGGCAAAAATAAGAACTTTATTGATCCCACATAGAAGTAATTAATGTTATATCTGCTATAGAGAACAAGGTAGTTCCGAAAAACAATATATATCCCCCCTCACAAAAATAAGAAAAATATAGAAAAATAGATCAACAAAACAAATTTAAAATTTTTCAAATAACAAAATAACATAATTGAACCATTTTTCAGACAATAAAATAATATTTGAACCATTTTTCAGACAATAAAATAATTGAAAAAATCAGAAAAATAGTTAAAATATGTTATTTTGTTACTTGAAAATTTAAAAATATGTTTTGTTGATGAGAAAATATGTATCTCTATTTTTCTTATTTTTGTGAAGAGGGATATATATTGTTTTTCGGCACTACCTTGTTCTCTATAGCTGATATAACATGAATTACTCCTATGTGGGATCAATAAAGTTCTTATTTTTGCCATCTGAGAAAATTAAATATATTATATTCGGTGCCTAACTGTTTCCCAAGTATATTAGTGCGTGTGTGAATGAATAAATGAGACGTAAAACGTAAATTTCTTTGTAGAAAGGCGCTTTATTAAAATAAATCCATTTACTTGTATTAGTTTACAGCGCAGTCTTGCCACATCCAATATGGCGGCGACTTTGACGCCATATTGGATGTGGCAGTTGGCTCACTCGCAGACGCACTCGATGGGGCGTCTACGTATATATGTCTATGCTGTGACGTCATTACAACAGTTTTTCGACTCGTACCCATAAACTTGAATTCGTGTTCACAGTGAAAACTCGTAGTCGTAGTAGAGTTGTATTCACAAGACTTTGCACTCACAGCTTTTAGATTAATACTCACATAAAAACAATCCTAACCCTAATAATTTATCACACATGTGTGTGACAGCAGAATTTTGGGTACAACTTTTTTATTTGCATACAAATGTTTATCATTACGAATACGAATAGTTATAACATGGACACATCTTTTTTATGCACACACAAATAATATTGGAACAATAATACCCCCATATAAACTCAATTATAATACATTCCAAAGTCTCACACTTAGGGTTAGGGATAGTCTAACACTCCCGAGCTGGAAATCAGAGAAGCCAGTTTTGTTAGTGGTAGTGTTCCGGCCCCCTGCTGGTGCTTATCTAGAGTTTCTGTCTGAATTTCTCAGATTTTCTATCTGATTTATTGATCAGTACAGATAAATTCATCATAGTGGGTGAAATTAACATTCATATGGATGTTGACAGAGATAATCTTAAATTAGTTTTTAATTTTCTTTCTTTAATTCATTGGGCATCTCACAAAAAGTAACCAATTCTGACGCACTGTTTTAGTCATACCCTGGATCTCGTTCTCACCTACGGTGTCGAACCTGATAATCTGTTTGTGTCGCCTGTAAACTCCCTCCTATACCGACCAATATTTAATAACGTTTGAATTTAACATCGTCGATGTTTCAGCGCAAAATAGGAGGTATTATTTTAGCAGATGTTTGTCCGATAAAGCTATTGCTAAATTTAGGGAGGCAATTGCTCATCTTAAGACAGTGGAAAATCCTAGGTTCTACCTCTGCAGATGTTGATTTCCTTGCTAGTAACACTGCTGATTTGTTGCATTCAGCTTTGGATGCAGTTGCTCCTTTGAAAAGGAGGGTTTCCAACCATAGGAGCTTAACTCCCTGGTATAATTCAGATATCCGATATTCCATATAATCTTGTAAGTCTGTAGACTCCTATCGTATCGACTTCTATTGTAAATGGAAAGATATTCTAATAGTTTATAAAAAAGCCATTCACAAAACCAGAACAGCCTATTATTCATCGTTGATAGAGGGTAACAAAAGTAACCCATGTTTTCTGTTCAGCACTGTAGCCAGGCTGACAAAAGCCCCTTTCACACAGAGATTCCGCAATATTGGTGTAAAGAAGTCCTGCCAATACGCCGCCTTTGTTGGTTCACACAGAACCATACAACGCCGGCATAACGCCGCTCCCGTCTGTAAATTCACACAGCATGCCGGCGTTCTGCAATCAGAGGCGTGACGACAGCGTCAGCGTCTAGTGGCATGCCGGCATGCCGGCTGTGTCATTCACACAGACCCCGTTTCGGCTCTGTGACGGCTCTGTGACTACCTCCGCTGCCGGCTTATTGGTGGGGCCACTTGGCCCCCCCATTCCGCCTCCGTGACTTTCACACAGAACAGCGAGGCGGCTTAAAGGCGCAACGTTCCCGCCTCGAACTGGCTGTGTGAAAGGGGCTAAAGAGTCACAACTCTGTTGAGCCGTGCATTCCTGCAGCTCTCAGTAGTGAAGACTTTATGAGCTTCTTTAACAGTAAAATCACGAGAATTAGAGAAGAGATCAACCAGGCCCTGCCGTAAACCTGCCATTGTTTATGTAATAATTGCTCGGGGGTCATGTTTTGGGTTTCTGGAAAACACCTAGAGACAACTTATGTTGTAATAGACCAGGGGTCTGCAACCTGCGGCTCTTCATCCTCCTTGTAGCGGCTCTCTTTGGCCTTGAAAAAAACCCCGAACATAAAATAATGATATTCCTTCATTTTTAGTCATATTATTACTTTATTTTGTTGGGAAGTTATCTTGGAGTTTGAGTTGATGCCATCTAATTTTAAAAGAACTATTTTTAATTTCTATATTTCTATATTTATTTTTAAAGCTGCAGCTACATTTTTTTATTTATATTAAAGTGGGGTAGTTTTTATTTTACTTTTACACAAATATGGACTGAAATAGGCTTACAGTTTACAGTTTAATTTATTATAGTACGCCTACAAATGCACTGCACTTCTGTTGTTATATTTAGGGGTTGTAACAGCTAAAATAAATAAAAGATGAAACTTTTAAAATCTCTGTTATTTCTTATGGTTCCTGAAAATATTTTTTGTAGAAGTGGGTGCAAAATGGCTGTTACACCCGCAAACGTAATAACGCCCCACAAACGTAATACAAATGTACAGCTTTGAATGTAATAATCCCGCAAATGTAATACATTTCCCACAAACGTAATAAAATGTGCCTACTGCAAACGTAATACTGAATTTCCCACAAATGTAATATGAGACAAAATAATGATCATTGTGGTTGTTGTTTATTTGTTTACTAATACACCTGCCAATAGTGACTGGATTGTTGACAAGCAACACACACACACACACACACACACACACACACACACACAGAGAGCTCGTATGATTTTAAGGGCTATGGCTACGAGCCTATGCTGGTGGCTTATGAGCCAATGTTTGAACCATTTAATGTCTGCATATCAAAAGCCAAAAACTTGAATAGGTAGTCCATTCTTTGAAGTAGGCCTAATAAAAACATTTGTCAAGATTTAAGACTGGTCCGTGTTCTTTTTGATAGTTACATGGGCCAAGACTGTCTGAACACTGACAATTAAAGGCTTGCAAATAAATAATGACTGGTGAACTTAAATTAATCTACCCTATGTGAATGCAGGAAAGTGAGAATTGCCATATAGGCTACGGTAAGTACCAGAAAATTTCCCAATGTTACATTATGTTACATTATTTTAAATAAACGGCCTTCCAATTAAGTGTGATATAATTGTTGATGATTTGTTGCTGCAAATAAATGAATGTATGGGTGTGCACCAACACTGCCAATCAGAACAAAGAAGACGCACAGGCAATGGTCACTTCGCGGTAAAACAGGCTACAACTTTTCACCCCTTTCCCGATAAGTCAGTATGATGTATTTTGTATCTATTAATTCATTGAAATCTCAAGATATATGATGGTTTCACGGCAGTTTTAAAGCTCAGTCTGCTATATTGTCAAATGTGTCACTTTTCCTCTTGATAAATTCTCAATACATATTACAATAATGAAATACCAACAGTGGGAATTTTATTATACTGAGAGAACTCAGCTGCACAGAAATATAAAGTGCTTGTTGCATTGCACATTCACTACTGCCTAAGAATAAAAGATTTATACCAAATCATATTTGTGTTCTCGCAGGTTGAAGATGAATCTCCGCGTAACGTTGATTCTACTGTCCACACTCTGTGTGATATGTGCTGGAAAAGGCGTACGCCCAATGGATGATGAGACCTACAGTACTATACTTAAGGTACTCAAGGGGGAATTTGATGTCCCGGTTGCAGACAGGACGAAACTCAACGGTCAGCTTTGGTCAGAGTATGGAGAAATAGGGACAAGTATTCCTTGAGTGCTGATGGAAATTCCATTTTGTGCAACAGGAGGTTAGTCGTGAAGAAATCTGATATCTCAGAACTAGCTAAGAGAGGATTCGATGCCACCAAAGGTTCTAATGCGCGAAAAGTAAACATCAGACTGAGAGAGAAGTACTCTGGATTGAGTGAGAAAACAGTTCAACAAGCATTCGATTCATCCAGACAGTGCCAGTTGCTGAGAGCAAAATTCCCGAACAGACCACCTCTGAAGCCAATAACAGCCAAACATGTTCAGACAAGACACCAGATTGACCTAGTTGACATGACAGGATAGAAAATTACCCATGGCAGATCAATCTACAAATATATCCTCACTGTCCAGGATGTGTTTAGTAGGTATTTGTGGCTGAAACCATTAAAGGGGAAGAGCAGTCATGTAATCGCTCAGCATTTGGCAGACATCTACATGGAACATGGACCACCTAAAGTCTTACAGCATGACCAGGGATGTGAATTCAAAGGTGCAGTAAAAAGGCTTATGCAAACCATGCATGTCAAGGTAATCCAAAGCGCACCATATCACCCTCAAAGCCAGGGGAAAGTCTAGACTCTAGAGAATGCACAGGGCATTACGAAAGAAGTTACTGTATGACCTCATACATATTGGGTCATACTGGGTCAGTCAACTTCCTAAATATGCTCAAGTCCTCAATGAAGATCCCAAACGACCCTTGGGTTGGATGACACCATTTAAAGTTTATTATAGCCGTAAAAGCAATAACATACTGATGGATCAAGGCACCCAACCATCACCGCACATTGTAGAGGGCAGTACGAATAATGCAGACACAGTGCTTCCTTCAAAGAAACAAAGGGATTTATTTGAAAAAAAGAGAAAAGAGAAGAGAAGAGCAAAAAATGCAACTAAAGCCACTTTTGCACTAGTATCGGCTGAGCCCGGCTCCGCTCTGCGCGGTACGGCACGGTTCCACACGCGTGTTTTCGCACTGCCAGGGGAGAAGCGGGCAGGTTGTGGTGAAGCTGCTGTGACGTACTCGATTGCGCAACCGCTTTGTTCATGTCGGCGCTGATCAGAAATCAGCTGGAGCCGGGAGCGGCTGAGAAAAAAACAGCCCGTCTACATCGCTTTTTTAATTTTTTCTCGACAGCCACCAGGTTTATGAACATCTGCACCTCAGAGTTGGATCACCAAACAGACGTTTTGCGCTTCATAATAAAATCGCTGCGAGCCGCGGGTCGCTCTCGCGCTGACTCCCGCTTCCTGATTCAAACGTCTGACGGCCCCGCCCCCCGACTAATCAGAGGCGCGGAGGGTGGTGACGTCCCCGCCCCCGACCAATCGGTGGCGAGGAGGTGGTGACGTCAGAAATAGTCCCTGCTCAGCCCGCTTTCAGAACCTCACTGAAGTGGTTACAGAAAAAAGTATCGACTTGGAGCGGCTCTACTCGTTTCAGCCCTAGTGCGAAAGCGCAAAACGGGTAGAACCGAGCTAAGGTGGTACTAATGCAAAAGCGCCATAAGAATTGTAACGAGCGAATGGTTCGCAGAGCATGTAACGCAAATCCTCCATCTATCATGTTAATGATGAGGTTTTGGTAAGAATTAGGTGCAAGACCCACAGATTGACAAAGAAACATGCTATTCTGAATGGAGTCATTATGAAGAGGAATCTGAGACTGTCAAAGTACAAGGTTAAATTTTCACCTCCAGGGAAAACAGATTTTACACTCAAGTGGTTCTCGGTGAAAGACATCTGCAGTGTCACCAGACATGAAGAACGGAGGCGACAAAGGTCAAACCAAATAAAGTACTTGATCCTTTATACACGTGAGGACCGGTTAGAGTCGTTTAGGTCATCCAGTCTCTCCATACAACTGGATCCAAAGCCCGATGGTGATTGCCAGTTTGCAGCACTTGCTGACCAGTTGATGCCCTTTGGGATATTTCAGTCAGCTACAACCCTTAGGCAAGAAATTTGCATTCAAATCCTCAGACAACACAATGAATCCATATTTCTAATTATGTAGAGCAGGGGTCTTCAACTAAAACTTTAAGAGGTCCAGTTAGAGAAAATGTCCAGTCCAGTTGTGACAGTGCAGAAGCCTATCAGAACAACACCACAACAATTGCCAATTTTAAAGGCATTACTTTTTTTTGGACAGGCAATGTATTTACACAAAACACAAACAAGTAAAGTGCATCAAAATATTTTGAGGTAACTCCTTGTTGCAGTGTTGACTTTATGAGATCTATGTATGTAGTCTAAGCTAGTTCTGCTTCCCTCAGGAGAAAAGAATAAAAAAAGGAAAAATACTGCTTTAAAACTTCTAATTGTGCAAATGTACCACCAACTTCATTTGTGTTTCTCCATTTTAAACATAAAGGGGGGAAATGCTTTATCTCACTACCTTATATAAAATTAATCTGAATCCTCCATATTGGACTTGTTACATATATCCTCTTACTTGTCCATCGTGTATGACATTTATCATGCCATCCCGGTCTTCCTTTCCAAATAAAAACACCATGGCTCCTCCTGGCACAGTTAGCTGTTCTGGGCCCCGGGCCATGTAAGGGGCCAGCACACGCATGTATCGAGAATCCCTAAAACATTAAAAAAGATTCACACATATTAAGGTATTGCTTTATTTCCAAAACGGTTAAATACTAATACTAATCCACACATAGTGATATTTCCAGTTCATGTGAAAAGAATTGTGTGATTTCATTAATACATACTGATTTTCATCTGTCTTGGGTTCATAGAAACCAGGTTTCTGTCACAACACAGAGTGGCAGTTACCATCAGGAGTGATTGGTAGCAGTATCATCATTTCATCATCAATATTATCATCAATATTATTCTGAAAATCACTGAAATCACTTTAAGAGATTTACCTGCTGTCTCAGTGGTTCAAAACCTCCAAAATCATCATTGGGAATCATAGAAGAAATTACCTGCAGCAATATAGTATCAGACCTTAATAAATACTGTGCATGAAAAGTTGAGGGATGACAACACTAAAAAACAATTACAATTACATCCCCGATTTAATGGCTTGTAGATGTCACGGTTTTGTGGCTTTCTGTTTTATTTTGAAGCCTGTGTCTTTGTGTTTGAGTTCTTGTTTGACTTTCCTGTGTCCCATCGGCCCTGATCGTCTGCACCTGTGTCTCGTTAACCCTTGTGTATATTGGTCTTGTCTTTCCTTTGCTTCCTGCTGGTCCGTACTGTTTCCTCCCTCCATGTTTTTCCAGGTCAGGTTTTTTGATTCATGTTCTGGTTTTTGCTATCCTGCTCAGCAGCGCTTTGTGTTTGTTTGATTAAATAAATCACCCTTTTTGGAACTCCTGCCTTCTGGTCTCCTGCATCTGGGTCCTACTCCGCTTCCTGACAGAACGGACCAGCCACTATGGACCCAGCAGGAGAGACTGTTGACTGGTGGGAATTCTTCTTCAATGAAGCAAAAAAAACAAGGCCCTGTTGGCAGGAGCCGGATTCACCCTTACGGGGAACACGCCTGGCTCTAGGTGGGCCCAGGTGTTTTCAGCCCCAGGGGAAACGACGGCAGCGGCAGCCCCAGCCTGTTCCCAGGGTGGTCCCGGACGCACCGTTCGCTGTTCCCGAGGTGGTCCCGGACGCACCCCGGCCTCTTCCACCCTTCTGGGGAACACACCTGGCTCGAGGCGGGTCCAGGTGTTTTCTGCCCCAGGGGAAATGATGAAAACGACGACGGCGGCGGCAGCCCCAGCCTGTTCCCGAGGCAGTCCCGGACGCACCCGTCGCTGTTCCCGAACTGTCTCGCCGGTCTGCCTGGCCCCGAGGACGGCCCCCTGAACTGTCTCGCCGGTCTACCCGCCCCCGAGGACAGCCCCCTGAACTGTCTCGCCGGTCTGCCTGGCCCCGAGGACGGCCCCCTGAACTGTCTCGCCGGTCTGCCCGGCCCCGAGGACGGCTCCCTGAACTGTCTCGCCGGTCTGCCTGGCCACGAGGACGGCTCCCTGAACTGTCTCGTCGGTCTGCCCGGCCCCGAGGACGGCTCCCTGAACTGTCTCGCCGGTCTGCCTGGCCCCTAGGACGGCTCCCTGAACTGTCTCGCCGGTCTGCCTGGCCCCGAGGACGGCCCCCTGAACTGTCTCGCCTGTCTACCCGGCCTAGTGCCCAGGCCCCTGAGCTCTGACTATGTGTTGGCCTTTGTTTGACAGCTAAAAATCGCTGAGACGTTCCAGCAAAGTGAGACAGTCTCAGGCTTCCGCAGGCAGGAGGATAATCAGCGGTGCGTGTCATGGTGAGTGTCACGTTCATGGTTCCATTACAATGGAGGAGCCTTCAGATATCCTTGAAAACTTCCACCACTTTCAGACCTTACTACTTCCCTGCATGTGTGTGTTAAGGGTACTGCTGCTACAGAGTGAATTTCCCCATTGAGGGAGAAATAAAGGATAATCTTCAGCATTTTCAGCTAACAAACCTGTAAACACCTTTCAAACATTAAACCATTCCCATTCCTTCAGCATGACAGCATTCAACACTGCATTTTTACAGGCAATGCAGCCTTTTCATGTTAACTTTTATATTTCATGTTCTAACTGAAGACTTTAAAGTTTGAAATGCAGCTTTTGTAGTTTGTCTGTGATGATGGCACACATTTGTGCATTACCTTTGCCTTCCCTAAGAAGTCTCTTTGCTGGAGCTCGTCAATGTCTTGTTTCCTGGGTCGAAATACCACACCCTCTGGTACCAGAAGAGGAGTAAGAACCTCATTTCTCTGTTTTGAAAATCAGGGTAAAAAACATTTAAGAAAAAAAACATTCCAAAAGAAATAAGGATTCTTTTGTTCAATGTCCATTTCAAATCAATATACGCAGGAAGCCAAACATCTGCCATCTACCATATTATTTTTATGGACAAGAAGATCCTTCTGAGTTTCTCAGACACTCTCTATGTCTCTATGTCTCTATGTTTAGTGTTTTGGTATTTTTTTCTGGATATCTTGGCTGACTTGACAAAATCCGCAGATTTGGAGAAAGTAAAGGAAGGGTTCAGTGATTTCCATTTGAGCTCTACAGCATATAAACTAGATACTTCACATCTGTCTATGAGCCCAGATATACTTGCATTTTGAATTTGCGTTTGCGTCCGTTCACGTGCACCACCAACTGCAACGTCGCTCACGTAGTACGCGAGGAGAGCGCGTCGTATCGGCGGTGACCAATTGGGGGCAGTAAGCAGAGCAACAGTTGGAAAAGTGATTAAATATTTAGTAGTAGTAGCAGTAGCAGATTAGAACAACAAACAAGTTAACATGACAACATTGGATGAAGAGGAGATTACAACATTGCTTTGGTTGCGATCTCGGCAAAGGAAACGGCACCAGCTGGTATCAGACCGGGACCAGCTGGTATCAGGACCAGCTGGTATCTGACCGGGACCAGCTGGTATCAGGACCAGCTGGTATCTGACCGGGACCAGCTGGTATCAGACCGGGACCAGCTGGTATCAGACTGGGCCAGAGCCAGAACTGCAGGTCGCTACGCGTTCAGTGTCTTTTTGAGAACGTGCACGTTGACGTGTCAAATGAATGCATGATACGCGTGGCGGCCATGATGCGTACGCGGTCTGAACTGCAAGTATATCTGGGCTCTATTTGAACAGATAAACTCTTCAGGATTGAATATTGTGGCAGGGTGGAGAGGTTGATGGGACACGCGCACCTGTGTCCCATTAGCCTGAGTGGCGCGCTCTCCACCCTGCCTGCCTTTATAAGGCAGAGCTGGCTGGTGGATGCTGGGGGGAGAAGGTGCTTCTGCACGTGTGTGTTGGTGAAACTGGTCTAATAAAAGGGTCTGCACTGAACTCTTTGTCTCTCCATCCTGTCGGTCGGGCCCCGTGGCACTCGCACTGCTACAAATATGAAATGTCTAGCCTTTCATAAATTGGCGACGATAGATGCCAAAAAGAGCACCCCCCCCTTCATCTGATTGGTTCATATTTGATAGTTCCTACTTTCTTCCATAACGTTTGAACGGGTTTTGATAAAGAAATGTGGGTGGTGTCATCGGACTCGGTATTGAGTACTTGACCTTCATTGGCATGAATTAGCCCCGTCCCTTCTTCTGATTGGTCGATATTTTATAATCCCTACTTTCTGCCATAACCCTTGAATGGTTTGGTATAGAGAGTCGTGGCTGGTGTCATCCTCTAAATGTCCAGGCCTGAAGAATCTACATGCAAGTCATACAAGCTTCCACTGCGGCCTGGATGTGCACAAGGGTGTGAGGGCCCGTTCATCGCTGCTTGCAGCTTTAATTAGGGCCCGAGCACTTACAGTGCTAAGGCCCTATTGTATCTGTAGGAATGTTTTATTGTCGTTATTCTTTCTTTCTTTCTTCTGACGAAATGAAGGCCTTTTTTCCCCCTAAACTTGCCCCAAAAGTCACCAAATTTTGCATGCAAGCCAGGCCTGGCGAAAAATTTGATATTCAATGGTTTGCATTAATGGGCGTGGCAAGATGGCTCAACAGCGCCCCCTAGAAAACTTTTCTCTGCTATAACTTTTGAATGGTTTGACATAGGAAGTCGTGGGTGGTGTCATTTCTGATATGCTTATAGGGGGCGGTGGCCATGAGTGTGAGGGCCCGTTCATCGCTGCTTGCAGCTTTAATTCTTATTATTATCATCGTTATCATAGGACTAATAAGGCTGCTGGTAAAATCCTGAATTTGTGTGTGTACTGTATGTGTTATGGTTTTCTTACTCATTTATTCAATGTGTAGTTTTTGATATTTAACTTAAGGCTGCTATACTTTCCAATAAGTACATCTAACAGCTAGATGTACCAGGTAGACCATTGAAGGCTTAATAAACTGTCAACAATCAAGGGGGGAATTTTACTGTTGCATGCACTGTGGGAATATTGTCTACGTTTCGAATTTTGAATGTTTTTATATTAGTATCTTCTTTGCTCTTTTGTTAATAACCCCCTCAACTTCTGAACCCTCAAACTACCTCTAGTTGACTTGGCCTGTTGCTTTTTGATGATGAGTTCATGGAGTTAAGCAATCAACCTAATAGGATCTACATGTAATCTGTATTCCGTCATTGCTGTTTTGTGACAAAAAGCATGTCAGCATGATCAAATGAAACACAATAAATTATTGTTTAACAAGATAAACTCTTACGATCTGTTTGAAAACAAAATATCTTACTAAGTCTTCCTCACAAAGCAAAACCATCCAAATGCTTTTAAACAATTGATCAAGCTGAAATGCAGAATGAGTGCAACATAAAGGCAACACAAACAGTGCAACAATAATGCCATACAGACATAATGCAATTTTAAGTGTGACAACTACTTTCCACTGAGAGATACATTTTTTAGACACTCACTTCAATGCTTTTCAAAGCTGCCTCGATGTGTCCCCCATGTCCTGCTCCTCTTTCCAGGGAAGCTAGATTCAGGACCTCCCTGGCCCGCTCCCATTGACCCATCCGACAATTCACAGCTGCTGCATTATATAACACCTAAAGTGGCACATTAAAATCACATATTTGAATATAATCACAGTGAAAAAATGTATAATCACATGTTTTAGAAACATTTAATATCATAAACACTGAGTATGATAAGTATAATTTATTGTCCATTCATCACATTATTACATATATAAGGGATAAAGTTGATGAGCGTAACCATGAAATAGTTTGGGTTCATACTATTTCCAAAAACACAAGGGTCAAGTACCAATAAGTGAAATCATTGCAGAATCGCTGCATATTCCATAGCATCTCAGCCTTTCAAATTTCTTCTTACAGGAAATTGAAAAAAAAATCCTTAATATATCCGAAGGGCAATTAATTGTTGTTATGGTTTTGATAGTTCCTGTTTTATTTTGAGCCTGTGTCTTTGTGTTTGAGTTCTGTCTTAACTTCCCTGTGTCCCATCTGCCCTGATTGTCCACACCTGTGTTTCGTTAACCCTTCTGGGTATATCTGGTCTTGTTTTCCCCTTGCTCCCTGCTGGTCTGTACTGTTTCCTCCCTCCGTGTTTCAGGTCTGGTTTTTTCTCCTGCTCTCCTGTTTGTTTGTTTCACCCTGCTCAGCAGCACTTTTGGTTTGCTTTTTTGAGAATAAAACACCCTTTTTGGAACTCCTGCCTCCTGGCCTCTCCTGCGTTTGGGTCCTAACAAACCAACTCCTGGCAGAACGGACCAGTCATCTTGGACCCAGCGGGAGTAATGAAAATGACCGGAGCCATGGAGATTTTTAAGCTGGCTTTGAAGAAGCTGCCTTCGCTGCGGATGGCAGAGGATCTGCACACAATCTCCTGCCTCTATCACATGGATGTCCTCTCCCACCTCAGGGACCACCAGCTGAGGTCGACGTGTACCTCTGCCAGGTATGAGAGACATGAGGCTAACCACATCCTGTTTTACCCAGACAGTATCGCTACCTATCGATACATCCTGCTCTTGGAGTCCGTCTTCGTCAAGGGGTACATGTACATGACAAGATGCTGTTTTGGCGAGCAGCTGTAAGTGCATCACTGTGGAGCCATCAGAAGTTATTGTGGTGGATAACGGCAGCAGGGGTGATGACAGCTTCATATTAAGAGGGGGACAGGGGTGGACTGGCATACCGGGCATCGTCCCGGTGGGCCGTTGACCCAATGTGGGCCGGTCCGGTCCGCTAGGTTTTTTTTTTTTTTTTTTTTTCTAAATTTCCTCCAATTGGGCCGGCCAATTGGCTACAGAGGGCTAGCAGTGTTTTGCCAGCATCGACATATATTATTGGTCTATTGTTTGTCGTTGTCAATCAATCCTGGGCTGACAGGCTCCGAGAGCCCTGACAGTTCTGTCAATCACGAGCTGGGGTGGGCGGGACCTCGTGGGCGGGATGGGCTGCTGCTTGGCCAGTTAAAGGCTGATTTATGGTTCCGCGTAACACCAACGCAAAGCCTACTGCGGTAAAGCTGAATCCCAATGTCTACCCTCACAGACTCACAGACTTACGTGCGCGCTCCCGCGACTTGTGTAAGGGTTTAGGGCTGTCCCACTCCTAAAGCCGTTAAGGGTTCAGGGCTGTCCCATTCCTAAAGCCGTTAAGGGTTCAGGGCTGTCCCATTCCTAAAGTCATTAAGGGTTCAGGGCTGTCCCATTCCTAAAGTCATTAAGGGTTCAGGGCTGTCCCATTCTTAAAGTCGTTAAGGGTTCAGGGCTGTCCCATTCCTAAAGTCATTAAGGGTTCAGGGCTGTCCCGTTCCTAAAGTCATTAAGGGTTCAGGGCTGTCCCATTCCTAAAGTCCTTAATGGTTCAGGGCTGTCCCATTCCTAAAGTCGTTAAGGGTTCAGGGCTGTCCCATTCCTAAAGTCATTAAGGGTTCAGGGCTGTCCCGTTCCTAAAGTCATTAAGGGTTCAGGGCTGTCCCATTCCTAAAGTCCTTAATGGTTCAGGGCTGTCCCATTCCTAAAGTCGTTAAGTGTTCAGGGCTGTCCCATTCCTAAAGTCATTAAGGGTTCAGGGCTGTCCTATTCCTAAAGTCATTAAGGGTACAGGGCTGTCCCATTCCTAAAGTCATTAAGGGTTCAGGGCTGTCCCATTCCTAAAGTCATTAAGGGTTCAGGGCTGTGCCGTTCCTAAAGTCGTTAAGGGTTCAGGGCTGTCCCATTCCTAAAGTCATTAAGGGTTCAGGGCTGTCCCGTTCCTAAAGTCATTAAGGGTTCAGGACTGTCCCATTCCTAAAGTCGTTAAGGGTTCAGGGCTGTCCCATTCCTAAAGTCGTTAAGGGTTCAGGGCTGTCCCATTCCTAAAGTCATTAAGGGTTCAGGGCTGTCCCATTCCTAAAGTCATTAAGGGTTCAGGGCTGTCCCATTCCTAAAGTCATTAAGGGTTCAGGGCTGTCCCGTTCCTAAAGTCATTAAGGGTTCAGGGCTGTGCCGTTCCTAAAGTCGTTAAGGGTTCAGGGCTGTCCCATTCCTAAAGTCATTAAGGGTTCAGGGCTGTGCCGTTCCTAAAGTCATTAAGGGTTCAGGGCTGTGCCATTCCTAAAGTCATTAAGGGTTCAGGGATGTCCCATTCCTAAAGTCATTAAGGGTTCAGGGCTGTCCCATTCCTAAAGTCATTAAGGGTTCAGGGCTGTCCCATTCCTAAAGTCGTTGAGGGTTCAGGGCTGTCCCATTCTTAAAGTCGTTAAGTGTGCGAGGGCTCCCAGCAGACATTTTGAGCCCTTACTGCTCACTTACCGTAAGTCAGCATCTCCGTAGACTTTGGGAAAGGCAATTACCCACAGTTCCTTGCGTTGTGACATAAAAGGAGGTTACCAGGGAGAATGTAAACAAAACAGGGGGCGGAGGAAAAGGAACCATGTGCGACTGCGAGGCGAAAGAAGTTCACCTGTAAGTATAAATACATAGCCCACTGGTGATTTAAACTCAGAAACTGTTGTCCCGTGATGATTTTTCAACTGCCCTATTATTATAGTCTTTTGGGTGAGCAATTTGTAACTTGTAGGAACAGGCATAGACAAGACCTTCTTTAAAGGGAATTTGACCTGGAATGGGATGGCACCTTGGGGTGTGGCAGTGGCCATAAGTGCGGGGGCCGATCAACACTGCTTGCAGCTTCAACATTTAATGCAGCTTCAACATTTAATATATCATATCCCATTTTATAAAAGACATTTCATTAAAAAATGGCAACAATACTCAGTTTCGAATGAATAACATAAACGTTTCACTGAGAGAGCCAATACACAGTTGCATTGTCTTTGTGTGCGTGTCTTATCTCTACTGTGAAATATTTGAGAAGATGCCTGGGTTCTGGGGTCCGTTTCACAAATCAGGTTTAGTGAAAACTCTGAGTCTGTTAACCCTGAAATGAGGGAAACTCTGAGTTTTCCGTTTCACAAAGGGAGGTAACTCAAACCAGAGAAAGAGAGGTAACTCTAGCCCGTTTCACAAAGAGAGGTAACTTAAGCTCTGGGTCAGTGACCGTAGTAACAGACGCTCTGAACCTAACCTGGTCAGTTACCGTAGTAACAGACTCTCTGAATCTAACCTGGTCAGTTACCGTAGTAACAGACTCTCTGAATCTAACCTGTTCAGTTACCGTAGTAACAGACTCTCTGATCCTAACCTGGGGCCGTATTCTCAAAACATTCTTAAGAAAAAAAATCTTCTTAAGTGCCATTTTTTTCTTAAGTTCTGTCTTAAGAAGAAAAAATTCTTAAGTCGTATTCTCCAAAAAAGTTCTTAAGTATTTTCTTAACTTTCTTCTTAAGTTTCTTCTTAAGAAAAAAGAAATGGTATTCTTGAAATAAAAGTTCTCAAATTTGTTCTTAACTTTTTTCTTAACTTAAGACAACCTTGGTGAGACTCTAATATCACCTTTTTCAACACATTTGCACATGCACAAACAAAGATCTGCAATATTGTGGAGCGATGCATTGGTGTAGTGAAGTCTCGCTTCATGTGAATCGACTAAATATAATGAAATTAATAAAAATAATAATAATAATAATAATATAATGAAATGAATAATACATATAATTTTGTATACCAAGTAGGTAGAGGTGCACTAAATAAAAACCCAAACATATGTAGCTTAATACAACAAAATAAAATTCAATAGACTGATATGTTCATTTTAATACCTTTTATTAAAATTGCGACGGCTCTGATGTACAGACGGAGCAGCAGCGCTGGTTCTGGGGCTCCAGTAAAAACATGAAGCTCCACTTTATATTCAGACAAACTAATATGGAAGCTACAACTGTTAGATTTCATCTATTAAACCAACATTTATCTTCCTAAATGATTTATTTCAGCCAGCGACAATTCTCCACAGAGCTGCAGGTCAGTTCATTGGTTCAGTTTCTCCCCAGGACGACAGCGCGGTTTTACCTGGCGATCACGTCTCTCCCCCCGGCCGTGAGCTAATGCTGCTCCCCGCGGCCGCCGGCTCTTCTCATCCCCGAAAATGTCGGAGCAAATTTCTCAACAGGCGTTATTTGGATAAACTGAGGCCAGGTTGGGGATCTTAAGGGGGACTTTGGCATCTGAAAAAATATTAAAACTTAATAAAGTGGCATATTAACAGCGCTACAGCGGAAATTAAAACAGCTTTTAGCCTGCTTTTAGCTCTCGGCTCCCGCTGTCGTTTTGGCGTAGTAACAGACTCTCTGAATCTAACCTGGTCAGTTACCGTAGTAACAGACGCTCTGAACCTAACCTGGTCAGTTACCGTAGTAACAGACGCTCTGAATCTAACCTGGTCAGTTACCGTAGTAACAGACGCTCTGAATCTAACCTGGTCAGTTACCGTAGTAACAGACGCTCTGAATCTAACCTGGTCAGTTACCGTAGTAACAGACGCTCTGAACCTAACCTGGTCAGTTACCGTAGTAACAGACGCTCTGAATCTAACCTGGTCAGTTACCGTAGTAACAGACGCTCTGAATCTAACCTGGTCAGTTACCGTAGTAACAGACGCTCTGAATCTAACCTGGTCAGTTACCGTAGTAACAGACGCTCTGAACCTAACCTGGTCAGTTACCGTAGTAACAGACGCTCTGAACCTAACCTGGTCAGTTACCGTAGTAACAGACGCTCTGAACCTAACCTGGTCAGTTACCGTAGTAACAGACTCTCTGAATCTAACCTGGTCAGTTACCGTAGTAACAGACGCTCTGAACCTAACCTGGTCAGTTACCGTAGTAACAGACTCTCTGAACCTAACCTGGTCAGTTACCGTAGTAACAGACGCTCTGAACCTAACCTGGTCGGGACCAGGTTTATATGAATGAACCTGAAGTTTCTCTGCGTCTCCGCCTCTTTCAGAGACACACGCACATTTGATTTCCTCATTCATTCAGTCAGCAGGCGAGTTTTGGCGAAGTTCTGCCGTCTGTCATTAAAAACAGAGTCAGTATATATATAATAGAAGTCCATCGTCACGAACATGGCATGTCCTTTTGATGAAGACACAATTGATGAAGGTGCAGCATTAATGCGGAGAGAATTAAATATTCGTCGGGAGATGGTTATCAGACCGCGTAATACATGTATATTACATAGTCTCATTACAGGCAAAGCAATATATGTTAATCCTTTATTTGTTATAATTTTGATGATTCAATTGTTTAATGATTTCATAATATATTCTAATTTTTTTAGATTTTTTATTTGGGGTTTTCATAAACTGTGAGCCATAATCATCAAAATTATAACAAATAAAGGCTTGAAATATCTCACTTTGCATGTAGTGGGAAATAATATTTGTTTCACCTTAAGTTGAATTTACTACGAATGAAGTTTTGCAATATATTCAAATGTTCCGACCTCCACCTGTATATTATTACATGAATAAATAAGAGCATAATACAGGGGTCTCCAACTCCGGTCCTGGAGAGACCTATCCAGCATGTTTTAGGTGTCTCCCTGCATGAACACACCTGATTCTAATCAATGGTCGTCATTAACTTGTCATCAAGGTCCTGACAGTTCTGTTGCGGACACAGCTCCTTGTATCATGGTGTGCTGAAGCAGGGAAAGATCTAAAACATGCTGGATAGGTGCTCTCCAGGACCAGAGTTGGAGACCCCTGCTGGCATAATATGTGTCTGTATTGGTTCAATACGGAACGCAACTTTTAATTCCCGGGACAGGTGGCAAGCCTATTATCATAAACCTGTCCAAGCCATTGGTTCCACAGGATTGCAGGTGAATGATGTAGAGATCTGTTAAATAAATTTTATATTATATTCTGTGCTGCAGTGTTACTCTTTTTTCGAAAAACATGTTCAAATTCGCCGTATGCGCGCATTAAAATCTCTAATTCCATTCGGGTGAAAAAGGACACGGCGTGTTTCCTCAAAGGGATTTTGTAAATTAAAATGTTAAACAAAGTTTAAAAAAAAAAAAAAAAAAGTATGTGGATCTTTTGCTGTTGTTGTCGTGTTTCCATGGTGAATCGTTGTATCAGGGCTCTATAGATACTGGCTTTTGATAGTTGTGACGCACGCGCTTAACTCCAGGTGAAACTACTTAGAGTTGAGTAAATTACCTCAAATCCGCTGTTCTGGAACCGAAAACTCAGAGTTTCCGATCTCAGAGTAGATCAACTAAGAGTTCAGGATTAGACTCAGAGTTTGTTGAACCTGCTTTGTGAAACGTACCCCAGGACTCCATCAATAGGACTTATCTGTGTGTGACTTCTGAACCACACAACGGAAGCAGCCCAACACATTTCTGTGTGCATGTTATTGATGTGTGATACAGAAAGAAAGATTGAATGTCAGACCTGCCAGCTATAGAGTTTGAATCTCAGTCCAAGCTGTCTGTAGTCAATAACTACATTCCCTCTCATATGCTTCTGTGCCCAGATACAGTCTGATAGAGCTTCCTCCAACCTGGACAGAGAAGAATACAGGCAAAAAGATACAGAGAAATCAAAAAAATAAAAGTCATGAACGGCATCATTTTGCTTGAGGTGATGATCTGAGTCATGCATCTGATGCATACACCAACATTCAATTATGCAGTTGAATTCTGAATAAATGAATACAATATATGATATGAAGTGAAAAAGAGAAATTTGTTATATCTATCATTTTGTCACATTTTTCCTGAACACAGCTATTTCCCTGAAAAAACTATTTCAAAAACAGTTTTTCATTTAAAAATTCTCCACAAGTTGTGTTCTAGGAACAGGTCAGTGTTGCAGACAGGCCAGGCCGGTAGCTGGGCCTTTGGCGCAGACTATGCAGAACGTTGTTTTACATCATGTTGTTGAAAAAGCACCAGACAATACTCGTTGTGAGCACACAGTTCCTGTTTCTTTTTGTCTGACCACAATATACTGCTATATTTAAACTATATAATATCAACACTCATGCATCTCTAACAAGGTTAATGTGAGGTTTCCTTTTTTTCACAGTCAAGTGGCATTTGTGAATTTTTTTGCCTGTACTTCTGCTTGCAATTCAGTCTATGGTTTACTTTCAGTGTTACCTTCCAGTTTGGTTTGTAGTTGTCCTCCTTGATTAAATATAGAACTTTTAATTGGGACCACTTCCTTCCCGGTTTCCTACATGTGGGAACTTCCTAAACCTTTTCTCATAACGGTTGTAAGCCCATCAGAGGGTCCTACCTGTCAATCTGCATCATCACTCCTGCTCTCTGAAAGAAGCCAACAGCAAGACGTTGATCCTTGGCAATGGTGTGGTCTAAAGCCTGGGCATCACAGGGAAGACGAGACAAATATGGACTGGCTTAAAACTGGGAAAACTTTAATTTGTCTTAATTGTAGGATTCAGCTGCAGTGATGTGATCATTTTATAACCTCTCATCTCTGTTTATCTTGCTATTCAGAACCTTCTTGCAGCTGTCTGGAAAAACAAATATTTCACTTAATTGTATTTAGGCTCTTGTGAAATTGAAATTGTTTTGTTTCAAACTGAAATAGACTGATTAGAAATCCTTATCTTTTGAAAAAGAAAAGGCTATCTAATTTAAAATATTAAAAAAGTTGATTAGGTCAATTAAAATACAATTATTTGACTTTATGTACCAACCTTGAGAGCGAGGTCCGGCTCTCCCAGAGTCAGGTGAGCTGAAGCAACGTTAAACAATGTGCGAGATGTAGGTTCACTAATCTGCTGGAGTTTTGCCAGAGCTCCCTCCCAGTCACGCTCATCCATGGCTGTTACAGACTCATTCCACAACCGCAGTAATTCAGCGTAAAGCATTCTGGACCGCAGACACTGGATGAAAGCAAAAGAAAAGAAAGAAAATGGAACAGACATAAATAAAGAGTAGGTTTTTTCTTACTTTTTCATCGTTAAACGATTTTTGGGGGACAAAAGGGGGAAAGACCAACATCACAATACCCTGCAGTGGAATGAGGGTGGGCATTTTCGTGCATCTAAAAGAATGCAGGATGGGCTGCACCAGCATAGGTTCTGAAAATGGGTCCAAGGATTTCATTGCAATATCTCATGGCAAACGGGGTGTCATTAGTCTAGTTTGTAGAGGTCTGTGCGTTCCTCCCTGTTGGCCGTCACTGAGCCATCGCCAGTCGTGTTGAACTGCCACGTAAATAACTCCCCTCCGAGGGTAGCCTTAAGGCTGAATTATGGTTCTGCGTTAAATCAACGCAGAGCCTACACCGTAGACTGACCGGTTCGGTTCTCGGCTCGCTTAGAGACCTAGAGTGGTGCGTTTGGAGTGAGAACATAATCCACACAGCCATGCCCGCCGATAGGGGGGGGGACAAACGGAACAAACAGAACTGGGCCCTCATTAATTTTTTTAATTTTTTTTAATTTTTAATTTTTAATTTTTAATTTTTTTAATTCTCATTAAATTATGGAATCATTTTTCAAAATGTTTCAAAATATGCCTATTTGTGGAAAAAATATGGAAAAACAAATAACAAGCTTTTATGTAACTCAAATGAGTTACATAAAAGCTTGTTATTTGTTTTCTTCCTAATTGTCCTTGTGGTCAAGAACCCCCAACACAAAAATGGTCTGGCCTGATCAAAATTTGATGTTATCATTTAATTCAACCATTAGAATGGTCAAAATGTCCGGTCAGCACAAGTCTGGTGCTCAGAAAAGAAGAGAAAAGAGAAGAAGAGAAGAAGAAAATAGAGGCCTCAGAGATTCTCAACACAAATATTTTAAAAAGGTGGTGACGGTGAAGCTGGAATTAATAAAGTCAAGGTAGAGCAAGGTAAGAAACAGCGCAGCTAACGTTTACCAACCTTGTAACTTAACCTAACTGGCTAGTCTAATGTTAACATCCATTAGCTTGTATAAAAACCTGAAGAGCAGAGGGAGAGGAGAGGAAGAGGAGAAGGAGAGATCCGGGCGCAGGGGGACCCATCTTAGATTATTTTGTCCGGGAGGTTTCAATTCGGGCAGGCAGGCGCGGTGCAAATGCCGAACTCGGTGGCAGAGCGGTCCGCTCTTGCGCCGCGGGAGCACATACACAATGAATGGGATCACCGGCGGCGGTCTGCGCTTTGCACCTTCTATGTGAAGACGCCACAACAGAAAAACAAAACAACTGTATCGATTTAGCCCCTGAATCGGAACAAAACAAACGGGCCACAGGTATGAAAGCAGCCTTTGATTCACTGTGACCGGAAAAGCCAGAAGCTAAACAAAGTATCAGCTAGCGGTCTCGGGGGGTACTGCACCACGGTGAAATGGAGTGACAGAGAAGTCCGAAGGGTTCACGATGGCGTCACAGTGACGGCGTAGGCTCTGTGTTGGTTTAACGCGGAACCATAATTCAGGCTTAACAGCAGCAACAGAAAGTCACATGTAGAGCCTATGTTTGCTAGATGAGTAACTTGGGAGAAGGAGAACCGTGAGCTACTCAGCCTCTACCCCTCGCATTTCTGAAAGAAAAAAATGTGGGTCCTGTAGCGGGCCAGGTTTTTCTTTATCAAAATTTGCTGTTCCAAGTTGGCTGAAAATGTGGGGTGATGGCGGGTCATATCCTAACCTACCCACACATCACTGGTACAGAGGTACGTGTGGATGCAGAGTCAGAACCAGCAGTGGTGGGATCGGGACACAAGCGTCTTCATTGACATAGTTCATCCATAATTTCAGGATGTCGGGGAAGACTTTTGAATATATCTGTCAGCGCCTCTCCTCTAGACTTTCAAGAAAAAACATTAATCTCCTGTGACATCAAAGTCAGATGAAATGGATTTAACAGTTATCAATGAAAACAGCCTTTTAACATTTATCATTCAAAACACTTATTGTTGGTTTAGAACAGGCATGTGAATGTTTTGTTTTGTGACATTATTTGGTTAATATTGATCAACTTTCTTTATTTTCTTTCATAAGATTAATTATAAGTTTGTAATAGGCATCATTTAATCTGAATGAACTTTCTTGACATGTGAATTGACATTCCTTTTAATAGAGAAAGTTTTTGTTGTTACTATTAAGATTTAGTTTTCATGTTTTTTTTAGGTCAATCCTGATAAGATATGATACCCCAAGAGAGGGGGCAGCTCGGCCTTTTAAGAAGAGGAATGCTATGGTGTCAAATTTTTCTTGGCTCTTTTCCAGAGCCTCCCTAAGCCCATCGTAACACTACAGACTTCTTTTATCTTAGTTCAGTTTTGCAGACAATTTGTTTGTTTTCTTCCCCAGTTCAGGTTTTGACTTAGTTCAGTTCCAATATGAAAGCACATGCAGTGAACAAATAACCATCCTCACTCTTAGGGTGTTGTCCCAAGCTGAAGAATTACTTAAAGGTTTTGGTTTTTGCCTGGAAGTTTTGTCCAAATTTTTTATGTTTTGAAGCATTTTTGCTCAGCTCACCAATAACATTATTTTTTCCCTTTTTAGAGAAACATACATTTTGTAATGTTAGGTTATTTTATTTTATCTGTAAACCAGGTCATATCCAGAAAGTCCTTTCATATATGTGGCAGGGCGAGTGCCACGGGGGCCCGACCGAAGGATGGAGAGACACAGAGTTTCGTGCAGACCCTTTTTATTTCACCCAAAGTTTCACCACGCACGTGCACAAGCACACACAGCTCCTCAGCAGCAGCTCCATCGGCCCCTCCGCTGCTGTCCAGCTCCCTTATAAGGCAGGCAGGGTGGAGAGAACCCGCCACTCAGGTTGATGGGACACAGGTGCGCGTGTCCCATCGACCTCTCCACCCTGCCACAATATATTATCATCATTTTTTCTTTTGTATTTTTACCTAATATTATTTTTCATTGGCTACTTGATCAATCCAAGGGCTGCACAAAGGCTTTCAAGAAGAAGTGAAAATTCCCTCTGAAATTTCCCAAAGATAAACAGCTGAGTCCTGATCCTGCACACTTGTGTCTGTTGCCTGCCTGCAACCATCCTCTCAGAAACCTGCTCCATCATGATTTATTCATGATTTATTATTGCTCCATCAGGATCCGCTTTATTCTGAACACAGATGCTAACACAGATGCTAGCATGACTTGTTAACTTTGTCCCTCTACACAACTCGTCTCTCCTGCATCTGTTAATTTTGTCAACTCCTAACTTTGGGTGCTAACAGGGTCATATCCAGTTACATTACATTCTCCTTCTTTTGAGATTTACTCAATGAATGTACCATTTATAAGAGCCTTAAACACAAACATCCATCCATCCATTTTCCACCGCTTATCCGTTCCCGGGTCGCGGGGGCAGCAGCCTCAACAGGGATGCCCAGACTTCCTTCACCCCAGACACTTCCTCCAGCTCTTCCTCCAGCTCTTCCTCCATCTCCTCCTCCATCTCTTCCTCCATCTCTTCCTCCAGCTCTTCCTCCATCTCTTCCTTTAGCTCTTCCCCCAGTTTTTCCTCCAGCTCTTCCCCCAGCTCTTCCCCCAGCTCTTCCTCCAGCTCTTTCTCCATCTCTTCCTCCATCTCTTCCTCCAGCTCTTCCTCCAGCTCTTCCTCCATCTCTTCCTTTAGCTCTTCCTCCAGCTCTTCCTCCATCTCTTCCTCCAGCTCTTCCTCCATCTCTTCCTCCAGCTCTTCCTCCAGCCCTCATCTCTAAGGGAGTCCAGCCACCCTGCGGAGGAAACTCATCTCGGCCGCTTGTATCCGCGATCTTGTCCTTTCGGTCACTACCCAAAGTTCACGACCAAGTTAATAACTTCGCCTTTCGACTCAGCTTCTTCTTCACCACGATGATCCGGTACACCGACCACATAAATGTGATCGAAGAGAAATCCGTTCTGGGCCAGTGCAATGAAATCGGGGCTAGCGGCTGATTGGCTACTTTTTCACCAAGCTCAGAATAACTGCACTACCGTTATTAGGGAAGCTAAACATGAGTATTCATTATTGCAGACCACTGACAACTTAAACGAACCAAGGAATTTCTTGCATACCATAAAATCTCTCAGCCAATACTTGCTTTTAAGAGCTGCCACCTAACATTGTTGTCGATTCCACTCCTATATCATATAAAACTGAGATGCTAAACTGTTTTAACAAACATTTTATAGCCTCCAGCTCCTTGTTTGACTCTTCACGTGATGGTAACTCACCCACTATAGTGACTCCAAACCAAAAACGAAATTACTGAGAGGCTAAGTAAGGGAGCATGGTACTGCTGACTCGCTACACAAACGACAAGCCATTTCCGTGTTATCCGATTACTGTGTCTGTATTTATTTTCCTCCAACGTCGAACAAACAGTCAAAAGCCAGGCAAGATATTCACTCTCAGTTTGTAGTTAAATTCAGGGCAGCTCAATCTGTCAGAACAAGAGCAATCAATTATTGTCACACCGTGGTGGGGTTGTCTTGGGCCTTTTTGTCTTGTCATTTCCTGTTTTATTTTGAAAGAAGTAACTCTCCTCTCGTTTCAGGTCACTTGCCCTTCCTCATGTGTCACCGGTCTGATTGTCTTCCCTGATTCCTGATTGTGTTCACCTGCTCCGCATCACCCTCATGTGTTCACCTGCTCCTCATCACCCTCATGTGTTCACCTGCTCCGCATTACCCTCATGTGTTCACCTGCTCCTCATTACCCTCATGTGTTCACCTGCTCCTCATCACCCTCATGTGTTCACCTGCTCCTCATCACCCTCATGTGTTCACCTGCTCCTCATTACCCTCATGTGTTCACCTGCTCCTCATCACCCTCATGTGTTCACCTGCTCCTCATCACCCTCATGTGTTCACCTGCTCCTCATTACCCTCATGTGTTCACCTGCTCCTCATTACCCTCATGTGTTCACCTGCTCCTCATTACCCTCATGTGTTCACCTGCTCCTCATTACCCTCATGTGTTCACCTGCTCCTCATTACCCTCATGTGTTCACCTGCTCCTCATTACCCTCATGTGTTCACCTGCTCCTCATTACCCTCATGTGTTCACCTGCTCCTCATCACCCTCATGTGTTCACCTGCTCCTCATTACCCTCATGTGTTCACCTGCTCCTCACTACCCTCATGTGTTCACCTGCTCCTCATCACCCTCATGTGTTCACCTGCTCCTCATTACCCTCATGTGTTCACCTGCTCCTCATTACCCTCATGTGTTCACCTGCTCCTCACTACCCTCATGTGTTCACCTGCTCCTCATCACCCTCATGTGTTCACCTGCTCCTCATTACCCTCATGTGTTCACCTGCTCCTCATTACCCTCATGTGTTCACCTGCTCCTCATTACCCTCATGTGTTCACCTGCTCCTCACTACCCTCATGTGTTCACCTGCTCCTCATTACCCTCATGTGTTCACCTGCTCCTCATTACCCTCATGTGTTCACCTGCTCCTCATCACCCTCATGTGTTCACCTGCTCCTCACTACCCTCATGTGTTCACCTGCTCCTCATTACCCTCATGTGTTCACCTGCTCCTCATTACCCTCATGTGTTCACCTGCTCCTCACTACCCTCATGTGTTCACCTGCTCCTCATCACCCTCATGTGTTCACCTGCTCCTCATTACCCTCATGTGTTCACCTGCTCCTCATTACCCTCATGTGTTCACCTGCTCCTCATTACCCTCATGTGTTCACCTGCTCCTCACTACCCTCATGTGTTCACCTGCTCCTCACTACCCTCATGTGTTCACCTGCTCCTCATCACCCTCATGTGTTCACCTGCTCCTCATTACCCTCATGTGTTCACCTGCTCCTCATTACCCTCATGTGTTCACCTGCTCCTCATTACCCTCATGTGTTCACCTGCTCCTCACTACCCTCATGTGTTCACCTGCTCCTCATTACCCTCATGTGTTCACCTGCTCCTCATTACCCTCATGTGTTCACCTGCTCCTCATCACCCTCATGTGTTCACCTGCTCCTCATCACCCTCATGTGTTCACCTGCTCCTCATCACCCTCATGTGTTCACCTGCTCCTCATCACCCTCATGTGTTCACCTGCTCCTCATCACCCTCATGTGTTCATAGTCAGCATCTCCCCTGGTCTTGTCCAGTGTGTTGGTCTCTGTTCATGTGTTCACCCCAGCCGTCTTCACAGTTTTGGATCACAGTCATTGCCACAGTTCTCATCGGTTTCCTCCAAGTGGGACATTTTTTGTTGGAAGTGTAATATCTTAGTTGAATTCTCTAGTTAATTTTGGCATAGCCTTTAGTTTCCTCCATGTGGAGTGATTTTTAAGTTTTGGTATTGATTAACCCTGCTTCTTTGTAAGGAAGCACGTTATAGATAATATTTCATAGCCTGCTTTTTTCTCAGCCTTGGTATTAAAGCGGTCTCTATTAAAGACTCTGATACCCTGCATCTGCATCTGCATCTGTGTATACACCTGGTTGTGACAATTATGTCCCGATGCTTCCTACAACTCGTTTCAAAAGTTCTGTTTTAATCAGAAGAAAAAAAAATAAAGGCTGAACACAAGTCAACAACAAATCATGTTTATATTTCTACCTTTTCTCATATCATTTTTTAGATTATGTTTATGTGAAACATGTATTTTGATCAAAGTTGGCTGGGAGGGCCAGTGCCACCCAGGCCCCTGACCCCGGCCGGGCCCGGGAGTTGAACTAGGAACCTCCTTGCTGTGAGGCAACAGTGCTAACCACCAAGCCACCGTGCTGCCCACAATAAAACATTATCAAGAAAATAAAAGTAGAGTAGGCTGTAAATCAGCTTGGCTGAAGATTTTCTATTAAATTCTTCGCACCTTTCCTGAAACCCTTCCTTTTAGCCTCTCTGTCTTGTTGTACATGCTGTTCAGTTTAGTTCACAGGATTTGTATAGTCATTCAAATAAATGGCAGAAAATGTCATGTAAACTTATATGCTTACCGTTGTTTGTGGGATGAAAGGCAGGTGAAAGCTCTGTCAGTCTTGGTCTCTCTTTGCACCTGCTGTGTAGACGGGAAACACAATAGAAAAAAAGCCTAGCGTCATGAGGAGTCTCCACCCCGCTGCTATGAGGAAGTCTTTTATCCACATTCCCCAGATATGACCCATGGAGCCACACTGGCGCTGGAAATCACCTGTTTACGGGACAATAAAGACAATAACTAAATACAACAACCACTCAAGATTCATTTAAACCTGTTTTATTTAATTGTCTCATGTCAATAAATTTCACATTCATTTCAAACTTTTTATGTCAAACGTTTGTGTTGTAGGAACAGAGATTTCCAGAGGTTTTTGTAGCAAGTCTAATTGTATTTACTCGTCATATTCTCTTTGCAGAAAGGTATAGTGACTTCATTGAATTCACAGAAGAAGTTTTGAATGAGATGTATTAAGTGCGACTTTTGACCTCAATTTAAAGGGATTATTTCCGAGGAGGAAGTGCAAAGGAAAAGATACCTCTGCTTCTCAGAAGTCATGGGTGGGGGGATGCACTATCAACACAGGCAAGCACTTTTTCCTGCTATTCAAATGCTAGGAACAATTACTTCATATTTACGGTTCTTGTCCGGCTGGGTGAACCTGCTATATGAGTTTTGTCTTGTTGATCAGACAACACAGAAACTGTGTTGCCCTGCCCAGAAATCTGAATCTAATTAAAATTGGTGAAGTGAAATAAAGGCCATAGTGTTTTTTTCTTTGTTTTTTATTCTAAAGCAATACAAATAACACAAAGGGCAAACAAAATAAAAAGGTGAAAAGGTTAAGAAAGCCAAGATCATTCATTATGTTCTAGTAATATCGAAGGATGTCA
The DNA here is from genome assembly GCF_033807715.1 of Cololabis saira. NCBI lineage: Eukaryota > Metazoa > Chordata > Actinopteri > Beloniformes > Belonidae > Cololabis > Cololabis saira. Next base: position 47,964,675 of record NC_084595.1, on the reverse strand, counting down.
TTCTTTTTAACTCTTATGTAGCCTATTTATCTGTACATTCATTTATTATATTGGATTGGATGTGTTGTATCAAATATTCAAATATACGGTCTCAAATATTGAAATACTGCTTTAAATAGCTACTGTTTAAAGTACTTTGCCTGCAATATCTTTGCATGTTGCTCTGTAATGTGTGTATACTGTATCATGCATATTGTGTTTTTGTACTGTATTTCTACCACGTCTGTCCACTTTAAGGAGTTGCCCTCTATACTCATTGTATCTATAACAATAACGGCTTTTCTATCTAATATACATTTACTCACATATTCAGGAGCTTAAAAACTAAGACGGGAAAAATTATTATTCCTTCAAGATTGAGAGACTGAGATAAGGTAAATCGGTAAAAGGGGATTTTTTTAGGAAATGAAAAACAATCTACTTTTCTTTCAGGTGTAGAATTTACGAGGCGTCTCAAACTAACACACCTCCCACCAGTCACGTGACAGAGTCATGTGACAGAGTCAGCGCAGGCGCAGTTTAGAGTCCCAGTTTCAAAGCTGGAGTAGTATATAGTAGTAGTATATCGTAGTAGTATTATAGTAGTATTATATCAGTAACGCTGTGCCTGGAATATGAGCGTGATGTTAGTGTTTTTCATGGTGGCAGCAGTTCTGTTTTCTTCAAATATCCTACATGGCTTGCCACACAGTTATTCTCAGGTAATACTTCAAGTTTTGTGTTATTGCTATTCGGAAATCTCAGTTACTCTTCGGAGTAAGTTTGAGCTCAGTTTATTTATCAGCCAGTTACATTTGGTATCGTTAACGCACGTGTTTGATGCTACATCTTTGTATAAAATATATTATTTGATTTGTATTTTTTTTTTTGCCATATCCAGTGGCTGATAGCCCTATCTATGTCACCTTTGGCCCAAATATTCTTGTCTATCTTGGGTTCCTCTTGTGACTAATAGGGTCACATGCAGTACTCGAGTTGTAAAAACAATCAGGGGGGATGGTGGATTTGATCATATGGGGACAGATAATTTGTGCTGATTACAAATAATATAATATATTACAAATAATAGCAGTGACCAAAACACCTGCAGAAATACTGCAGGAATGACATAGCAGCAGTTAAATGCAGCCTTCTGTAAGCTTTAAATATCCACTGGGCTTACATCAAATACATCAAAACACAACAATAAAAAACACTTTTCTGAACTTATCAATATGACTCTGTCCTTCACAGGATAAGTAACATGGATCACTGCAAAAACTCACAATCTTAACAATAATATTTGTCTTATTTCTAGTTAAAATGTCTCATTTTAGTAAAAAAGATCTCATTACACTTAAAACAAGACTCGTCACTGGAAAAAAAACAACAAGTTTCACCTGTTTCAAGTAGATTTTCACTTGAAATAAGTAGAAAAATCTGCCAGTGGAACAAGATTTTTTTGCTTGTAATGAGAAGATAAATCTTGTCCCACTGGCAGATTTTCCTACTTATTTCAAGTGAAGATTTACTTGAAACAGGTGAAAATTGTCAAATGAGTTATTGTTCTGGTGTTACTTTTCTGGTGATGACTCTAAATGTTGAAATAGCAGTAAAACCACATCCATTGATGAAATGACATAAGGGATGGAAAGGAGGGATGGCAGTTTTACAGGGTGATGATTTGGACCATTTTTATTTCAGGGGGGGATGATTTGGACCGTTTTGATTTCAGGGGGGGATGCCATCCTCCCCTCATCCCCTCACATCCCCCCTCATCCCCCTCATCCCCCCTCAATTCCAGTACTGGTCACGTGACATGTGTTGTCCATTTCTGCTTATTTCTACAGTCGAGTCAACATGTCACCGGATCAGATCTCTTCACGGAGAAATACTTCCTCCAGCTGGTGGATCACTTCAACTTTAACAGCATGGGGAATGCAACATTCAGTCAGCGTTTCCTGATCGCAGGTAAAAGCAGTTTCCTGTTATAAATGTAGCAAATATAACACCAAATTATTGATGGTGTTCTGTCTTTCTATCACAAAGACAAGTTCTGGAAAAGGAACTCTGGCCCCATCTTCTTCTACACTGGCAATGAGGGCGACATCTGGGAGTTTGCCCTGAACTCCGGCTTCATCCTGGAGTTGGCTGCTCAGCTCAAAGCACTGGTCATTTATGGTGAACATGTAAGAAAACACTATCACTGCTAAAGAAACTATCATGTCAAATGTGGATGGTGTCGCGGTTACAGCTGAGGAGACTTTATGGCTTGGCTTTTCACATATTAGGTGCTTTTGAGTCCCTTTAACTCAGATTTTACTGGTAACTTAGTTTTTTTTTTAGTTTTAGTTTAGTTTAGTTTATTCACTTACACACATGTGAATTGGTCTCCTGGAGAAGCTATCAAAAGCTTATGGTAGGAGCCAATGAACATACATACAGTAGGCAGGAATATATACATACACTTGCACTTAATACACACATAACACAACAAAACAATATGCACATTTACTAGACTACCACTTACATGCAACATATCACATTACAAACACTTAACATAAAACATTTTGTGATCCCGGAGTGTACGTTTATATATATGAGCTTAATAATTGATTCTTTAATTGCCGTTTGAATATGGAGATGGACTGTGACTTTTTAAGGTTATCATTCAGCTCATTCCAAATCTGTGGTCCCCGACACACAACACTCATACTTGTTCCCACAAGTTTACGTTTTTTCCCTATAATGAGGTGTTTGTGTCTAGTTTTGTGGGTGTGCTGGGGAACGGAGATTGGGATGAGTTGAGTTAGTCTGGGATTCAAACCTGAGACCACCTGATATATTGTACATGCATTATGGAAGTAGTTGTATTCTTTGAGTCGAAGAATACCATAGTGGGCAAACAGATGTCGAGTAGGTGAGTTAAATTCAGTCCAAGAGATGGCACGGATAATTTTTTTCTGTAAAACTTCTAATTTTTTTAGATGACTGGGATAAGTATTACACCAAATAATATTGCAGTAATTTAAATGAGGTTCAAACAAAGTTTTGTAAAGAGTGAGAAGGGCAGAGCGTGGAAGCAGGTGTCTCAGTTTGAAAAACAGACCGACATATTTAGATAATTTTTCCACAAGGTGATCTATCTGACATTTAAAATTTAGACAGTTTACTCTCTTTATTTCTTCATCATTTATTACGATCTGAAAGGCCAAATTTTCCATATTTATTCGTTTTTTATTGAAACAAAATAATATATAATTTGTTTTCTTAATATTAAGAGAGAGTTTATTAACTTTAAACCAAGTGTCCACTTTAGAGAGCTCACCATTAAGGAGATCTTGGAGTTCATGAATGTCATTATGCGATACAAAAAGGTTTGTATCATCAGCAAAAATGATTTTTTGGAAGACGTTTGAGCAGTTGACCAGATCATTTGTATAAATAATAAAGAGTAAGGGCCCTAAAATAGAACCCTGAGGAACCCCATATTTGATATGTCTATATTGAGATTTGTTGTCATGGATATGTACATATTGCTGTCTCTGTGAAAGGTAACTAGTGAACCACTTAAGAGCTGTGCCTCTGATCCCATAGTGGGTCAATTTGTTTAACAGTATGTTATGATCAATGGTATCAAAGGCCTTTGAGAGGTCCAGAAACACACCAACGCCATATTCACCTTTATCTAGTGCATCGTTTACCCTTTCAAGGAGATCAAGTACAGCCATACAGGTAGTGCTTTTTTTTCTGAATCCATACTGAGATGGTGTAATTATATTTAATTTATTAAGATAGTCATTCAGTCTATTATAAACAACTCTCTCCAGTATTTTGGAGAATGTTGGTAGTATTGATATGGGGCGATAATTTTCTCTGTCATTTTTGTCACCAGATTTATATACGGGAATGATTTTAGCTATTTTGGTCATTATGGGAACAATACCTGTAGATAGGGAGAGATTGAGACAGTGGGCTAGAGGCTCGACAATTATATTTGCAATAGATTTTAGGATTTTACTATTAATCTCATCCTCACCTGCCGAATTGGAGCTTTTCATAGCCATTATAATGTTTAAGACTTCATTTTTATCCGTTGGTTTCAGAAAAAAAGAATTTATATAATTATCTGTCAAGTATTGCTTAAATGACATTCCCTGAGGTTGACTAATCTTCCCCGAAAGGGTTTCCCCTATAGAAACAAAATAACTATTAAATTCATTAGCAAGATTTGTGCAGTTATTATTAGCAGAATCAGGAAGCACGGTGTGTTTCTGACCCCTATTCAGGACATTGTTTAGCACCTGCCAAGATTTTTTTGAATTACCCTTGGATAGTTGTAGGAGTTCACAATAATAATTAGCTTTACTTTTCCTTATTATTTGTGTAAGTTTATTTCTATAAATGGTATAATTATTTTTATTTTCTATACTTGAATTTTTCAGATATCTTCTATATAGTTTGTTTTTATACTTAATGGAATTAAATATTCCCTTAGTTAACCAGGGTTTTGAGTCCGTCCTCCTGTGAGTGACAGTCTTTTCAGGAATAGTATTTTGCATAGAATCAGTTACTTCATGAACCAGGCTGTCATACGCAGTGTTCGGATCGTTGCAGAGATAAACAATGTCCCAATCTTTGGCCTGAAGACTAGTATTTAACTGCTGTAAAGTTCTTTCATTTAGTACTCTGATTTTTACAGGGTGATGTGAAGGCAGACAATTTGGAGCAGGGTTGAAAAACAGTATAATTGGAAGATGGTCGGAAATATCAGAAAAAAGCACTCCTGATTCAAGTTTGGTATTTCGAATGTTTGTGATGATATTATCAATGATTGTCCTAGATGAGTGGGTTACTCGAGTGAAAATGTTAATAGTGGGAAAAAAAGCAGATGAATGTAAGCTATTTATGAAGTCATTTTTGATTGAATCATCCCGGGAGATGTCAATATTGAAATCTCCGAGAAGGATGCAGTCATTATTGGTTTTATTTATGAGCATTAAAAGTTCTTCCAATTTTGAATTAAAAATGGTTAAATTAGTATCGGGGGGGCGGTATATCACTCCAACAATAAGATTTCTGCTTGTTATATTATTTATTTCAATAAAGAGGGAATCGGTAAGATCATCATTAAGGACAAGGTCCTCACGAACATTTGCATGCATGCTGGAATGAACATAGAGACAAACACCTCCACCTAATCTATCTAGTCTATTTTTATGATATAGTGAATAGCCCTCAATATTTAAGGTGTCCATATATGATTTATCATTAAGCCAGGTCTCACTACAGCCAATTATGTTGAAACAACAGCCTGTGCTTGAAATCAGAGTTTCTAATTCATCATGGTGTTTGTTCAAACTTCTTATATTTAAGTGTAAAGCTGAAAATTTGTTAGTATCATTTAGACATTTTAGTTGCTCTGGAGCATAGTTCATACAGGTTACATTCTCACTTATATCAATACAGTGACGCACAGCATCTCCTTCAGAGTTTAAATCGTCAAAGCCCATGTGATGATATAGATGAGCTGTAGGTAACTGGGATCACACAACCATACACAGACAAACATACACACAATAACAGTTTACACCGTCAACCAGCACTGTAAACATATAGATAACTTGTAACATAGAATGAATATGCTTGTGGTTTGGAGGTAATAACCTGATCCATATCTGAGTTGTTTCTTCAAAGCGTACATTTTTACAATTATTTTAAAGTATAGTGCTGTTTGTATATGTATGTGTGTGTATATATATATATATATATACATACACATATACATACACATACAGGACTGTCTCAGAAAATTAGAATATTGTGATTTTCTGTAATGCAATTACAAAAATGTCATACATTCTGGATTCATTACAAATCAACTGAAATATTGCAAGCCTTTTATTATTTTAATATTGCTGATCATGGCTTACAGCTTAAGAAAACTCACATATCCCATCTCAAAAAATTTGAATATTCTGGGAATCTTAATCTTAAACTGTAAGCCATAATCATCAATATTAAAATAATAAAAGGCTTGCAATTTTTCAGTTGATTTGTAATGAATTCAGAATGTATAACATTTTAGTTTTTTTAATTGCATTACAGAAAATAAAGAACTTTATCACAATATTCAAATTTTCTGAGACAGTCCTGTATATATATGTATAAGGTCTTACGTGTAGTGTACAGTGATAAGTATTGATAAACAACAAACGAGCAGAGTGAATATATTGGAAGTAATAAATCTGAGATGGTGTGTAAATTAGGGCTGGGCGATATGGACCAAAAGTCATATCTCGATATTTTCTAGCTGAATGGCGATACTCGATATATATCTCAATATTTTTTCTGTGCCATAATTGGAGTTTCCCCCAAAGCATTATAGCATAGCATCTCTGTTAGCATCTCTGTTAGCTTCATTTTTTTCTGAGGCAAACCCTTAAAAAAACAGTCTGTTTTAATTTTCCTTTATTAACAGAGGTCTGCACAATATCAACATGTATAAAACAAATGAAATAAAAATAAACTGCCTGCATATATAGAATAAAAATGCTTCTTGAATAAAATAAAACAAATATCCCTTTCCTGCATAACAATTACATTAAAATACACTGTGCAATTAATACAATGTAGACAGTAACAGGCAGACTTTTCCACTGAGGTTGACAGTTGTGCAAATAACAAAACATTTGTGCAAATCTCAAATAAAACATTCAAGTCAATTTGTCACAAAATAAAATATATCAAAATCATAAAAATTATTATTATTATTTTTTTAAATCGATATAAACGATATTGTCTCGTACCTTATCGCGTTTGAAAATATATCGATATATATTAAAATCTCGATATATCGCCCAGCCCTAGTGTAAATTAAAAATAAATAAATAAAAAAAACAGGGTAGAAAAAAATGACACCACTTTCATGAAAAAATAGACATGAACCTTCCTTCACTGCACAGGTTATTCAATCAAGTTGTCTCTAAAGTTATTAAAGATGAATATGAGAAATACCTGATCTGACAAAAGGAAGCAGTTTCCCTCTCCCCGTTGTCTGGACTGTCTTCTAATGAACACACTCGTCTTCCTCTCTTTCCTAGAGATATTATGGCCGGTCTCTGCCGTTCGGCAGCGACTCCTTTAACATCCCTCAGGTGGGTTTCCTGACGGTGGAGCAGGCTCTGGCCGACTACGCCGTCATGATCACCGAGCTGAAGCAGCAGCTGGCGGCCGCTCACTGTCCCGTCATTGTGTTTGGGGGCAGGTAAGATCCAACATTCCCATTTCTTTTCAAATAAACAAATAGTAAGTTCAGTTGTGAAAAAAAGAGTTCCTCTCCATCATTGTCATAATAAATGAACACGAACAGTGTTGAGTAATTTCAAACATGAACGAGGGACAAACAGGGGTATTTGAGAAGTGATGGAGAACTGTGCTGACGTTCCATGTACTGCAAGTCACTTCAGTAATCAGTACCACTTCAAATGTAACTATATTTTTTTAACTTTATTTAAAAAAACATTGAAAAGAAGGATGATTTCCTTATATTAAATTAATGAGTGGCTTGATGTTGATTTGGGTATTTATTTAATTGGTGATTTGCTTTGATTTTTTAAGGATGAAGGTAACATGTAGACTGCACCTTTATTTTAAAAATCTTTTTTATTTTTTGAGGAATGTTTGTTATCCCTACAGAGGCAATTTGTTTTACGGGCAGTCTTTCTCTTACTAGCTAAGTTTAGTAAGCTTTGCTTCAGCCTACCCCTTTTTCGGTCTAGATGTTATTTGTTTATTTGTATACTGGAAACTTTTTTGTTATGTTTTCTTTGAACAATTGAACATTTTCTTGTTGTCAGTTTTATTCTTGGTTTTTTATTTTTTATTTTTTTGTGTCATGACTGAAAATAAACTAAACTAAACTAAATGTCACATCATCCACTCTCACTCCACAGAGAAAGAAGATAGTTGTATTAATTCCAATACAGTTCAATATAAGGCTGCGTAATAGCGTCTCTAAAATGGTAATTTGCAAAAGGTTGTTATAGCATGCACCTGCTGCTGCACAAACTATGCAAGTATATATAGTTTGTCTTTTTAAAGATGCACAGCATTCAACGGCTTGCTGGTCCAGTCACTTGTCCAGTGGTCTTCATTCCTGGTCCTCCAGAGCCACACACCTCATCTATTTAATAGTGATGATCAGCTTGTCCTCAAGGTCTGCACAAGCATGTTAATGATACAGTCATGTGTGTGTGGGGGGTGTTGAACCAGGCAAACATCTAGAACTCGTGGTTCCTTCCTCAGTGGACAAGGTTCAGCAGGCAGACAGTGATGCGTTCCTTAGTCTGGAAACTAGTAAATCAAAATAAACCTTGTGAACATTGCATGTTGTCTTCATATTTACATGATTAAGATGAAATGGTATAATAGATGGACAATGTCATCATGATATTGTCTCATCTAGGCCTGTGTTGAAAAAATCGATTTTCTGATTCTAAATCGATTCTCATATTAATTCCTAAAAATCGATTTGAATGTCTAAAGATCGATTTAAAAAAAAAAAAGAATTTAATTACATTTTTTTTTTTCATCATTACATTTTTGCCTGGTGAACTTTAATCCCAGTAGTTTTGAAAACTCCTGAACTAAATGAACTTTTCTTTAGAGAAAATGCTGGACATTTCAGTTTAAATTTCTAAATGTTATATTAGTTCAATGAAGTTCATATTATCTATATTTACTATAGCTTGTTTGGTTTCTCTGTTATCGGACACGGTTTGTCATGAAATACCTGAAAAATGCCGGTGCTTCATGTCCAGCTGTCTGTCTGGTGACAGAATAAATCAGACAAGCTAAAATAACTTGTTTACTGCTTGAGCTGTTGCAATTTCTTTCTTTTTTTGCACTTTAAATGGATATTGAAATGCCTATTTGAGTTATTTATTTCTTAGTTATTTCACAATAATTATTGTGAAATTATTATTTCAATAGTTATTTTACAGTCATATAATCCAGGCAACACTAACCCAAATCAATATCGAATCGGATCGAATCAAATGGTGATAATCGATTCTGAATCTTAAGAATCGGAATCGAATCGATTCTTGACATTCGAATCGATACCCAGCTCTAGTCTCATACACTATTGCAGTTATGGTGGAATGCTGTCAGTGTTCATGAGACTCAGATATCCCAACATCGTGGCCGGGGCTCTGGCAGCCAGCGCCCCCATCCTGTCTACTGCTGGCCTTGGAGACTCCAGACAGTTCTTCAGAGATGTTACAGCTGTAAGTGCCTTTACACTGATATATTGCTGTATTTAGAGGACCCATATTTTGATCCATATGTGTATTGATCAAGCAACACAGTGGAGTGGTTTTACTTTGATCACAGATCAAAAACTCATTGGGACTGTTGATTGCACACCTGAAAAACAACTTTGAAAAGCTCATCATTTTGATGTTTCCTATTTCCATCTGTTCTTTTTATTATTTCCAGGTCGTCCAAGCTATTTATTAATTAAATGGTCTCTGCTTTCCTCTTTGAGGTCTGATTTAGGGAATACCATGGGATGTTGAAATCTCAATCATCACATTCTTGTTACAGACTAACGTGTCTTTTTTTTTAAAAACCAACCTATTCCCAGGATTATGAGAACATTGCTACTGAATGTCGAGATGCCGTCAGAGGAGCGTTTCATCAGCTAAAAGAATTAGCTGAGCGCCAAGGTAAATCTTTGTGGAAAAGGTCTTTCTAAAGGAGATGGCTTTAATTTCATGTATTGGATTAAAAAATCTAAAATTTGCTTTGTTAAGGAAAGAAAAAGAAGTATTTAATTGTTTTTATTTTATTTTTCAAGCTCTTTGGAAAATCTGACAAGTGAAATAATGTTAAATATGCAGTAAGTGAATGAAGAAGGGAGAGTGAGTGCTGTTGTGCTGATGTCAGATTACAGTTCCATCCAGACAGAACTGTTCCTGTGTGAGGCTCCGTCCTCTGTCCAGGACGTCCAGCAGCTCAACGGGCTGCTGAGGAACGCCTTCACCCTCATGGCCATGCTGGACTACCCGTACAGCACGCACTTCATGGGCAACATGCCTGCCAACCCCGTCAAGGTAAAGACACATTTAAATACATCCATTCCTTAAAGAGAAACATGTTCTGGAAATTGAAACTAAACATTCCATGTAAAAAGAAATATAGCACTTTATTGGCACTCTAGCAAGAGTTGAGGAGCTGTGTATGGTCTCCAAATGATACAAAAATGAGGACCATATTAAAAATACTCAGAAGAATCTAAACGAAAATTACTTTGACATTTCTTTCTTTGTAGGTTTTATGAAAACAAAATATCTTAGCTTTTTAAAAACCTTGTTGAGATACATTAGGGGTGTAACGATACACTAATCTCACGATACGGTACGATACACGATATTGAGGTCACGATAACGATACGATATTATAGCAGTATTTATTTAACAACCTTGAATGAGGAACATATGACTGGAAAAAATGGTCTTTTATTTGAAAGACACAAAATACAAAACAATCCTGTGCGTTTGCCCTATTGTTCCAGTTTGTAATGCTTTATAACTGTTTAAGTTTTAAAGAGAAAGCCAGGCCAACCATTTTCCACAAACTGAACTAAAAGTAAATGTCAGGTTTGCATTATGCATCTTCAGTTTCATACAAGTAAAAATATTTTGCCACAAACTGAATAGTTTCTCCCATGTATGACTTGACTTTTTTCTTTTCCAGAAATTGAACAACTAAAATTAAATAAATAAATAAATAAATAAAAGTAAATGAATAAACTATAAAAAGTCCCAAACTCCAAATGCACCATGACTGTTATTGATCTTGTTCCAGAGCTCAGAGCTTCACCTGCTCCAGCCTGAGGCCGTAAGGTGAACCCCGTTATCATCTCATCCTCACACCGTCGGGGACACAATCTTTACGTCATAAAAAACATTGATTCATGCTCACCTTAGAAGTAAAAGTTCAGAGCTCAAACCCCCAAGAGTCCCGTGATCGGGACCAAAACGGTACTAGTTTCTTCTGAGCGTAGTCAGATTTTGGTCCGCGAGGTCGTCATGTGATCCCGCTGCACCAATAGGATGTTACTAGTAAACACAATATATTAATATTAATAACCCAATATCAGCTACAGTTTGTCACCTCCACGACACGTATCGTGATGTTTTTGTAGCGCAAAATTTCGTGGCACGATATACGATACGATATTACACCCTAATATACATCCAGTTTTGCATTTGAAGCTTGGAAGACAAACACCAATAAAGTTGGTATTGGGGCAGATTCAGGAGGTGGAAAAATAATGGTGAGGATGATGAGAGTTGATCTCCTTGAGGACTTTTATCCTATCAGATTGAAATTCAAAGTGTGTTAATTCTGTCAGACGGAAACCCACAAGTTTTTTGTCGGGATATTGTTGTCAAAAAGGTTGCGTGTAGCGTTAGCCGTCCCCTCTCTAACCCTGTCATATCCACAGAATACATGAATACGGTAGAACCAGGAGAATACTGTCACTCTCACACATTCTTAATCCAGTACAACAAAATGTTGAAAATAATGTAATCATTTCATCAGATTGATTGTGTAAAAGTTTTTTATTTTTCATCACTAGCACTTTATAGGAACAAGCATGCATTGTTTTTTTGGTTGTTTTTTTTTTTAACCCATTTATCATTTGCATCATTACTGTCACAATAACTGAAGGTCCTTTTTTGTCACTTTGGAAAACTACACCAACATGGGGTATCTCTTATAGAACTTATAAACTTATTAACACTTATACAAATCCATACTAAAGTTTCCTTTAAAGTGCATAAGAATTTAAAACCATTGATTACTGTAAAGCTGCATTTTGGATTCCTATAAGAGTCTGCAAAACTGAACCGCAAAACACTCGCAGAGCAAGAGGTTATTTTTCTTTGTACTTCAACACCAAATGACACAGTCAAGAATCCAAAAATAATAATTTGGAGAGACTGAAGTTGTGTTTTTTTCCCAGGTGGCCTGTGAAACTATGCTGCGAGGATCTGACCTCCTGGCTAATCTGAGGAACACTGCAGGTATAGAAAAGGAGACATAGTATGAGGGGCAACAAAGGGAAAACAACTTTTTTTGAATGTTGTTGAGGCTGTTTGAGTGGTTTAAGTCAGTGATCCCCAACCCCCGGGCCCCGGCCCGGTACCGGGCCGTGGGTCATCTGGTACCGGGCCGCACAGAGAGAAAACATAATTTCTGTAGCCCCGACTGATGATGGTTGACTCTCAAACTGATGGTTCACGATGTTTTTATTCCTTGGATGTAAATACACTGCAAACACACCGTTAGAGCTATAAAGGAATAAAATAGAGTTAGTCTTTCTACATTCATATAAGTTTCATTTAACTTAAATACAGACCGACGCAGCTGCTTGCTCGGTAATAACAGCTACACAGGCTGATTTATGGTTCCGCGTTACACCTACGCAGAGCCTACGGCGTGGGGTGCGTGGCGACGCCGTAGGCTACGCCGTCGATTTAACGCGGAACCATAAATCAGGCCTACCGCTACAGCCAAACTCAATATGTACATAACTAAGGCATAACATTTGCAAAGAAAACCAATCCTTATCAGAAGGTGCTTTTTGTGTCAGTTGGGCACCACTTTAGCATTCCCGACACTAGTTTAGTCTTTCAGACAAACTTTCTACTGACGTTAAACTTTTAACATTAAAGTCCGAAGCCCCGGATGTTTACAATGTCTCGGCGAGACGCCTTCAAAATAAAAGCACTAAATATCCGTCTCCTTAATAAATAAAATAAAAGCCTGGCTTTAAATAACGTTAATGAGACATAAAAACATAAAAAACACATTTATAGAAAAACTCATATTAAAAGGTAATTTACAATTTCCATTATTTTATTCTATTTTTTCGAAAATCCTGTTTTATTACTATTCATTATTATTATTACTATAGAGAAAATACCACAGTTTTTAATGCCCATCTTGTCATTTTATTTAGTTTTTATCAACTACACCTTTAGATTGGGCCATGAAAATATTGTCAGACATTAAACCGGCCGTGTTGCTGCCATGTTGCTGCCGCGTTGCTGCCGCGTTGCTGCCGCGTCGCTGCCGCGTCGCTGCCGCCGCGCTGCCGCCGCGCTGCCGCGTCGCTGCCGCCGCGCTGCCGCCGCGCTGCCGCCGCGCTCCCGCCGCGCTGCCCCCGCGCTGCCGCCGCGCTGCCGCCGCACTGCCGCCGCGCTGCCGCCGCGTTGCGATGTTTATGTATGATTCAATACTGTGGCCCACGATCACAATAATATCACCATACACCATATCTACGATATTCCATATATTGTAAGAAATTTCATCAACGATACATCACGATATATGTGACTGAAAAAGAAAAAATATCCATAAAAACGGTGGGGTGCGTGCGTGGGTGCGTGCGTGAGTGAGCTCTCTCTTTTAGCGGCAGGCTTTGCAGGTATTTCTCCTAAAGTGCAAAGGTGATTCCAAATTTTTCTGCAACTTGGCCTCAACACTTTCTGTTTTCACTAACAGTTTGAGCTATTCATTTATATTTACAAAGCTAGAATATAACAAGGATGTTCTAACACCCAGTGGTTGCTACTGTGTAGTTTAATATTTAAAGCACCACTATGCTAACATAAGTGTGTCTCCTAATGCAAAAATGATTGATTCCCACTTGCAGGGATTGTATACAATTCGACGGGGCGGCTGAGTTGTTTTGACCTCTACTCTCTGTACGTGGAGTGTGCTGATCCTACTGGATGTGGACTGGGCTCTGACAGTCTGGCCTGGGACTACCAGGTACTTCAACTGTCACCGCATGCCAGACAGTTGCTTTATACGATGATTTGCTGCAGATTTTTGGAACGAAAAATGTCAGTGTCCTCCCACAAAGCCTGATTTAAATCCAAATGAATTTAAAATGTGGGTCAGTATTTCTGGCACAGTTGAAGGAGGCTGAAATAAACAAAAGAAATTTGATCCAAGAAATGGTTAGCAGTCAATAAATGCCTAGGAACCACTTAGCGTAATGATTTACCCAGGAGCAGCAATAACGTAAGGTAGGAACCTCCTTTTGCCACTGGCCACGGTTACATGATGTTTTTTAATTCGGAATTCATTATTCCGAATTAAACTATTTTCCTTCGAGTTTACATGGAAATAGTAATTCCGAATTAAGGTTTACATGGAAAATGACATGTAAACTTAGTCAGTGTGGTTTCACGGCATCTTCAGGATAGTTTGAGTACATATGGTCATCACATATTGAACAATAGCCAGGCACATTAGTGAAACGATCGTTCACTTTGTGAGACAAGCGCCAAATTTTGTATTGTATGTTCTACAAGTATGTTCTAGGTCTACTTTTTCAAAAAAGCCCGTTAGCCGCGCAAAAAAACCCCAATATGGCTGCCGTTTTCCAAAATGGCTGCCACAAAAGCCGTTTTTATGTTGGTTTTTTTTCAACATTATCTTTTTTTATTTTTTCAAAGAGAACAAAACAGACACAAAACACCAAACAGTTGCCAGTTCACAAAAAATGAGATAACAAAAATGATCATATAAATATACACATTATATATACACATACATATATACACATATAGCTGTATAAAAGATACAAAAGGCTATGTCAGTCCAGATCATACTCAAAGTGACCAGGGATTGGCCAAGAGGCCGGGAAAGATGTGCGTCCGTATAAGCAGGAGAGGCGGGAGAAAATAAAGTTCAAGTCGATCCGAGCACGATAGTCACACACCAGGCACAGTGTTCATAGCAAGTGAAATCAAGTCCGAGGCAAAGGTCTATCCTTCCTGAAGTGTTAAATGAAGGGTCCCCAGACCTTGAGAAATGTAGGCTGGGAATCAGACAGAGTGTAACGAATTTCTTCGAGATAGATACATGTGACCATGTCATTTAACCACCTTTTGAAACAGGGAGGAGAGGGTGACTTCCACTCCCGCAAGATGACTCGTTTTGCCACAACCAAACCAAACAAAAGGGCTGTTTGCAGTGCTTTGGGAAGTGTTAGAGTAAGTTCAGAACAGCCAAGTATCACAGAAAGACCGTCAGGGAGCACTTGCCTATTATATATGTCACTAAAGTACTTAAAAATATTATCCCAAAAAGTCCTGAGCTTAGGACATGCCCAGAAAAGGTGGCCAAGCGTCCCGCCAACAGACTTACATCTATCCCAGGTGGGAGATACTGTGGGAAATATTCTATGCAATTTGGTCTTAGAGAAGTGAAGGCGATGAATGACTTTAAACTGGATGAGCTGAAGTCTGGCATTGATAGATCATTTCTGCACCCTGTCCAGTGCATCTGACCAAAGCTCATCTGAGATGTCTTCACCAATATCCTCAATCCAAGCTTCCTTAATGTGGGAGGAGGGGGCTATAGAGCGAAAAAGATCTACAAACTGGGAGATCAAATGTTTAGAGGTGGGAAGTCTTGTCATAAGTACATAAAAATTGTGTTGATTGGGCATGGATTCAAATTGATGAAATGCCTGTCTGACAAAATCTCTGATTTGGAAGTATCGGAATAAATGGCTAGAGGGAAGATCAAATTTGGCTTGTAGTTGTGCAAATGATGCAAAATGGTTATTAACGTAAAGATCCTTAACAGTGGACAAGCCCCTGTCCGCCCAGCATATAAACACTCTATCCAGCAAACCTGGTTTAAAATGAGGGTTCTGACTTATTGGGGCATAAATGGAAAGATCCTTGAGGCCCAGCACACCCCTGATTTGTTTCAGGATTCTGTATGAATTGCGCAAGATAAAATCATTTTTGAACAGTTTAACGGACAAATTTAAATCTGAAAATAAAATGGCTGCCAGGGAGGCCCCCGTAAGCGACAGAGCAGCGCGGAATTCGATTTCAGGCCAAGAGGGGCAAAGGGAGCCCACCTGCCGAGACACGGCCGGAGCGTAGTTCCAGTAAACCCAGGCTTTAGCATTACAGGCCCAGTAGTAGTGCCGGAAAACAGGTAGACCGAGGCCACCAACAGTCTTGGGTTTCTGCAAGTGCAGTTTGGAGATGCTAGGGGGTTTGTCGGCCCAGATAAAGGGAATAATAATGTAGTCTAACTGCTTAAAAAAAGCGGCTGTAAGAAAAATAGGGACATTTTGGAATATGTGGAGAAATTTGGGGAGTACTACCATCTTGATCACATTAACACGTCCAATTAGGGAAATGGGGAGGAGTTTCCATCTGTGTATCATTATCTTAAGCTTGTCAATCATACCGGAATAATTTAGTTTGTATAGAAGCTTGGGGTTCCTGGGAATATTAATCCCTAAATATTTAAAGTGGTCAGTAGTGATTTTAAAAGGTAAATGGTCAAGGAAACCGGAATCAAGGTCGTCGGCCAGGGGCATAAATACACTTTTGTCCCAGTTAATGGTGAACCCGGAGAGCTGGCCGAAGTTTTTAATGAGGTCCAGCAGAGGGGGAAGAGAGGTCCTTACATCCGATAGAGTCAGGACCAAATCGTCCGCGTATAAGCCAACCGTGCATTCAGTTGTGCCACAGCTGATTCCAGAGATTAAAGGGCTGGCTCTGATGGAAATAGCCAAGGGCTCGAGGGCCAGAGCAAAGAGCATAGGGGAGAGGCAGCATCCCTGTCTGGTGCCGCGATATAGCAGAAAGGGGACAGAGCAATCATGGTTAGTCAGTACTGAGGATTTAGGGCAAGCATAGAGCATTTTAAGAGTGACATAAATGTATCACCGAAGCCAAATTTAGTTAAAATAGCAAACATGTATTTCCACTCGATCTGGTCGAACGCCTGTTGCGCATCCAGGGAAATGGCAGCAGAGTTAGGTGTCTTGTTTGAGTACATGATATTTAGCAGACGCCGGGTGTTAGAGAAGGAAAATCTGTCCGGGATAAACCCCGTCTGATCGGGATGGATCAATGAGCCAATGTGTTTATTAAGTCGATTTGCAAGAACTTTTGCTATTATCTTTTGATCACTATTTAGTAAGCTTAAGGGACGATAAGTTGAAACGTTAGTGTCATCTCTATCCTTCTTCAGAAGGAGACATATATGAGCATCGTAAAGGGTAGCAGGGAGAGTGCCAATTTTTATAGAATTAATTAACATACGGAGTAGAAGAGGGGCGACAGTATCTACATGGGCTTTATAGAATTCCATCGCAAAACCATCAGGGCCGCAGGCCTTATAGTTGGGAAAGGAGCGAATGGAGATTTTAATTTCCTCTAGCGTGATGTAAGAGTCGAGACTGCGCATAGCTACTTCGCTAAGAGATGGGATGTTTAAAGGATGGAGGAAACCCTCAATATCTGCGTCAGTAGCTGTAGATTTAGAGGTGTATAGCAGACTGTAAAAATTGTCCTGTGGCGGAAGAAATTGTATGTATTGCTCTGTCAGATTGAACACCTTTCAGCTGCCTGGCAAGTAATCTATCAGGTTTGTCGCCCAGCTCAAAATGTTTATGCTTGAGCTTGCGGATGTAGTTTCCTACCTGCTCCCCAAGAATGCGATTGTACTAATGTTTAATTGACAATATCTCATTAAGAGTGTCCTCAGAATTATCTACACGATAAGCTTCCTCTAATACGGACAGCTCAGCCTCAATGTTAGATAGCCGGCTCGTCCTGGCTCTCTTAGCCGACGCCTGAAACGAAATGATGTGGCCCCTCATTACGGCTTTAAAAGACTCCCAGAGTATAGAGTCTGAGACGGTACCGTTATCATTATTAAGTAGGAAGTCTGTTATTTTCAATGATATATACTGACCAAAGGACTTATCTGAATTTAGTGAAGGGTTGAATTTCCAGTTATAGCGTGGCGGATGTAAGTTAAAATTAATATCTATTGTAAGGGGGGCGTGATCAGATATTAGGATACTGTGGTACGTCGAGCTAGTTGTGTTAGAAATTAATCTGGAGTCTATTAGAAAATAGTCAATCCTGGTAAAGCTACCGTGCACAGGGGAAAAGAAGGAGTACTGTCTATCACGAGGGTGCTGGAGCCTCCAGATGTCAGCCAGGTTTAAGGAGTTCACAAGGTTATTCAGGGTTGGAACAGATTTGAGTGATGGGGGCGTTTTGAGTGAGGACCTGTCCAGCTGAGGATCCAAGATAAGTGTTAAAATCCCCACCGACAATAATGTTGTGACTATTATACTTAGCTATCAGGTTAAAGACTTTACAGTAAAAGTCAGGGCAGTCAAAATTAGGGGCATAAATGTTAAGGAGAGCAAGTGGAATTGAATTAATAGATCCAGTGACAAGTAAGAATCTCCCACCTGGGTCTGTGATCAAGGAGTCAAACACAAATGGAACAGTTTTGCGGATGAGGATGGCCACCCCTCTGGCTTTTGAAGAAAAAGTGGACTGGTATACCTGGGAAACCCACACAGATCTTAAACGCCTCTGTTCAGTTGGCTGGATATGGGTCTCCTGCAAAAATATAATATCAGATGACAAAGTTTTTAAATGAGAAAATACTTTCCCCCTTTTAATAGCCTTCCCAAGACCTCTACAGTTCCAAGAGGTGAAAGTAATATATGACTCATCCCTGATCCTGGAAATATATCATCCCGGATTCATACGAGTTAAACAAAAGGAGTAAGGTCCGACACATAACTAGCAGTTAACTGGCAGACAAACACACAAAGACAAATAACCCCCCCCAAAAAGAAAAACAGCCGCAAAAAAGGAACATAGCAGCAAACCCTTTTAGCTGGCAAGGAGGCTGCTGGGTAACAGAGCCGGCAAACAAAAGACTAAAAACCAGTCTATACTAGCAGCCCCGGTTGCACCTCCGATATTAAAAGTTAAAAAAAATTACAAAAATAAACTGCACCAAAATGTGCTTAGTACTAGTACACAAGCCATGTGTGGAACGTGGAGTGGCATATCCAGCAAAACAGTAAAAATAGGGGTGGACAACGAGGTAATCAGCAGTAAAAAGTAAATAAAAAAAAAATAGTGAATTACCTCAGGCAGTGTTGTCTATGATAGAAATAAATGTGCAATTATAAAATTAGAATAACCTGATATATTAACTGAACCAAGGTAGATCCACCTGCTTGCCTGCCCCACTTCCACTCAAAAATTAAAAAAAAAAAAAAAAAAAATGCTGTTAAGTTAAATATTTACTTATAAAATTTACTTGAAACATATGTAACTGTACACAATATTGTAAACATACACAATATATTTAACATATTTGCATGGTATGAAGACTGATGTTATGATCTGGCCATTATCAACAGTCAGCCTTTATCTGTCAGTGTGTTGGCAAACCGCTCGGCTTCAGCAGGAGAGGTGAAGGTGTTCACTGTGTTATTGTGAACCACTTGTAGCTTAGCTGGAAACCGTAGAGAGCACTTGGCACCGGCGTCGATCAGCCGCTTCCTCACGGTGTTGAAAGACTGCCGCTGGGCCGAGACCTCGGCGGTGTAGTCAGGAAAAATGTAGACCCTCTCACCGTGGTAGCGTAGTGGCGCCTCCTGCCTGCTGAGCCGAAAGATGTTAACAAGATCGCAATCATTATGAACCTTGGCGATGAGGACCGGAGGCCGCTCGTTAGCAAGCGGTTTGGGCCTCAGGCTTCGGTGGGCTCGATCAATCTTGACGGGCTTAGAGAAGTTGTCTCGTCCAAGCAGCGCAGGAATCAAACGTGAAACAAACTCGCTAGGACAAGGACCCTCTTCCCCCTCCTTAACGCCCACGATGCGAATGTTGAGCCTGCGGGAGCGTCCTTCCAGGTCATCCACTTTAGCTTTGAGTTGGCCATTAGCATCCTGCAGCTCCTTACACGTAGCTTCCAGTGTGGTGATGCGGGAGTCGGCGGAGGACAGGGCCTCGTCCACGTCATTCAAACGCTGCTCGGCCTCACGGTGTTCCTTCTGAAGAGCAGAGAGACACGACTCGATAGAGTCGAGGCGTCCCTCCATTGACTTCTTTAAGTCATCCACCAACGCAGAAACCTTAGCAACCTCGAGGCCCTGTTTATTGATGGCGGCTAAAATAGCCTCATTGCTAGCGGCACTAGAGCTCGCCGAGGAAGGCGTCTTTAAAGCTTCGTCTTTCCGTGGCATGGTTTAAAAATATAACCAGCGACACGCCGTGCAGATTGTGCAGCAAATAAACAAATTAACATGAACCAGTGCAGTATTTGAGTTGTAAAATGGAGGTAACAGCCCGGAGCTCTGGCAAAACGCGTCTACTCCATCAATGCGCACGAGCGCCCCCCGTTTTTATATGTTTTTTGACCTGGAATGTGATTGGAAAATCCAATTTTGATTATTCTGACATCAAACTATAATCTTGGGACCCCCCACCCCCTCCCCCATTAGCCATGCAAATAAAACAACAATATGGCTGCCATTTTCCAAAATGGCTGCAGGCAAAAGACAGTTTATATGGTTTTTGACCTGGATTGTGATTATATAATTAGATTTTGATTGTTTTGGCATCAAATTATAGTCCCCCCCTCCTCCCATTTCTGTATCACATTTTTTCTAATCATCACAATTCCAGGCACACAGCTGTCTGCACTGGAGGCCAAAACGCTAGCACTTGCTACCGTTTGGGGGGGGGGGGGGGGGTCACTGAGGTGGTTCATAAGCTCCTCAGTGGCACCGGGGGTGGATGAGATTCACCCTGAGTACCTCAAGTCTCTGGATGTCGTAGGGCTGTCTTGGCTGACACGCCTCTGCGACATTGCATGGAGGAAGGGGACAGTACCGCTGGAGTTGCAAACCGGGGGGTGGTGGTCCCTCTGTTTAAAAAGGGGGACCGGAGAGTGTGTTCCAACTACAGGGGGATCACACTTCTCAGCCTCCCCGGGAAAGTCTACGCCAGGGTACTGGAGAGGAGAATACGGCCGATAGTTGAACCTCGGATTCAGGAGGAACAATGCGTTTTTCGTCCCGGTCGTGGAACACTGGACCAGCTCTACACCCTCCGCAGGGTGCTCGAGGGCTCATGGGAATTTGCCCAACCAGTCTACATGTGTTTTGTGGATCTGGAGAAGGCATTTGACCGTGTCCCTCGTGCCATTCTGTGGGGGGTGCTCAGTGAGTACGGAGTCCGGGGCCCTCTACTAAGGGCTGTCCGGTCTCTGTATGATCGGAGCAGGAGTCTGGTTCGCATTGCCGGCAGTAGAGAAAGTGAACGATTCTCCTAAAAACCTGAATTAATTTCCCTCACTACAAATGGTATTTCTGTTTTTCTGCTAATGAAACCCTGCTCTTGTGTGGTTTCAGGCATGCACGGAGGTGGAGCTTTGTTATGAGAGCAATAATGTGACTGACATGTTTCCCGCCATGACCTTCACTGAGAAACAGCGTGAGATTTACTGCTCCAAACGCTGGGCTGTTGTTCCAAGACCCGGCTGGCTCAAAATCCAGTTCTGGGGTGAAGGTGAGGACTGAATAGTAATCAACTAATGCCCTATTCATACACAACTAGTTTCATCTATGGACCTATAGTCATTTGTAATAATTATTGTCGTCATATGTAATATTAATCCTATATGAATACACCTTGTCTGTGATTTGTAAAGTAAATATTCCACTGCATATTAGCTACCGTATATCAGCAAACACAGAGTTCATGGGATCATTTAAATCCTGTGCAAATACATGTCTCATTAATATGTGATGGTAGTTTTTTTCTTTCTTGTTTTTGGTGAAATCTCCATCTAGTTGTCTTTTCATTCCCACTCCTGGTGTGATTGTGGCAGGTGTGGTAGATGGTGTGATATAAGATTAAAAAATAATTATATTTGTTTCACAATGGGGAAATTGCAATTTGCAACAACATACAGAAAGGGTTGGGGTTGGGGAGATACGATTAAGAGTGTTGGTTGTGGAGTGTAACAGCAGCAGGAAGGAAAGACCTTCTATATCTTTCCTTCACACATCGAGGGTGAAGCAGTCTGTCCGGTGTGTGCAGGATATTATAAAACAGTCTTTTATTTATTTAACCTTTTGTGTCATCAGGACGTCCCTTTTAGGTGCAATCTCTCTTCTTTTTTTCTTTTTTTTTATGGGTGACCTGGTCAAGAGGCACATCTGTACAGTATGTGAAATAGAATAAAAAAAAAAAACATACTTTAAATGAAGACATAAAATAATTTAGGTGCTCCAGTACCAAAAGCAAAACCGAATGAAAACGTATAAGAGACAGGGTGCAAACAGTTGCCAAACAATCAGCGCCAGAAGTAATCCTTGTGCAAAATTAGCCATGGTGGTTAGTCCAACACAAACTTGTCATAGTCACAGAGCAAGCACTGCAGGTCAGGATGTCAGCAGCATCTAGCAGACATCCATACAGGCAGGTGGAAGCAGCAGTGGGATGATCAGAGGGGGCACTGCAGGTCAGGATGTCAGCAGCATCTAGCAGACATCCATACAGGCAGGTGGAAGCAGCAGTGGGATGATCAGAGGGTGGGGGGGGGGTGCAGGTCAGCATGCAGCTCCTGAAGCTCCGGCCTGCAAAACATACACAAAAGAACAGTAGGCAGTAGTTGCAGTACAAAAAGGAGTTATTTTGAAAGTGTCTTTTAAAAACGTGGTTAAGGCTTAGGCAGTTTAGTATCCCTTACAACAGCAATACCACAGTGATCACTGCTATCTTTCCAGAAAACTGTGGAGAAAATGCACTTATGGGGTTTGTTAGTCAAATTCCTGTAAACCATGCTGACATTCCCTATAAGAAGAGTGATATTGCTATAGATGATGGAAGTAAATCTGTGCATCTTGCATTCTAGATTCAAGATCGGGAATGTGCGTCAAGCAAAAGGAGGGATCACCAGTCACCCCAGTACAACAATAGACAGCTGACATTTGTACATTAACAGACTGTATTGGACATGAACTACTGTAAGTGGAAGTTAAACGAGAGGAATAACTCTTAATAATAATCAATAACATAATGGCAGCTGTCTAATAATGAATCTTACACACAAAAACCACATTGATGGCATAAAGAAGAGTTAAAACACTCACCAAAGTGCCATTATTATTGGACCTGGCTAAAATTTGCTCACCATTCTAGCCGACAAGCCAAAGTTGTACTGGGGCGACTCGCGCTCGCTCCTTTCGCTTGATTCACACTCCCCATCTTGAATCTACAATTGATTGCTCTTCCTTGGGTTCCCAGATGTTGCGGTTGAATTTTTGCAGTTTAATTATTTGAGGTTGACTTTTTTTGCAGTTGAATATTTTAACGTTGAAAAACATTCAGATACATAATTTCCCTGCATAAATATTCTGTGCTAGAAATTCAAAACACTTTCTACCTTCAAACTCCGATGACACAGATTTACCTCCATAATAGACTGCACTGGTAGCCATCTTGGTTGAGGAAACACAAGTACCTGGTGTATTACTGTACATGAACAAATGAAGTCAGGATGAGAAAACATGAACCATCTTGGTTTTATACTGTTCAAAAAGAAAAAAAAGCAGCAATCAGCTAATTTTTATTAGCATTTTCCATCCTGACCTTTTCTGATTTGGGACTGTCCAGTGTTTCTTATCAACAATGCTTTGATATGTTGAACTAAGATAAGATAATATAAGATAATCCTTTAATAGTCCCACAACATATTCACAAAATGTACCTCTTGTGTACCCAAACCTTTCTGCTGTGATGATTAGAGACGCACCGATCAGGATTTTTGAGGGCCGATAACCGATCACCAAAAGCAGGATCTACCAATCCCGATATTGCTGATCACAGCGTGAAATCCATAAATTCGTCAATATTGTTGTCTCATGAACACTACACTGACATGTATTATTAGGTATAGAAATTAGGAGATGAGAAAGTATCATGAATTGACTGTTTTATTGCAGGCTGAGGCAATGAGCAATATTTTCCCCTCTAGAGACTCTCAGAGACTTAGACTCAGTTACACAGAGTTAGTTTAGTTTAGCAGCTTCAGCTTCCTGTGGTAATATATAATAATAATGTACATGTGCAGCAACACACACAACAGCAGACATGTCACTCTCTAAAAGTTGATAGAAGTTGTAGCGGACCCTTGGTTCCAATAAAAAGGCGGAGAGATTCGTACGGGTGCTCAAATTTTATTTCCATACCGGGCACCGTGAAAACTGACGGGAAGATACAAAAAAAAAAAAAAGGAAAAAGGGGGGGATTCATGTAAATTAACAAACATTCCACAATTAAACATCACATACATACATACATCACATTCCATGATGCCATCCGTGAACACAAATATAAAAGATACATTTATTAGAACGCAATCAATGACCACTATTAAAATACAAATACCTCGTTCCACTACCAAGGGTGCTTGTTTGGAACGTGTCAGTGATTGATGCCTTCAGGGAACCATCCCGACAATCAAACTTGAAAATAAACAACAAAAAACCCAGATTAATGTCAAAGAAAGAAAACCCATAAAATAAGTACCATTTTAATTAAGACCCGTCATCAAATTCACACTTACTTGAATAAAGGTCATAAAACAAACAAAAGAAACGGAGCAGCACAACGCAAAGCCGACCCACGGGGGACAACAGCTGAGATGCAGCAGGTGTGGAGATTACGCAGCAGAATCATCCCCTCCCCTTTCTACCTTTGCATCTCCACTAAACCACACTGGTGAAAACTGACCACCAGGTGGCAGTGAAAACAATTTACCGCCATTTACACAAGTTGTAAACTATAAACCTTAGTTTCCCTGTGGAAATAGGAATTCAATCTTAAAATAAAAATGAATTATGAATTATTAAAGTTTGCTAAAGCTTTAGCAATAGCATCCGCCGCGTATGAGGAATCTCTTGTGAGTGAAACTCTTCACACTAGAACTCCAAATCGGGCCGATACCGATCGGTTGCCGATGGATCGGTGCATCTCTAGTAATCATGTCTCTTCTATTCAGCTCTCTCTACAGCCAGCAACATTATATTCTCAAATGGAGACTTGGACCCATGGGCAAACGGAGGGGTGAGTGTATTTATTTAACCAAATAATAACTCTAATGTGAACAACACTATCTCTTCATCCTGAGGTGATATGTTCTCTCTTTCTAAGGTGCGCCAGTCTTTGAGCTCTTCACTAATAGCTCTCAACATTTCTGGAGGGGCACATCATCTGGACCTCAGGTAGAATACGCTGCTGCTGTATTTCCCTTCCTTTCTAAGAATTCCCAAAGCCAAATCTAACCAGACTTTTGTTTCCTCTCTCTCCCCCTCACTCTTCTCACGCAGAGGGTCCAATGATGCTGATCCGGTGTCCGTCATCAGTGCCAGAAAGAACGAAGCAGAGCTCATTGCAGAATGGGTGAAGATGGAAAGGAATAGATTACAAAAGTCACTTTAAACCTTTACTTTTCAGTTAGTTTCCCAACTGGGATTTTGCAATGTCAATTTTCTCCTGTCAAATTGTACATTTCTATTTTTGATCTAAATGTGAGTGAAATAAATACATTTAAAGATTAAACCAGTTGGTTAATATTATTTCTAGTCACTTATAGGTCTACAGTCTTAGTCTTAATGTTTAAATGACTCATTCCATATTGCCTTATTGGTCATTTAGCTGTCATCTGTCTTGCTGCAAAGACTTGTCACAGTCAAGTCTTTGTTTTCCAGTATAGAGCACATTTTTCTCCCACAACAGAAATGTTAAAGTTTGCTACAAATCCAGGAAGACACGTCTGGTATGTTGACCCTAGAAAATAACCACAGAAGTGGACCTGACTTTAGTATTTCTCATGAATCCAAGTGCTGTAAATGTATATTATAGGAGTTACTAGAACTGATCATGGACACCTTTTAGGCTTGGTGCACACAAAAACCACTTATTTTCCATCCTACAAACTGGTGTATGTATGTATTCTTCAGATAAAGCATCAACATGTTCTTAGACAATTTAAGTTTGATATAGAAATAGTAAACCAAACATAAATGGACTTGAGGGTAATCATGGTACATGTGGATAGCTGCCGTGGTGCTGCTGGAAAACCTTCCCATACATGCTAAAAAGATCAAAAGAAGAGCAGAAAGTTTAAGGATTGTTTAAATTACCAGATGGTAGTCAGCCAACCTTCAGGCGTGTCTGAGGGACATCAAGGACTGGATGTCCACTAATGTTTTGCTTCTAAATGCAGATAAAACAGAAGTTATTATTTTTGGTCCCAAACACCTTTGGAAAGGATTAGATGGTGTTGCGATGGCTTCCAGTGCAACTGTGTGACGCTTGGTGTTATTTTGATTTGATTTGGATTTGTCGTTTAAACCACATGTTAATCAGGTTTGTAAAACAGCGTTTTTCCATCTCCGTAATTTCGCAAAGATTAGGAAAATCCTCTCCCAGAGTGATGCGGAAAAGCTAATTCGGGTGTTTGTATCTTGTAGACTAGATTACTGTAATGTGTTATTAGCAGGATGTCCAAGTAATTCTCTGAATATCCAACAGCTGATCCAAAATGCAGCAGCGCAAGTCATCAGCAAGAGAGACCACGTCTCTCCACAGTTAGCCTCACTTCATTGGAAAAAACTTAAAAATTAATTCAAAATGTTATTATTTGCGTATAAAGTCTAAAGCGACCTAGCTCTGTGACATTTGGAAGACCTGATAGTGCCTTATGTTCTCAATAGAGCTCTCCCTTCTCAGAGGGCAGGTTTTCTCGTAGTTCCTAAAGCAGGGGTGTCAAATGTGCAGCCCGCGGGCCACATGCGGCCCGAGAGATTTTCATGCGGCCCGCGAGAAGTTTCCAACGCAAAAAAACGAAATGTTAATTTACTAAAAAGGAAGGCATACCTAATTGCCATGAATCGCAGCATATGACATATAATATATAATATATTTCTTCTACAAATCCATCGTTATTCCACAAAGAGAGCAGTTTTTGACATTTTTTTAGTTTTCTAGAATGCATTTGCCGATTTTATTTCTTTCTAGACGGTCGTTTATTTTTATTAACTGACTACGATTATATATTTTCGCAGAAAAAATATCACTGCTAAAAAAGATGATAGAAGATATTTATTTAGAGAATTTCTGTTTTGAATACGAGGATAGTGACAAAGTAAAACAGTTAAAAGAGAAGTTCTGACTTTTTCGGCACACTGGCGTAAATATCCGCGCCAATTTTTAAAAATAAATACACTTAATTGTACTGGAAAAATCTCTAAATCACAAAGAAACACTCTCGGATGTAATAAGAAAGATTCGGCTTTTAATTAAATTTCCTATAAAAAAGGTGAAATATAAAAAAAACATACTTTTTTCTGTTTATCTTTGTAAAATGATATTAAAAGTATCTTACATAATTAAAAAAAAAAAGAAATTTCAAGAAAAGATCCTGAAGAAATATATTTTACATAATTAGAGTGTAAACAAAGTGCATATTTCCTTTAAAATTAACTAAACTGATATTGGATTAAATAATAGTAAAAAAAAAAAAAAGAATTAGAAAAAGATGTTCGCACCGTTTTTGTGAGTTCGAGCGCGCGGCCCGCGAGAAAAAAATTGGTCAAATCCGGCCCACCAAGAAAAATGAGTTTGACACCTCTGTCCTAAAGTATCTAAATGTAGACTTGTAGGGCGGGCCTTCTTTCTAAAAAAAATGTTTTTATTAATTCTCCACAACCAGCAACAGCTGTAAATCTGAAATGAGAGAAACACAGGAAACACACCACAGGCTTTGGAATCTGCAAGAGAGAAAACAAACCAAACAGACCCGAGAACAGGCAGAGACACAAACAGCAACCATTCCAGGTCTCTAAATCAGGACTAGGCTACTGTGATTATCTGTCCCCAAACCTGTGGGGTGAGCATGTAGGTGAGTGAGCACGTGTGTACGTCTGTGTAACTGTGTGTGTGTAAAGTCAAAACGATGCTCTACCTGAGCAACTATAACTATAGTGAAGGATGGAGGGCGCAACCCCGCCACCCGAGAGACCAGAAGCTGACAAGGAAGAAACCTGAATCCAGGCCACCAGCAGTCACACGGAGGATCAGAACAGGTCGGGAGAAAACCCCCCGCCAGCAAGCCCCGCCCCCTCCCAGTGGCGAAAGAGGGAAGCCCCGTGTGCCCCCATGACCACGGGAGGAGACAGCCAGGAAATCCACGGTGATGGACCAGGACCCAGCTGAGCACCAACCACCCGGCATGGGCCGACCATGCGGCCAGGAGGTGCACACCCTCCAGGCCAACGCCCCCACCCAGCGAGAGGCCAGCTTGCCCGGAGAGACGGGGCCACCCGCCACATCCATCCATCCATCCATCCATCCATCCATCCATCCATCCATCCATCCATCCATCCATCCATCCATCCATCCATCCATCCATCCATCCATCCATCCATCCATCCATCCATCCACACCCCCCCACCACGGACAATCATTCTCTCACCTCTCCCATCTCCCCCTGGAGGCTGACACCACCTCCACCTTTAAAACCAAACTTAAAACCTTTCTGTTTAGTAAACCTCTAGTTAGTGTTTAGTAAACCTCTAGTTAGTGTTTAATAAACCTCTAGTTAGTGTTTAATAAACCTCTAGTTAGTGTTTAGTAAACCTCTAGTTAGTGTTTAATAAACCTCTAGTTAGTGTTTAGTAAACCTCTAGTTAGTGTTTAATAAACCTCTAGTTAGTGTTTAATAAACCTCTAGTTAGTGTTAGTAAACCTCTAGTTAGTGTTAGTAAACCTCTAGTTAGTGTTTAATAAACCTCTAGTTAGTGTTTAATAAACCTCTAGTTAGTGTTTAATAAACCTCTAGTTAGTGTTTAATAAACCTCTAGTTAGTGTTTAATAAACCTCTAGTTAGTGTTTAATAAACCTCTAGTTAGTGTTTAGTTAACCTCTAGTTAGTGTTTAATAAACCTCTAGTTAGTGTTTAATAAACCTCTAGTTAGTGTTTAGTAAACCTCTAGTTAGTGTTTAATAAACCTCTAGTTAGTGTTTAATAAACCTCTAGTTAGTGTTTAATAAACCTCTAGTTAGTGTTAGTAAACCTCTAGTTAGTGTTAGAAAACCTCTAGTTAGTGTTTAGTAAACCTCTAGTTAGTGTTTAATAAACCTCTAGTTAGTGTTTAATAAACCTCTAGTTAGTGTTAGTAAACCTCTAGTTAGTGTTTAGTAAACCTCTAGTTAGTGTTAGTAAACCTCTAGTTAGTGTTAGTAAACCTCTAGTTAGTGTTTAATTAACCTCTAGTTAGTATTTAGTAAACCTCTAGTTAGCGTTTAGTAAACCTCTAGTTAGTGTTAGTAAACATCTAGTTAGTGTTAGTAAACCTCTAGTTAGTGTTAGTAAACCTCTAGTTAGTGTTAGTAAACATCTAGTTAGTGTTTAATAAACCTCTAGTTAGTGTTTAGTAAACCTCTAGTTAGTGTTTAGTTAACCTCTAGTTAGTGTTTAGTAAACCTCTAGTTAGTGTTTAATAAACCTCTAGTTAGTGTTTAGTAAACCTCTAGTTAGTGTTTAATAAACCTCTAGTTAGTGTTAGTAAACCTCTAGTTAGTGTTAGTAAACCTCTAGTTAGTGTTTAGTAAACCTCTAGTTAGTGTTTAATAAACCTCTAGTTAGTGTTTAGTAAACCTCTAGTTAGTGTTTAATAAACCTCTAGTTAGTGTTAATAAACCTCTAGTTAGTGTTTAGTAAACCTCTAGTTAGTGTTAGTAAACCTCTAGTTAGTGTTAGTAAACATCTAGTTAGTGTTAGTAAACATCTAGTTAGTGTTAGTAAACATCTAGTTAGTGTTAGTAAACCTCTAGTTAGTGTTAGTAAACCTCTAGTTAGTGTTAGTAAACATCTAGTTAGTGTTAGTAAACCTCTAGTTAGTGTTAGTAAACATCTAGTTAGTGTTAGTAAACCTCTAGTTAGTGTTAGTAAACCTCTAGTTAGTGTTTAATAAACCTCTAGTTAGTGTTAGTAAACCTCTAGTTAGTGTTTAATAAACCTCTAGTTAGTGTTTAGTAAACCTCTAGTTAGTGTTTAATAAACCTCTAGTTAGTGTTTAATAAACCTCTAGTTAGTGTTTAGTAAACATCTAATTAGTGTTTAGTAAACCTCTAGTTAGTGTTTAGTAAACCTCTAGTTAGTGTTAGTAAACCTCTAGTTAGTGTTTAATTAACCTCTAGTTAGTATTTAGTAAACCTCTAGTTAGTGTTTAATAAACCTCTAGTTAGTGTTAGTAAACCTCTAGTTAGTGTTTAGTAAACCTCTAGTTAGTGTTAGTAAACCTCTAGTTAGTGTTTAATAAACCTCTAGTTAGTGTTAGTTAACCTCTAGTTAGTGTTTAATAAACCTCTAGTTAGTGTTTAGTAAACCTCTAGTTAGTGTTTAGTAAACATCTAGTTAGTGTTAGTTAACCTCTGGTTAGTGTTTAATAAACCTCTAGTTAGTGTTTAGTAAACATCTAGTTAGTGTTAGTAAACCTCTAGTTAGTGTTAGTAAACCTCTAGTTAGTGTTTAATAAACCTCTAGTTAGTGTTAGTAAACCTCTAGTTAGTGTTTAATAAACCTCTAGTTAGTGTTTAGTAAACCTCTAGTTAGTGTTTAATAAACCTCTAGTTAGTGTTTAATAAACCTCTAGTTAGTGTTTAGTAAACATCTAATTAGTGTTTAGTAAACCTCTAGTTAGTGTTTAGTAAACCTCTAGTTAGTGTTAGTAAACCTCTAGTTAGTGTTTAATTAACCTCTAGTTAGTATTTAGTAAACCTCTAGTTAGTGTTTAATAAACCTCTAGTTAGTGTTAGTAAACCTCTAGTTAGTGTTTAGTAAACCTCTAGTTAGTGTTAGTAAACCTCTAGTTAGTGTTTAATAAACCTCTAGTTAGTGTTAGTTAACCTCTAGTTAGTGTTTAATAAACCTCTAGTTAGTGTTTAGTAAACCTCTAGTTAGTGTTTAGTAAACATCTAGTTAGTGTTAGTTAACCTCTGGTTAGTGTTTAATAAACCTCTAGTTAGTGTTTAGTAAACATCTAGTTAGTGTTAGTAAACATGTAGTTAGTGTCAGTAAACCTCTAGTTAGTGTTTAGTTAACCTCTAGTTAGTGTTAGTAAACCTGTAGTTAGTGTCAGTAAACCTCTAGTTAGTGTTTAGTAAACCTCTAGTTAGTGTTTAGTTAACCTCTAGTTAGTGTTTAATAAACCTCTAGTTAGTGTCAGTAAACCTCTAGTTAGTGTTAGTAAACCTCTAGTTAGTGTTTAGTTAACCTCTAGTTAGTGTTAGTAAACCTGTAGTTAGTGTCAGTAAACCTCTAGTTAGTGTTTAGTTAACCTCTAGTTAGTGTTAGTAAACCTGTAGTTAGTGTTAGTAAACCTCTAGTTAGTGTCAGTAAACCTCTAGTTAGTGTTTAGTAAACCTCTAGTTAGTGTTAGTAAACCTGTAGTTAGTGTCAGTAAACCTCTAGTTAGTGTTTAGTAAACCTCTAGTTAGTGTTAGTAAACCTGTAGTTAGTGTTAGTAAACCTGTAGTTAGTGTCAGTAAACCTCTAGTTAGTGTTTAGTAAACCTCTAGTTAGTGTTAGTAAACCTGTAGTTAGTGTCAGTAAACCTCTAGTTAGTGTTTAGTTAACCTCTAGTTAGTGTTAGTAAACCTGTAGTTAGTGTTAGTAAACCTCTAGTTAGTGTTTAGTAAACCTCTAGTCAGTGTTTAGTTAACCTATAGTTAGTGTCTATGTGGATTTCTGGTAGATGCTTGCTGACATCCTGACACCAAATAAAAAAAGGTTGCTGAGTGATAAGCAAACAAAATATATCCATAGATAAATCTTTTTTTTACTAGCTTCTCCTTTATTACACATATATGTATTCCCACAGGATTTGAGTGTATCTGAAATGCTTAAACAATAGTTATGTTGAAAGCTATGGTGCTATTTTCAACTTTATGTCACGCCCATCCTTAAACTAGATTTGTGGTAGGCTATATGTTTTTCTTGCATCCTGATCACCACAAACATTTGCTCAGAATTTTAAAATATAATATTCACATAAATAAGACTGGAAAAATAATAAACCTTTGGATAACAATGAAATTGTTCAATTTTCGGTGCTTTGGCCATAATAATCCTAATACTGTAACAATAGGCCAAGAGAGCAGCACCCGGAACACATTCACCGCGAGTGTTTCTGACGGACCGTTTATGGAGTTGCCTCACGTGAAGTTGTCAGCGGCAATCATTGTTTTGGGACGTGTTTTTAATAGTAGAAAATTCAACGAGAACATTATTTTTTCATCCACAAATTCCAAAGTTGATGATAACATCAGAACCATCATGTTTGCGGGGCTGTCTGAGCTCGGAATCTCCAACGGCGAGGATCTTAAAGAAACTCTCACGAACTGCACGGAGCCCCTGAAAGCGATCGATCAGTTTCAGGTAACGCTGCATTCAAACAAGAAGCTGTACATTACAAAGTGTGTGCTTTTAAAACTGTCTTCATCAATCTTTAAATGCAGTGCATCTCGGATGCTCCAACATGCTCTTCACCAGCGAGAGGGTGTTTCTGTATCAGGCTAATTGTTGTACATTTCAACGAAAGAAGTAAATAATAACCCCCTCCCTATAGCATATTTTTCTGGGTTGTTTATGTATCTGAATTTGCAGTCTTTTTTTCATATTCTTTTTTTTATTTGGTCTTTTTAGCAGCTGTTTTTTTTCTTTTTTGGTGAAGAAAAGTGCAGAATGATTGCGCTTGTGTTTGACTCGTTTTCCAGTCTCTAAGGGGGGACCTATTGAACGCGGCTCAAATACAACTTCCGGGTTTCAAAATAAGATTTCAACACAAAATAATCAGACAAAAGTTTAAATAACATATATCCTTGTGTTGATCAATTATAAATCCGTACATTATTAATTGGTCGATGGCTGGTTTAAGTTCAGTAGTAATTTATGAAATGCCATCATGTATGATGTTTGAGACGGTAAAAACACTTCTATTCCTCCATAATGTCTGACATTGACTGCCAGATCCAAGTTCAGAAATAACTGCTCTACATGAAATATCAAACACTTTTGCTGTAGAAAATCTGAGAGATTAATGTATAAAATTAACCTATTTTACTTCATTATAAGACACAATGGATACTCTAGTGTGTCTGAAAATTAAATGGATACTCACATACTGTTTTTGTGGTTCTATGGAAATGGTATTTATTCATAATCTCTATAAATAACTACCAGATTTTTATTTTACTTAAAAAGGGTTCAATGGATACTTTGCATCGCATACTGTTTTTGTAGTTCTGTGGAAAGGTGTTATATTTTAAAGAAGTTTAAAAAGACAGCGTTTCTATTTTCTTAAGAAAAAATGTTCATCCATAAATATTTTTTTTTCAACGAAATTCTTTTTTTTTTTTTAACATAATCTGTTGGAATAATATAGCATTACACCCTTCAAAAAAATATTTGTGACATCTAATGGCCTGTTCTGTGCATCAGTATAATTTTGCCTGATTAACTATTCATCAATCTTATTCTTTGTTTACTTGGGGTTTTTTTTGTGAATAATTGGTCTTATTATTACTGTCCCGTTCCTTCTTTCCTCCGACATGGCTCCAATCGCAGAACAAGCTCTTTCCTCCATGTTGTTGTTTCCTTACATCCTTTAGTAGAAAGGTTTACTATGGCATATCAGTTACTGTGAAAACACCACTTTACACAACTTCATATTTTTTCCCCCAAGTGTTTAGTATGTAACTTTATTATTACAGTGGGGAGAACAAGTATTTGATACACTGCCGATTTTGCAAGTTTTCCCACTTGAAAAGCATGTCTGTAATTTTTATCATAGGTACTCTTCAACTGTGAGTGATGGAATCTAAAAAAAAATCCAGA
This sequence comes from Cololabis saira, assembly GCF_033807715.1. Taxonomy (NCBI): domain Eukaryota; kingdom Metazoa; phylum Chordata; class Actinopteri; order Beloniformes; family Belonidae; genus Cololabis; species Cololabis saira. Next base: position 47,930,838 of record NC_084595.1, on the reverse strand, counting down.
AAATCACATTGTATGATTTTTAAGTAATTAATTTGCATTTTATTGCATAACATAAGTATTTGATACATCAGAAAAACAGAACTTAATATTTGGTACAGAAACCTTTGTTTGCAATTACAGAGATCAGACGTTTCCTGTAGTTCTTGACCAGGTTTGCACACACTGCAGCAGGGATTTTGGCCCACTCCTCCATACAGATCTTCTCCAGATCCTTCAGGTTTCGGGGCTGTCGCTGGGCAATACGGACTTTCAGCTCCCTCCAAAGATTTTCTATTGGGTTCAGGTCTGGAGACTGGCCAGGCCACTCCAGGACCTTGAAATGCTTCTTACGGAGCCACTCCTTAGTTGCCCTGGCTGTGTGTTTCGGGTCGTTGTCATGCTGGAAGACCCAGCCACGACCCATCTTCAATGCTCTTACTGAGGGAAGGAGGTTGTTGGCCAAGATCTCGCGATACATGGCCCCATCCATCCTCCCCTCAATACGGTGTAGTCGTCCTGTCCCCTTTGCAGAAACGCATCCCCAAAGAATGATGTTTCCACCTCCATGCTTCACGGTTGGGATGGTGTTCTTGGGGTTGTACTCATCCTTCTTCTTCCTCCAAACACGGCGAATGGAGTTTAGACCATAAAGCTCTATTTTAGTCTCATCAGACCACATGACCTTCTCCCATTCCTCCTCTGGATCATCCAGATGGTCATTGGCAAACTTCAGACGGGCCTTGACATGCACTGGCTTGAGCAGGGGGACCTTGCGTGCGCTGCAGGATTTTAATCCATGACGGCGTAGTGTGTTACTAATGGTTTTCTTTGAGACTGTGGTCCCAGCTCTCTTCAGGTCATTGACCAGGTCCTGCCGTGTAGTTCTGGGCTGATCTCTCACCTTCCTCATGATCATTGATGCCCCACCAGGTGAGATTTTGCATGGAGCCCCAGACCGAGGGAGATTGACCGTCATCTTGAACTTCTTCCATTTTCTAATAATTGTGCCAACAGTTGTTGCCTTCTCACCAAGCTGCTTGCCTATTGTCCTGTAGCCCATCCCAGCCTTGTGCAGGTCTACAATTTTATCCCTGATGTCCTTACACAGCTCTCTGGTCTTGGCCATTGTGGAGAGGTTGGAGTTTGTTTGATTGAGTGTGTGGACAGGTGTCTTTTATACAGGTAACAAGTTCAAACAGGTGCAGTTAATACAGGTAATGAGTGGAGAACAGGAGGGCTTCTTAAAGAAGAACTAACAGGTCTGTGAGAGCCGGAAGTCTTACTGGTTGACAGGTGATCAAATACTTATGTCATGCAATAAAATGCAAATTAATTACTTAAAAATCATACAATGTGATTTTCTGGATTTTTTTTTTTTAGATTCCATCACTCACAGTTGAAGAGTACCTATGATAAAAATTACAGACTTCTACATGCTTTTCAAGTGGGAAAACCTGCAAAATCGGCAGTGTATCAAACACTTGTTCTCCCCACTGTATCTGGACTTTAATCTTATCCTTGTGTTGTTCCAGTGTGTTTGAAATTAAGTCTGCTTGTAGTAATTATTTCCCGAAGATAGGTATGGGAGTTATTCCCAGAGATTATGGAGAAATACTGTTTTCCAGTTTCTCAAACAGTACTTCAAGCAAAAAAAACGTTCAACCTTTTTTTGCTAATGTCAAACATTTTCGTATCTATCACCATTTCTCTCCTTTTCTACAGTAAAAGTGTGTAAAAATGAGGGTGTGGGTTATCAACTCAGTCCTGAAAAGAAGTACGGGAGTTAGTACGAGAGATTATGGAGAAATACATTTCCACAGTACATCAAGCTAAATAAGACATTCAATCTTTTTTAATGGAATAAAATATTTCAATTTCATACCTCCATTTCTCCAATTCTTTACTGTAAAAGTGTTTCAACATGAGGATGTGAGTAGTTGATTTAGTCTTAAAGTGAAATCTGGTAGTTATTTATAGAGATTATGAATAAATACCATTTCCATAGAACCACAAAAACAGTATGTGAGTATCCATTTAATTTTCAGACACACTGGAGTATCCATTGTGTCTTATAATGAAGTAAAATAGGTTAATTTTATACATTAATCTCTCAGATTTTCTACAGCAAAAGTGTTTGATATTTCATGCATATGTAGATCACTTATTCCTGAACTTGGATCTGGTAGTCAATGTCAGAGATTATGGAGAAATAGATGAAAGCAATACCAGGCGTTCAAACTTTTAATCAAGTATTTGGAATTTTACACCTCAATTTTTCCTGTTTTCTGCTGTAAAATTGTTTTAATGAGTGTGGGTTTATTCAATGTAGTCCTAAAAGGAAATCTATGTAAACAAAATAATTTGTAGATAACCTCAAAATCAGTACCTTCAGCAAAAAGACAATTATTGGAATACGAGTGCAATGAGTGCGAATAACGACTGGCTTGGGCACAGCGGACAAAAATCAGTTGATATTCCCTCCTGTGCTCTCATTGGTACAAGACCAGGGAAGACTAGAGGCTGAAAGCTCCTGTAAGGTCGAGCCCTGGACACAATCACGTCATTTATATGACGTTCAGAAAATCCATCCTTAGTGTGACTGAAATTGAAGCTGCTAAAATATTTGTCAATATCTAAATCCAGCTTAAATGGACTGGGGCTGAACTACTCGTAGTTAAACTAAAACACCCAGATAATTAGGGGTGGGTATTGGGAAGGACCTCACGATGCGATACGCATCACGATACTTGAGCCACGATACGATACACATTGCGATATCCCGATTATTATATTCTACATATTTCACCGAAAAATTTAAAAATGCATTACACATCTTAAAATCCAAGTTGTATATATGTAGATCAGATGATAGTGATGGATCTTAAAATCCGAGTTGCACGTTCATCAGATTATAGTGACAATTCATGGGACAAACTGAGTCAAAACAATGTTTTATTATAACTATACAAGCTAAAGTTACAACATATTTGTATATGTTTTTCATATTATTTACATCATATGAAATTAACATTAAATTTAGTATGAGGTTGCTTTAATTATGTGGCAAATGATAATTAACACAAGAAAGATGGTACTAAAACCAAGGACAGGCACAGTGATCAGTCAGTATAGATATAAATCCATAAATAAATAAACCTCTGGCCATTATTTTTCATTTTTTAAGGACAGGCAATTGTGTTATATAAAAAATAAATTATAAAATGAAATAAAACGTGAAATAAAACCTGAGCTCAGTGCAGGGCCCTCCCAGGGTTGGTAGAGAGTGGTAATGCCCAGGACTGTCACTTAGGTAGGAGCACTGGGGGATAGAATGGGAAAAAAATCGTGGATAAAAAAAAAAAAAACCATATTCAAATTTTGAATATCGATATTGAATCGGCTGGAAAAGTATCGCTATATATTGCCATATCGATATTTTTGCCCACCCCTACAGATAATACAGTAAAAGCTTATCTGCATGTTAAACCTGCTCATGGGACTGGAAGTGGCCCTGGTGCTCTACACAAGCTCTTTCTTTCTGCTCGTTCCCTCCCCCGTCTGTCTCCATGACACTTATATTCCACGCTGGGCTGGTTTTACAAACAAAGTTTCAAGATGGCAGCACGCAGTAAACGCTGGTCAAGAGCAGAGACCATTTATTTAAGAAATAGGTTGGAGGACCTGGAAATAATTAAAAGAACAGATGAAAACAGGAAACATCAAAATTATGAGCTTTTCAAAGTTGTAGCGGCTAAGTTTTTCTTCCGGTAGTTTAACTTCCGGTCCCCCCCCTATCCAATCAGAACCTTCCCAACCCCCAGACCTGGAGAGGAATTGGAGAAAGACCATCAAACGTGTTTTCCATGTAAACCTATTTTTCATTTTGTGACATATTTTATTGTGAAGCATTTTGTGATTTTCACCCTGAAAGGTGCTATATAAATGTATTTTTACTGACTTACCAGTCATTAGTAAATGAGTTGGTGTGTTTTAAGAGGGAGTTGTTGATGGATACTTGATGGCTTCATGGCTGCAGATGGAGAATGGTATCCTGCTGCCAACGCTCCAGTCGGCTCTGCCCTTCCTGGACCTCCATGGGACGCCTCGGCTGGAGTTTCACCAGTCCGTCTTTGATGAGCTCCGAGAGAAACTGATGGAGCGGGTTGCTACCATTGCAGAAGGAAAGGATGAAGACAGGTATATCAATGCTCATTTTCATTTTGATTGTTTTTTTTGTCCCATTTTACTGCACATATATTAATGATTAATGCCAAATTCTGCAGGATGAAATAGACATATGCATACATATACCCTTTTAAGTGTTCGTATTTGTTAATAATAATAAAAGGTCATGTATATGCATGCAGTCATATATATACACTCAATTAAACATACAAAACCCTATATCCAGTGGTGTGTATGTACATACAGATGTGTATGGAGTTGCCTCCCCCCAGCCCCCGCCCCCTTTCCCTTCTTCCCTTTTCAGAAAGAACAGTCCACTGGCTATGACTGCGTCATTGGAAATTAATCTCATAAATTCAATTCAATTTAAGTCATATAGGGTCTATTAACAGAAGTTGTCTCTAGGATCTTTCCAGAGACCCAGAACATAAACCCCCGAGCAATTATTACATAAACAACGGCAGGTAAAAACTCCCCTAGTGGGAGAAAAGCCTCGTAAGGTAAGGAAAAACTCCCCTTTATTCAGGAAGAAACCTGGACCAGGACCTGGATCATAAGGAGAAACCTGGACCAGGACCTGGATCATAAGGGGGTAGAAACCTGGACCAGGACCTGGGTCATAAGGGGGTAGAAACCTGGACCAGGACCTGGATCATAAGGGGGTAGAAACCTGGACCAGGACCTGGGTCATAAGGGGGTAGAAACCTGGACCAGGACCTGGATCATAAGGGGGTAGAAACCTGGACCAGGACCTGGATCATAAGGGGGTAGAAACCTGGACCAGGACCTGGGTCATAAGGAGAAACCTGGACCAGGACCTGGATCATAAGGGGGTAGAAACCTGGACCAGGGGGGGGGCAGGCCAGGATGTCTGAAGGCACATAGCAGACATCCACACAGGTAGGTGGAAGCAGCAGTGGGATGATCAGAGGGGGGGACTGCAGGTCAGCATGCAGCTCCTGAAGCTTCGGCCTGCAAACATGCACAAAAGAGAAAATAGGGGGGGTGCAAGCACATGGAGAACATGCCATCTCCACACAGAAAGACTCCTGTCTGGCCAGGGAGTGGAACCAGGAGCCTTCTGACTATAACAATGGCAGTAATTATCATCATTGTTTACTGCCACCAACATCCTCGTCATATCAGACCGCTCCAGATCCCCCTCCGGCACACTGGCACCGGCTGTTCCCTTCCCACCGGGGAGGACCAGCACCACTGGCAGGACCCGGAGACCCGGGCCACGATAAGGCTGTCCTACTCACAGACCCCCCAACCACATCCCTGTTCATCCACAACAACACACCAACCCAGCACACAGCCTGGCAGCAGCAGCAACACTCTCATTGGCTGACACTTGACACTGGAAAGCGGTACAGGGTTTCTCAGGGACCTATCTGAACTATTGTTTTTTATGTATTTGTACAGATATGGAAAACTTGAAGAGCTGCTGGAGAAGAGCTTTCCACTTGTGAAAATGCCATCCATTCAGCCAGTGGTAATGCAAGTGCTAAAGCATCTACCCAAGGCAAGTGTGTATATCCCAATATTGCACACAAATATACATTGATGTCATCTCACCACCAAGGAGTAGCAATGCTAATATTATTTATTATTAAATATTTATTTATTTATTATTTATTTATTGACTACATTGCAATTGTCCAAAACGGCCCAAAGGGCAATGTTGCCAGCATTTTGCTAGAAAGCTAAAGTCGCAAAAGTCCCACTGCACAGCAGCCGGTGTACAGCATGACCCCGCTCTGATATGGAAGAAAAACATCCCCAAAAAATAAAACACGCCCGAGAAAACTTGAAAAATGAAGGCGATATAATAGTATACAGAAAAGGTTTCCCTTTTCTTCTTCTTCTTATTCCGCACACTTTTTCGTCCGTTAATGTGGCTCGAACCGGAACGTGCACCCAGGCATGGCATACACCGTTAGATGCGTCTCCATCGTGCCTCGATGGGCATTACTTTTCTCAGTCAAAAGTGTTACCGTGGCAACGCTAGCGGCTAGCAAGCAAAAGAAAAGGGCAAAAATTCCATCCTCTTACTCGGCCGAGCTTTATCATAAAGACATCATTCAACTTTCAAACACGGCCGATCGGCACTAAACAACCTCATTATACCAATTATTACAGTTTTTGCAATACTTAACTTTCAATTTAAAAATGAATTCCATTTGACGTACAAATGTTCCCTGACTCGACACGCTGTGGACTTCAACATATTCAAATTTCATGAAGCTGCGATTTAAGGAAATTTCTTGTCAAAATCCAGGCCAAATGGCCCCATTCATTCGGATGGGGTTTTTTACCATGGTGAAAAACAAAAACCTATCCGTTAAGGTAGCCTGAACCGGAACGTGCACTCACACATAGCATACATCGTTAGATGCGTCTCCATCGTGCCTCGAAGGGCATTACTTTTCTAGGCCAAATGTGTTACCGTGGCAACGCTAGATGCCAAGAAGCAGGAAAAAAAGATCAGAATTCGGACGCTTATTGCTCGGCCGAACTTTATCGTAGCGACATCATTCAAATGTTTCCAGACTCAGTTCACTTCGGACCAAAAGATCTTTCAACCTCATTACGCCAATTATTACAGTTTTTTGAGATATTAAACTTTCAATTAAAAAAAAATCTCCATTGGACACTTGTTGCTAGGCAACAGGTTATCGTAGGGACATGATTCAATTGTTTCAAAACTCGCTGCGGACTACAACATATTCAAATTTCATGAAGCTGTGATTTACGTGAATTTTAAGTCAAAATGCCTGCAAAATGGCCCCATCACCAAAGGTTTATTAACAACTTTTAACGGTTTATTAACAACCCTAAACTACTTCTTGGCCATTATTAATCACCCTAAACTACACAACCCTGAAGCAGGGGGTGTGGTTTATTAACAACCCTAAACCACACCCGCTGTGGGGGGCACAGGAATGATTGCAATACAACCATAAACCTTTCAAACTGAGGCCGCGTTCAGACTGCAGGCAAATATCCGATTTTTAGCCCATCCAGATTGAAACTGGATGACTCTTTTGAAGTCTGAACAGTCCCAAACCGCATGATATCCGATTTTTGCAAACCAGATGGAAACCACCTCCGGGAGGTAGTTTCATATCCGATCCGATTGGGCAGATGCGTCTCAGTCTGAACATCCAAACACTCAGATCGGATATGACTGTCCCAGATGCTCCAAACCACCCGCCCATTTCCAGTTGTGGAGCTACTCATCCTTTCACAGAGAGCATGTACAATCTCTGATGTCACGTCAAAAACTATTATTTGTAGTTTAAGTGTTGCAAATTCCAATTACAAATCATGTTTTAATAGCAGAAAAAAGACGGCATTTCCACGTACGGTCGCCGCGTACCCTACGCCGTAGGTCTGCGTTGGTGTAACGCGGAACCATAAATCAGCCTTCAGCCGCGCTGTGAGCCTGAACCTGCAGCCCGTCAGCCCCTCTCCTCCTAGGAGGAGAGGTTATGGAGCGGGGCTGCCAGTTGCTGGTTCGTTTTGTTAACTCTGAGCTTTGTTGGTTGGTTTGTTAGTTTGCTGATGGTTTTGTTCTGAACACTTCTCTTCTCTGATGCGCAGTGCCGACCCAATCAGAAACGGTCCAGATATTTTGGGATTTTTTTATATATAAAAAAAATACATGACTTCACACAATACACGCGCTGGGTGTCGCCTCCACTCCGACGTCGTTGCTACGGCAACCCGTCAGATCAGTCAATGATGTGGCCCAGTCTGAACAGAGCCAGATCTGATTTGGACACTTGCTAAAAACAGTGTGGACAGTCAGCCCTGAAAATCGGATATGAGAAGGAATCAGATATGAATCAGATTTGCCTGCAGTCTGAACGCGGCCTGACATAGAACCACCCCGAACACAAACACTACCACCTTGAACACAACCACTACAGCCCCAAACCAAAGCAGCAAGAGGGGACGAATAGGGCATGCCCATATCAAAACTTCCTGAAATCTTCTAGTTTTCATTATTATTTTAATCCACAGATAGATGCAAATGGAAATGACATTATGCTGATACTGCATAATGCCATTATAAATAAGATAACAGATTGAAAAGCTAAAGAATTCCTGTTATTCATTATGTCATGCTTCCTCTCACAGGTGCCAGAGAAGAAACTAAAGATGGTGATGGCTGACAAAGACCTGTACAAGGTGTGTGCTGTTGAGGTGAAAAGACAGATCTGGCAAGATAACCAAGCTCTGTTTGGGGATGAAGTCTCCCCCCTTCTAAAGCAGTACATTGTGGAGAAGGAAGCAGCTCTGTTCAGTAGTGACCTCTCCATCCTGCACAATTTCTTCAGTCCTTCTCCGAAAATGCGACGCCAAGGCGAGGTGAGCCACACCATCAATGCATCAAACATCGGAGCACATTCCACTCTCCTACACGTTAATACATCTTAGGGGTGTAACGATACACTAATCTCACGATACGGTACGATACACGATATTGAGGTCACGATAACGATACAATACGATATTATAGCAGTATTTTTTAACAACCTTGAATGGGAACATATGACTGGAAAAAATTGTCTTTTAATTGAAAGACACAAAATATAAAACAATGGTGTGCGTTTGCCCTATTGTTACAGTTTGTAATGCTTTATAACTGTTTAAGTTTTAAAGAGAAAGCCAGGCCAACCATTTTCCACAAACTGAACTAAAAGTAAATGTCAGGTTTACATTATGCATCTTCAGTTTCATACAAGTACAAATATTTTGCCACAAACTGAATAGTTTCTCATGTATGATTTGACTTTTTTCGGATGCGTGTTACTAGTCAACACAATAGTTTAATATTAATATTCCAATATCGCGATACACTTTGTCACCTCCACGACACGTATTGTGACGTTTTTGTATCACGAAATTTTGTGGCACCATATATTGTTACACTCCTAATACATCTTCATTTTTAAAGTTCCATTTTTTTGTGACGCCTGCGCCTTGCATCTACTCTCCATCAGCTCATTCCACCTTTTGAAAATTAGAAATTCAATTGGCTCCCATTGGAGTTTGTTAATGACTTGTTGTGGATGAACAGAACCATCCATGTTTGGAGTAGGCCTGTGTTGAAAAAATCGATTCTCCAATTTTAAATCGATTCTCATATTAATTCCTAAAAATCGATTCATATGTCTAAAGATCGATTTAAAAAAAAAATAATTTTTTTTTTTTTTTTTTTTACATTATATTTACAACTTTTGGTTCTTTCTTGTTTATGCCCAAAAAAGGAATATTTTGTTGGATACGAGAATAACTGGTGCCATGTTTTTGCCTTTAAATATGTTTAAAGGTATGAAAACATTAAAGTTTTCAGTTATAATTGCATACATTGTCTATATTTCTTTGCTTTATTATACTGTCTTGGGGTACATTTGCATAAATGTTAAAAACCAAATTCTCATAAATGGGGAAAAAATAAAAGCGATTTCTTTCGTCCTCTGTTTGCTGCCCTGGATGTGTTTGGTAATTCTGACCCACACGATGTTTCTGTTTCAGTTCTATCAGCATTCTGGGAGCTGATTGGTCCTTACAGCATCATTAGCTGCAATACTTGCTGTTGAATCTCAATATAATACTAGTATTAATATGTTGCAGAACTACAGTCATATCATTCATGCAACAGCTGAAAAAACTGTTTTATTAACAGTAACCCAAATCAATATCGGATCGAATCGAATCGGATCGTGATAATCGATTCTGAATCTTAAGAATCGGAATCGAATCGATTCTTGATATTTGAATCGATCCCCAGCCCTAGTTTGGAGTAGGATGGGTGATAAGTGGTGATGCACCGAAACTGAAAATAATAATAAACACTTGGCCGAATAACATACCGAACAATGGTTCTTCGCGCTTTTTCATTTATTTTGCCAATTTTTTCACCATTGCATAAATCAAATAAATGTGCTTTAAGCATGCTTTTCAAAGAAAAACATATTTTACAAAATTACAAGGTAGAAATATTTTTTGAACACGAACAACTGAACATTTTTTAATTTCCCAGCATTTTTTAAATATTCCAGCAGACATTATACTAACAAGGCGCAATAACTTAAAATAAATAAATTAGCAAAATCATTTTTTGGGCCATCTTTAAGCTAACAATTAGCCTATAACTGACTGCTGAAAAATTGTAACATAAGCCTTAAAACAAAAAAAAAAGCCTTTTAATGCATTAAAGTGCATTGTAAAAGAAGTGGATAAAACAGAATAAAGAAAAAGAAAATCAATCCCTTTCCCATACAAGTAGTCTACCTAATTATTAGGGCCCGAGCACTGACAATGCAAAGGCCCTATTGTATCTGTAGGAATTCTTTTTTTTTTTTTTCATTCTTTCATTCTTTCTTCTGACCAGGGGAGTTTTTACCTGCCATTGTTTATGTAATAACTGCTCGGGGGTCATGTTCTGGGTATGGGTCTCTGTAAAGCGTCTAGAGACAACTCTGTTGTATTAGACGCTATATAAATAAAATTGAATTGAATTGAATTGACCAAAGGAGGGCCTTTTTTCCCCCTAAACGTGCCCCAATAGTCACGCAAGTCAGGCCTGGCGATAAATTTGATATTTAATAGTTTGCATTAATGGGCGTGGCAAAATTGCTCAACAGCGCCCCCTAGAAAACTTTGTGCCTCAAGCCCCACCATACGGTTTGACGTACATGCACGAAACTCGGTACACACCTGTATCATGTCGCAAAAATGTCTCTTGGCGCCATGGCCGAAACAGATCAGGAAGTCGGCCATTTTGAACATTTTGAATTAATCGCGTAATTTTGGCGCAATTTATGCCATTCCTTCAGCAGTTAATACGGTCGAACCGTAATGTGCACCCAGGTGTGTTATACATCAAATTGTGCGTCTCCATCCTGTGACTACGCGCATTACTTTTCTCTTTCAAAAGTGTTACCGTGGCGACGCTAGACGCCAAAATGCGCGCCCCCCCTTCATCTGATTGGTCCATATTTGATAGTTCCCCAAAAGTCACCAAATTTGGCATGCAAGCCAGGCCTGGCGATAAATTTGATATTTCATGGTTTGCATGAATGGGCGTGGCCTAATGGCTCAACAGCGCCCCCTAGAATAATTTTCTCTGCCATAACTTTTGAATGGTTTGACGTAAAGACTCGTGGGTGGTGTCATCGGACTCGGTATTGAGTACTTGACCTTCATTGGCCTGAATTAGCCCTGCCCCTTCTGCTGATTGGTCGATATTTCATAGTTCCTATTTTCTGCCATTTTTTGAATGGTTTGACATAAAGAGTCATGGGTGGTGTCATCACTTAATTTTGAGCTTGACCTTTATTGGGTAAAATTGCACGCGCGAGGGCCCGTTCATCGCTGCTTGCAGCTTTATTATTATTCTTATCTGACATGTTTGCTGCATTTAACGCCACACGCCCCTCACTCCAGGCCGTTCGCTGTTTGATTGCTTCATCTAAACACGCTGTTATTAATTGTTTGTTTTTTTCCCCACTTATTCCACAGAACACCGGAAGTGTTTTTTTGCTATTTTCGGCCGAACAATTTCAGTTACCGAACATTCGGTGCATCACTAGTGATAAGTCAATTTTGTTGATTAATTTGAATAATAGTTCATGGCAGTGCTAAATGTTTTTTTCCCCTCAATTTAATCTGCAAAAGGCACTGCCACTACTTCTGCAAGCTTACAGAGGTCCACATATTGCATCATATATCGTATTGTATATCATAAAATTTGTATTATAGGTCTGATTCTTTGGTTTTATCATTTGAGGTATGTGCAGGGGGGAAAAAATAGGAATATAAAGAATTTAGCAGAAAGGTCTAAATCACACTGAAATATTCCAGGATGACATGTTTTTGTCTTACCGTTTCTGTTATTTGTATATTATAGGTGGTTTTAAAGCTGACCCAGATGATAGGAAAAAATGTGAAGCTCTATGACATGGTTCTGCAGTTCTTGCGAACGCTCTTCCTCCGAACACGAAATGTCCACTATTGCACACTGAGAGCAGAGCTGCTGATGTCTCTGCACGATCTGGACATCAGTGAGATCTGCACGGTGGATCCCTGCCATAAGGTGAGCTCACACGCTGCTGCTGGCTCAACAGCCCCGCATCTGGAATATGTGCATTTAGATCTGTTACATACTGTATATGTTTGTCAATCTTTTTGTGTTTCTTGCTTGTGCTTTGAAAGTTCACTTGGTGTTTAGACGCCTGCATCCGTGAGAAGTTTGTGGATGGCAAGAGAGCGAGGGAACTGCAAGGTTTCCTGGACGGTGTGAAAAAAGGACAGGAACAAGTCCTTGGGTAATGGATTAGCAAGTGGTTTAAGTTTATCAACCGAATGGATTGTCTTTTATGATGTGACTTAATTGTTGTGGTTTGTGTGCATGACAGGGACCTGTCCATGATCCTCTGTGACCCATTTGCCTGTAACACCATAGTCCTGAGTATAATGAGGAACTTGCAGGAGCTGCTGAGTCAAGACGCACTACCTCGAGTAAGCTTGCATGAGAATACACGCCTATGTGCACATAATATTTTGTGGTTTGCAGAGATTTTGGAGTAACATATGCTGTTTTCATGTCATATCTATTACAAGAAAGTTCAGGCATTTTTCAGCAAGATCTTCAGTGCGTTTACATGGGAAGTTTAATTCCTCTTGAATTCAGAATTAAAATTAAATCCGATTTAAAATTAGTAAAAATTACCATGTAAACACCTAATTCCGAATGAAAATGGCCATTCCGACTAAATTAAACTTAAACTTAATTCCGAAGTAAGTGGCTGGTTTATTCCGATTTTAAATCAAAATAGAATAATTCCACAATCATGTATCCACTCATTCCTCTTTAAATTAATTCCGGTCTTTCTTTCTGCTGGTTCCCTCGCCCGTCTGTCTCCATGACGCTTATATTCCGCACTGGGCTGGTTTTCCAAACAAAGTTTCAAGATGCAGCAGCAGTAAACGCTGGTTAAGAGCAGAGACCATTTATTTAATAAATAGAAATCATTAAAAGAACAGATGGAAACAATTGTGAGCTTTTCAAAGTTGTAGCGGCTAAGTTAGTTTTTCTTCCGGTAGTTTAACTTCCGGTCCCCCCCCTATCCAATCAGAACCTTCCCAACCCCCAGACCTGTAGAGGAATTGGAGAAAGACCATCAAACGTGTTTTCCATGTAAACCTCAATTCAGAATTACTATTTCCATGTAAACTCTAAGGAAAATAGTTTAATTCGGAATTATTTAATTCGGAATAATTAATTCCGAATTAAAAAAACATCATATAACCGTGGTCAATGTACAACTATATTGGTCACATATAACAAAAACATGGCCGAAAAAAGAGGAATAGAGCCATAGCTATCGTTACTGGACTGGTCTGCCTTCAGTCCCGACCCGTATCAGTAGAGAATGTGTAAAGACTTTTGAAATGAAATACTTGACAACGGTGTGCTGTCTCATAACTTAAATATAAGGTAGAGGTGCGGGAAAAATACTAACCACACACAAGATGACATGGCAAAAGCTTTGATAAGATTACTTATATCTATGGACACAACTACAACCAGTTTTCTTCGTGAATCACAGGATAACAAGGCTTCAGATAGGGAAAGGTTTAATTACTGCAACTTTGAAAACCTGTGGTACACATCTTAAGTTTAGTGATAAGTTGATCTGGTCCAGTATTGTCGTGCCAATAAGAGAAAAACACTATAGTGGAGTCGGGATGGGGTCTAACATAGATGTGGTTGACTTAGCTCTATTGACGAGTGAGGACAGCTCAGGGAGGTCTATAGCAGGGGTTCTTAACCTTTCTGACCTTGGGGCCCAATTTTTTCAGTACAGAGTGGCCCGGGGCACATTTCTGTATTTAAAACATACACACAGCGCGCCGTGTGGAAAGGCGCCGTCTACACACATGGAGCGCCGCCTTACAACACACACACACAAGCATACAAGTGTGCATATTTAAAAAAAGAGCGGGAACAAAACTTAGTTTGATTGTACTTTATTTAAGTTATTACATTAATCAGTTGTCAGACCTCAGCGTGTCGGGTTTCATCCGAGCCTGATCAGCTGAGACCGGGAGAACTGATCAGCTGCGACGGGCAGAGCCCGCTGCTCTCTGGCCGCGCTGCAGCAGAGTCACTTTCCAATGCTTTTTCGAAAGCCTGAACAGTCCAGCCCAGCAGACATGTCAGCCCACACATCTACAATGCTTCAGCAGTAAACGACGGAGCCCGCCCGCCGACCGAGCGGCAGCCAACCTCCCCGGGCGCGGGGGCGCGCCGGGATAAATGATCACGCTACGCTCGCTCCCCGTTGGTGGCCCCCCCGGGCCACGTACGGCCCCCCCGGGCCACGTACGGCCCCGTACAGTAAGAACACAATAGGAACTAGGTTGACCTAGGAAACAGGGGCCCTTGTAATCTTCCCTAGGGATTGGGACACCACTTGCTACGTCACTGCGTGGTTTACGTTCGGGTACGTAAGCGACTGCGTAGTTACGTTTGTACATACGTCACACCATACCAGGAAGCCCAGAGCTAGAAGCTGTTTTAATTTCCGCTGTAGCGCTGTTAATATGCCACTTTATTAAGTTTTAATATTTTTTCAGGTGTAAAAGTAACCGTTAAGATCCCCAACCTGGGCTCAGTTTATCCAAATAACGCCTGTTAAGAAATTTGCTCCGATGTTTTCGGGATGAGAACAGCCTGCCGACTCGGGAGCTGATTTATGGTTCCGCGTTAAATCGACGAAAGAGCCTACGGCGTAGGGTACGCAGCCACGTAACCTACGCCATAGGCTCTGCGTTGGTGTAACGCGGAACCATAAATCAGCCTTTATTCTGGCGAGATCTTCGCAACAACAGGCAAACGAGTGATTATGTACATTCACTGAGTGAATATTATGAAAGTAAAATATATATCTCTCGCTAGAAATGTAATCAAAACACATTTTTTTATGCATAAACAAACTCAAAATATTGATTTTATTCACTAAAAAAATAAAGAAATGTCAGCCATGTTTTGTTTTTTTTTTCATTCAGTCTGCAAATGATGACGTAAAGCATTCTGGGAAATTTTCTCAGGCCCTCGGTCGCGAAGTCAGCATCTGAAATCCCTAGCTTTTAAGGGGTAGATTCATACACACTAGCCCTCGTTATGTCCACTAGCCCTACATGCAAAGAGGAATTGGGACACCACTACCCTCACGGGAACGCGCAAAATTAAGGGGTAGGGCTGAAAAGTAGGGCTAGGGGGGATTGGGACTGGGCCTTAGAGTCGCTCCATTGGCTACCCGTAAAATTCAGAATCCAATTTAAAATTTAAAAATTTTATTACTTGCGTATAAAGCCCAAAACGGCTTAGCTCCACAATATTTGCAAGACCTGATAGTGCCTTATGTTCCTGGCAGAGGTCTCCGTTCTCGGAGTGCACGTTTACTCGTAGTTCCTAGAGTATCTAAATGTAGATTTGGAGGGCGGGCGTTCTGCTATCAGGCATTACCGTATTTTCGCGACCATATGGCGCACTGTGTGGAAAGGCGCACCCTCAGTTTTGTGTGTCATTTTTGGTTTTAAAACACACATACGGCGCACCGACCCAAAAGGCGCCGTAGACGGAGCTGCACACACACGCGCTGCAAAACACACACGCGCTAAAAATACAGCGGAAGCAAAACTTAGTTTGATATTTTATTTCACTTTTCACATCAATCAAACCCTTCAAAGGTTCATATTCTGTTTCTGCATTAAAGAATTAAAAAAAAACCACCGGGTTGCTGCACATAAACCTGTCTCAGCCACTGATCATCTCCTCATCCATCCAGCCCTTTTCATTTCACTCTGGCTGGAAAAGTCTCTTTAGGGAACGCTTTTCTTTTAAAAATCACCATCGGCGGCAGTTTCTGTCCATCAGCGTGGCACAAGACTAAATACACTTTTCATACCCCGTTGTGCTGCGGATCCCGACCGCGGCGGTCCCGGGTCCCGCTCCCCGTCTGCTCCCTCGCGCTGGACCGGGTCCCGGGTCCCGGTCCGCCCCCCCCCCCCCCCGCGCTGGTCCCGCGGCGGTCCCGCGTCCCGGGAGCCTCGCGCTGGACCCGCTCACACACACGCGCTGTCGGGGAGCCGGTACCGGGTTGTATGCGACAGGAGCTCCCCTAATTCAGCTGCGCCAGTCCGAATTTCCAGACCTGTCTCGGCCACTTGATCATCATCCCTTCATCCAGCCCCCCCTTTTCATTCGCCCTTATAATGACTCCGGCTGGAAACGTCTTATGCAAAGTTTTTCTTTTAAAAATCACCATACAGTTTCTGTCCATCAGCTGCGCCAGGCAAGCGCCACATAAACCAGTAAGTGTGTGTCGCGCCGCGAAAAACACCCGCGCATGTCGGGATCCGGTACCGGGTTTGTATCCGACAGATTTGGCTGCAAATTTCGGAGGGTGAAGCTGATCCAACCTAAGACGTACCCCAGAAATCTCTGCTCCCAAAGCGGCCGGGAACCAGGTCGATCGGACCGCTTTGGGAACCAGGAAGTCTGCTGCAGCAGCGCCCATCACCGCGGCTTTAACCGGGGAAAGTCACCGGTTCCGACCGGCCGGGACCGGATGAACCCACATGGACTTGTAGTAGGGGCTCCCGAGGAAAGAGCACCGGCATTTCAGCCGGATCTGCAGCGGGGATGCGGCGATCGGACCCGCAAACCCACGGCAGGTGCTTCCTCGGTTCCGACATGCAAAACACACGCGCGCTGCAGAACACACACACACACACAATAGAGCGGAGCAAAACTTAGTTTGATTGTATTTTATTTCACTTTACACATCAAGCAAATCCTTAAAAGTTTTCATCATCTGTTTCCGCATTAAACAGCTCAGTGGAGTCTCATTCACGTCGCAACTCACGGGGGCTTCACCCGCCCCCTTCTCCCTTTACCGTTCTCATGGCCTCACATTACCGTAATTCAGGTAATAGACACGGCGCACCGTTTCAAAAGGCGCCCAGGACATTTAAAAAAAAAAAAAAAATAAAAAATGTGCGCCTTATGGTCGCGAAAATACGGTACTATGGAATCAACTTCCAATCTGGGTTAAGGAGACTGACACCACCTCCACCTTTAAAACTAAACTTAAAACCTTTCTGTTTAGTAAAGCCTATAGTTAGTGTTTAGGAATCTAGCTGTTGTTGCTCCTGGCCCCTCTGTCAAATTTTAGAACCCATTGTGGCCCGTGAGTCCAAAAGTTTGCCCCCCCCCCCTGGTCTAGAGTCAGGTCAGGTCTAGGGAAGTCGCTAAAGCTGAAGAAACGCCCACAACTGACTTGGTTGGTTGATTTTCTTCTCTAATTCTCATGCTTTTACTGTTAAAGAAGCTCATAAAGTCTTCACTAATGAGAGCTGCGGGAAGGCACGGCTCAACGGATGAGCCAAGGTGTTTTTTAACTTTGTGAGTGTACAGAAAGGGTCTTTTGATGGTAGTAACCCCGATATTTGGGAGTCGATTGGTCCCGCTTTAAGATCGCAATGACCGATGTCAGATATGTAGAAGCAGTTCTTCATCAAACACTTTCTGTACACACACACACACACACACACACACACACACACACACACAATCACACAATCAAGAGGACCTGGTAGGGACAATCCCCTCTCACCTAATTGCAATGATATTTTTGAGATTTGTCAGAGGATTAGAATAAAAATGTGTTCTGAAGTGTGCTGGTTGCCGACTGGCCATTCTGCTGCACACACGTTCCCTTTTAACTGCTTTCATTTTTGTTGTTTTGATCCCTAATAAAAGTTTACACTTATTACCATCCTGTTAAACATGTGTGATTTTTATTTGACCAAGAAAAAACTGATTCACATTTGCTTTGATTGCCACCTCACAGCTAACGGCTGAAATCACGGGTGCGTGCCCAAACTCAAGCACGATTCATCAGGATTTCCTTTTGACTGTGGAAACTCATTTGTAAATTCACCAAGTGGAAAATTGCCATTGTCTTGCCATCACTCGGTAGTCACAGTGTTATTTATATTTTCCAGATGGTCAGACGGTTGTGTGTGTTTGTGAACAGGACAGTCCAGACCTGATGCTTCTGCTGAGGATGCTGTCCCTGGGTCAAGGAGCATGGGATATGATTGACAGCCAGGTCTTCAAAGAGCCTCGTTTGGTGCGTACATATTATGATGTCCGTCTCTGTTCATCAAACTTTATTGTTATTATTATTGTTTTTTCTGTTTTTGATATGGCAGTAACAAATCCAGTTCATGCAAATAACACACATGAATTGAAAATGCCCTGTGGAAGCCTATAGGGCCCACTACATCTCCCACATAACTATCAGATGAGCCATTTAAAGGAGACCTATTATGGCATTTAATGTCTATTTTAAACAGGCCTTGAATGTCTTAAAAACAAGCTTTTGATTGTTTTTTCTACATAAATTAGAAATTCAGCCTCTGGGCCATGTCTTTATTTTTACCACTTCTAACCTCCTTATCTATGAGGAATTCTGAGGGGCGGGGCTATGATAATGAGGCTCTGTGCTGATTGGCTGCCTGAATGACGTGTAGCAGGGGAGGACACAAAGCCTGTCTGGGCTGAAGAGCAGCATGGGACACTATTAAAGCGTGTCCCATGCGATACAAGCGTCAGCGACAAAATCAATTCCATTGCTTTATTTTTTTTGTATTGGACTGTCCTAACTGGCCGCGAGTTTAACGGTTTCAGTGTGGACAGAGAGAATTTAACGCTTTCAGTGTGGACAGAGAGAGTTTAACGGTTTCAGTGTGGACAGAGAGAGTTTAAAGGTATTGTGACATCATTTTTAACATGCTTTTAACACTATTAAAAGTCTTGGCCAACATCCCTCAAATGTGTCTAAAAGAGTGTAACAAGAAAAACTTCACTCTAGTACTCCATTCCTGGCTTTTTATGACAGTGTTTTTTTGCACCGTGAAAAACGCTTCTTTTTCCCCCTTTCCTGTCAATCATTGCGCCGCACCTCCTCCAAACCTCCTCCAACCCAGCCATACGCTCAAAGCGGCGTCGGAGAGTTAAGCCGGGAGCGACAGGCAAAGCATGCACGGAAAAGCAGCAGCGCGAACCACAGCAAACAATCATAAAAATAAAGGCATGCAAGCAGCAGTGTCCCCTTATCTTAAGTCCAGTCAGTGGCCGCGGGTCTTCTTAGCAGTTTTCCTCCCGGTGATGAGAACAAAAGAGGCTCTAAACAGCTCCGTGTTAAGCCTGATTTATGGTTCCGCGTTAAATCGACGCAGAGCCTACGCCGTAGGGTTCAGCGTACGGTGCGCGTCGCCACGTAACCCTACGCCGTAGGCTCTGCGTCGGTGTAACGCGGAACCATAAATCAGCCTTTATGGTGTGCTGGAGAGGAGAGGAGGCCACCAAACCACATGCGCCGTTTTTGCATAGTTATGTGGAAAATCCCAGAAAGCACACGATACACTGAATGTTAAAAGTTTGTTGTTTTTTGGGTGTAGACACCCAACAAAACACAAAAAATCAAGAAAAATGTGTTTTTCATGTCACAATACCTTTAATGGTTTCAGTGTGGACAGAGAGAGTTTAACGCTTTCAGTGTGGACAGAGAGAGTTTAACGCTTTCAGTGTGGACAGAGAGAGTTTAACGGTTTCAGTGTGGACAGAGAGAGTTTAACAGTTTCAGTGTGGACAGAGAGAGTTTAACGGTTTCAGTGTGGACAGAGAGAGTTTAACAGTTTCAGTGTGGACAGAGAGAGTTTAACGGTTTCATTGTGGACAGAGAGCGTCCGATGTCACGCAGCTCGACGCGATAGTCGGACGCTCGCATGCAGTTACACGGTGTAAACGGATCTTAAGCCTGAATTACGGTTCTGCGTTAAATCGACGCGTACCCTACGCCGTAGGCTCTGCGTTGGTGAAACGCGGAACCATAAATCAGCCTGTAGTTCCCTGAAGAGGGAACGGGTCACCTCGTCTTCACACTAATTCACACAGGAAGATTTAATTGAATTCTAAACAAGTACACCACAGTTATTTACTCCGATTCCTCATCATTTCATTTCTTATGTTACAAGACAAATGAATCATGTTGACTGTAAAGAAATCACAACACTGAATGTTCACAACTTTATTGTTAAAAAAAATAAAACACAAGTTGTATATAAATAACATGTATGCACTATTGCTGGCTCAAGGAAGGACCATGCGTCTTCTGAAGGTGTCTGAACAGCTTCAGGTGCTTGGAAGATCTGAAACCATGAACAGAAAAAAAATGTATTACGGTACTAATAGAACTCCGTAACACGGAGTAACACCGGAGCTAAGCTAAATACTTAGCCCATGCAAAGATCATACTTGTAAACAAATATAAATAACATAAAAAATTAACGTCACTTACCGCTGACTTGTGTGTAGTTGCCGGGTCCGTACTGTTGGTACTGATCCTTTTAAGAGGGTAAATGTCGATGCAAAAACTGTCCCTCATTGTTCAAACAGCCACCGCTTCTGAACAATGGTGGAGCTCCGGCCGGTGGAGTTAGTTGTGGGTGTGGTTTCAGCAGCGGAGGCCGACCTATGGAAATCTGCTCCTGTCGTGACGTCACGACGGGAGCAGAATCTGAACATTTCGTAGAAGTCACATGACACTGGACGGCTCATCCGGGCGGCTGTACAGACACTGCAGAATTTGAATTCAATTCAATTTTATTTATTTATATAGCGTCTAATACAACAGATGTTGTCTCTATTTGGTTGCTTTCCTCCTTCTCTGTGTTGGCAGGCTGAGGGGAGACCACTTTATATATGTTAAAACAGGGGTTCTTAACCTTTCTGACCTTGAGGCCCAATTTTTTCAGTACAGAGTGGCCCGGGGCCCATTAAATATTAACACTGTATAGCAGGGGTATTCAACTAAAACTTTAAAAGGAACCCTGGCTATTAAGACATGTAGGTCTTAAAAGATAAATGTTGGTATCAATTATAACAATGTGATATAAAAAAAACCTTTTTGATGTCTTCGTTTTTATAAAATTTGAAAATAAAATTTAACTCGTAGGTCGCCATTGTTGTTTACATTCTGGCGTCACTAGTCAGACGGTGGCTCCTGCTAACCCCCGTCCACTGTTTTGACACCCAGAAACAGATGAAAACACAGCTAAACAGGTGACGGCGCACCAGAAACAAAGATGAAAACACAGCTAAACATTAAGGTGACGGCGCACCTACAAAAAAGTAAAAAAAAATGTTTTTAAAAGTGCCGCACCATACAGCATGAACTATAAAAACACCATAAAACTCAGATAGACTAACCGACCACACGTTTCAACTAGCAGATAGCCGATGATACAATAAAAACCCCAGCCAGATCTGGCGTCATTAAATTAAATAAAGATGTTCTTGCCTATTTGAAGCGAAGTCTGCGCCTCCCGTTTCGTCAAAGTCCCGGGCCAGTCCCCTCAGCCTCTGGTCTGTCATCAAACGGAGGACCCAGCCCCGAGGCCGGTTTTAGGGGGGGGGGGCAGGGGTGGGCTATGCCCACCCAAACGTGCATATTGCCCACCGGCTCTCGAGAGCGGAGCGTGGATGGCGGTGCGCTGCAGGCTCTAAAGCCCCGGCTACGCCGTCTACGGTGTAGGCTACGCAAGCTACGGCGTAGCCTACGCCGTCTACGCAGGAGCCTAATGCACTGGTAAGATGCGCACGACATTGATCATTTTTGCAGATCTCCCGTGCATCACAGAACTTTGATCCAGTTTGCCTGAACCGAGACGTCTTATGGGTTCCCTCGTCAGCCTCCACGGCCGGGAGAGTGCTGCTCATCTATGTTTTGGATACCTGTCCCAGTTAAACTAACGCGGCTTATCTTCCCAGAGCCACCGCTCTACGTCATCGCCCCCAGAATGCATTGCGCAGGTAAAACATGGCGCCTCCCGCAGGTCAAAATATGTGATAAACATTGTAGATTTTTAAAGCAATTAGATTATTTGATGTGTTTCTAACAACATATTTTAGTATAAGAGAACAATTGTGGCTAATTAGGGACTACATGTCTTAATAGCCAGGGTTCCTTTTAAGAGGTCCATTTAGAGAAAATGTACTCAAGCGAAGGTCCAGAACATCATAATATATATATATATATATATATATATATATGTATGTATATATGTATATATGTATATGTGTGTGTATGTATGTATATATATATATATATATATATATATATATATATATATATATATATATATATGTGTGTGTGTGTGTATATTCAAGTAGCCTCATAGTTTGAAAATATTTGCCACTTAACATGTGTAACTTGAATTACACATGTTTTTTTTCTCTTATAAGGTTAAAGAAGGACTGCAATTAAAAAAAAATACATTTTATTTTTCAAAAGCTCAAAAGCTTATTTTATTTTTCTACCAGCAGTTTGAATTTCCCCTTTTCTTTTTTTAATTGTCTCAACACATTTTTATAATAAATGAATATAAACACATCTTAACAATTTAACAGTTTTGCATTTTTTCTTTCTTCCCTTCTTATAATCTTATGCCCCCACTTTCTGTCGTTCAGTGATAGAACTGAGCTCTAATTTCTCGTGCCAGGACTTTAAATCTGGGCTGGATTGTGTCAGGTTCTCATATGCATGTAAAGGTGCTCATTGATGAGACTGGAATGATATTTAGTTTTAATTATGTTCATTGTGGAGAAAGCTGCCTCACAGCTGTATGTGGACCCAAACATGTTTTAAGATGGTCAGTTTATTTTCTGTGACTTCAGTTCAGACTTGAGTGAATATGTTTGATGAAAAACTTTGTGTTTTGTTTCAGTGGCGTTTCACTTTCGTACTTTGAACGCCACGGTCTCTGAACGTATGAGATGGGGTGTAACGATACACTAATCTCACGATACGGTACGATACACGATATTGAGCACACGATAACGATACGATATTATAGCAGTATTTTTTTAACAACCTTGCATGAGGAACATATGACCGGAAAAAAACGTATTTTATTTGAAAGACACAAAATACAAAATAATGCTGTGCATTTGCCCTATTGTTACAGTTTGTAATGGTTTATAACTGTTTAAGTTTTAAAAAGAAAGCCAGGCCAACCATTTTCCACAAACTGAACTAAAAGTAAATGTCAGGTTTGCATTATACATCTTCAGTTTCATACAAGTACAAATATTTTGCCACAAACTGAATAGTTTCTCTCATGTATGATTTTACTTTTTTCTTTTCCAGAAATGTAACAACTAAAATTAAATAAATAAATGAAAGTAAATAATTACATACAATTTTACATCATAAAAAAAGATTGATTCATGCTCACCTTATAAGTGTAAGAGGAGATTTATTTTTGTTAAGAAGGTTATTTTGGTAATTCCGGGTTCATTATTTTATAAATATATTCTTTATATTCTGATGTAAATCAGGGACTATAATGACACTAGCAGAGGTGGAAAAAGTACAAAAATATTGTACTTAAGTAAAAGTACAAATTTTCTGCTTGAAAATTACTTAAGTAAAAGTAAAAAGTACCCATTAAGAACATTACTTAAGTAAAAGTATAAAAGTACCTCAACTTAAATATAATAAAGTACCAAAAGTACATGGTGTAAAATGTACTTAAGTACAAAAGTAAAAAGTACAAAGTACAAAGTACAAAATTATTTTCAAAAGGATTGCAAAGAAATGAAGAATGCAAGAATTTGCTTACAACTCTAAATAATGGTGATATTATTCTGACCCCTTTAGTGTTTGTCTCCATTACCCCATTTTAATTTCTCCCTTTGCTCATCACTGCTGCTGTACCCCATTGGCCCCGCTGACAGGTCCACCCCCAGCAGTGACAGCCTGTCAGTATGCAGTGACAGCATTAAGCAAACCCCAGCTGATAAAGGATGAGACTTTTGAACTTTTAAATGCCAAAACCACCTTAGAAGGGGTGGAATCAAAGAATGGTGCACATGGACACGCGTCGGCTGCCGCTCAAGGCTGATTTATGGTTCCGCGTTACACCAACGCAGGGCCCGTACCCTACGGCGAGGCTCTGCGTCGATTTAACGCGGAACCATAATTCAGGCTTCAGTCCTCATCATCGGTACTCGACGCGACGGCGGTTCCTCCGGCCGTCCGGCCCGCCTCTGCGGCGCAACTCTCCCGGGAGCTGCGGCTCCTTCTCGGTATATTCACGCGCCCCCCTTCCTTCCCGTCCGCCTTATGATTCCGCGTTAAATCGACGCACAACTTACGCCGTAGGCTACGGCGTAGGGTGTGCGTCGCCGCGTACCCTACGCCGTAGCTCTGCGCCGGTGTAACGCGGAACCATAAATCAGCCCCCGCTGTGCTGTTCTTTAATTTGTAGCGAGTAACGACGTGTCCAATTTTAAATATAGCGGATTAAAAGTACGATTTTTTCCTTGAAAATGTAACGAGGTAAAAGTAAAAGTACAGAAAAATGAAAGTATCAATAAAAGTACAAATTCTCAAAAATCTTACTTAAGTACAATAACGAAGTACTTGTAATTCGTTACTTTACACCACTGGACACTAGTCAGTTTATCTGTAGTGATTAGTCTGTTTTAGACTGGGCGGAGTGATACGCCACAGTACGGCACTAGGTGCTGTGTTGATGTTCTAAAATCCTACACTGTTGAGGGACATTAAAGTACACTGGAACTCAGCAGAAGTTGTCCCCGTGTTTATCCTACTCACAACCCCAAAAAGGTTTAATTTAATAAGGTAAGGCTTAACTCTACACAAGACTTAAAAGTTCAGAGCTCAAAACCCCCCAAGAGTCCCGTGATCGGGACCGCAAAAAGGTACTACTTTCTTCTGAGCGGAGTAAGATTTTGGTCCACGGGTCGAGGCGCGGTCGCCACGCGCGGTCAGCTGCGCGTTACTAGTCAACACAATGGATTAATATTAATAATCCAATATCGCGATACACTTTGTCACCTCCACGACACGTTTCATGGCGTTTTTGTATCGCGAAATTTCGTGGCACGATATATTGTTACACCCCTACGTATGAGACACTGGTTTTGTCCCAGTGGGAACCAGGATGAATACGTCCATTCAGGGTTGAACTTCCCTTCCACCTGTTACGCTTCTCATCTCTGTATATACAGTTAAGCTAATTACCGTATTTTGATGACCATTCGGGCGCCGTGTGGAAAAGGAGCACCCTCAGTTTTGTGTCATTTCTGGATTTAAAGCAGCACAATGTAACTTTCAGCTTTTCTGAGTTTGGCGGAATCTTTTGGACAAAAGCGGTAGTGCTTTACCAGAAAGAACACTACGTTTCCCATGAGCACCAGCGCGTACTGCCGGAAAACTCCTGTCCCGTCGCGTGCATTTGTTTTGAGAGAAGACGGGACGCTTTTCTGTTTCACCAAGTGAACAGACGGAACGCAAAAAAAAAGATGTTAAACTGCTGGAAAGGAACTGGAATTTACCGGGATACCTTAAACAAGGAAGCCAGGGAGCGGTATATGGAGAAAATAATGATTATTAACGGTCTGGATCCATATGAAATCCCTACTAAAGAATGGAGCTCCTCGTCGGAGCGCCACTCTTTAGAAAGGATTTACTGCCGCAGTTCTGCACAACCCACGTCTTACTACCTTGTTTAGGAGTGTTTGGCAGCTGCTTTGGTAAATGTTTGACTCGCCATGTGTTTCAATAAATTAGTATACTGTAATAGTACAACATACAGTACATGTTTTGTATTACTCTTACTTTTCTTTTCTTTTTTTTTTGACTGCTATATTATGCTGAAGAGACTCCGAGGCGTGAGCAATATTTTAGTTTTCCTCGTGAGATAATTTTTTTCCTCCGCAGCTACAAATCAAATAGTTAATATTTTTTCCTCAACAAAATTAATCGCACCGCAGAGAGCTGGCCAGCAACTGCATTTAGCTGGAGAAGTGGGGAATAAAACCCGTTTGAATGATCCAACCCCGGTCTGTGAGTGTGTTTGTTTGTTTACTGAGGAACGTTATGTTTGGTCGTTACAGCCGCGATCCAACCGAGCCGACAACTCTTCTACTCTTTTACTCTGTTATCAGATACTTGGTCGGCCTCCGTGGTTCTGACTCCGAGCAGGAAAGCGGTGAAAAGTTAAACCATTAGCGATCTTTTCCCCACGTCTGTTATGTGGAGCTGCTGCAGCCACAACACAGCAACGGGTTACCAGCTTCTGCTGAGCTCTGCGCTCCACGCCCCGCTCCGCCCATTTTCGTCTCGACTACTAAACGGGAAGGAGGGGGAAGTGACGTATGCCGTAAAGCAGTCAAAGCCGTAAAAATGTGTAGTTCTTTAGTGTGGCAGGGTTCCTACCATGCTCCTCAAAGTTACATAGTGCCCGCAGCTCTGGCCGCGCTGCAGCCCAGTCACTTTCCGATGCTTTTGCGAAAGCCCGACCAACAGTCCAGTCCAGCAGACACGTCAGCCCTGCATCTACATGTACAATCCTTCAGCAGTAACGACGGAGCCGCCGCCCGAGCGGCACCGACCTCCCCGCCCGCGAGGACGCGTCGGCTCCCGCTCAGCCGGGCGATTACTCCGGCCTTCCGGCCCGCCTCTGCGGGACAGCTCCCCCGAGTCTCGTCTCCTTCTCGGCAGCGAGCCCCAGGTCTCCCCGTCCACCCCCGGTGTCCCGCCACGGAGCCGCGGCCGGGCAATCACGGGCAATTTATGCGCCCCCCCTTAACTTCTCATGGTGGCTTCAATTACGTCCTCTTAAGCCTGAATTATGGTTCCGCGTTAAATCGACGCAGAGCCTACGCCGTAGGATCCCTGATCCTGGCGGATCTAAACCTACTCTGTGCAAAATAAAGGATTTTTTCTGTAAATACACACCATTTCTCTTACTATTACAGGTACAGATAGCTGAGTGTCTTCTTCTCCTCATTTGGTTGAGAGTTGTTATGCAGTCCTGTGGCCCCCGCGGCCCACACGTACAAAACTGAATTCTTTTTGCGGCCCTCTAGGTGGCGCTCGCGGCCCAACGTTGGGCCACGGCCCTATGGTTAAGAATCACTGTGTTAAAGCAAGAGAAAACTATATTTCATAATAGGTCCCCTTTAAATTGGACCAACGTCTACCAGAAATGTTATCGAAAAGTAATTGTAAAATTTACTTGCCATTAAAATGTCTGAGTTCAGCTTTCTCGTATGTGTGTTGTGTTGTAACTGATAGTTTGTTTGACATTCTTTGTAAGTACACCAAGCTTTGAGAAATGTTCTCCAAATGGGACTAGGGATGTTAAAAATTAATCGATTTTCGATTAATTGCCGTTATGAAATTACCCGATTGAAATTAACGATTACAATTAATCTATTTATTTATTTATTTTTTTTGTTTAATTTCACCAGCTGGTATTACGCCCGGACCACATTCAATGCGACACAACGCGCTGCGCCGCGCACATAAAGTTAGAAGAAAGAGACGGCGGATATGTTTGGTTTTAGTAACATCATGCTCAGGCAATGAGTCTGCAATGGCCCAGACGGGAGACACATGTAGCTCAGTGCTTAACTTTTATTTTTAATCCACTCTATATTCTTCTGGTTGTTCTCCGATATGCTCCCCTAAAGCCTGAATTATGGTTCCGCCTTAAATCGACGCAGAGCCGCCGCCGTAGCCTACGGCGTAGGCTCTGCGTAACCATAAATCAGCCTTCACCCGGTACATACATAGGTTTCTCTAAACATCCGTCCCCGCTACAGTTTTAACTAAAAGAAAATGTGCTCCAATACAGCAGGTCTCATCATTTTATTTTGAACACTGCCAAAACTCTAACTTAAAACGTAACTAGAACTTAAAATTTGCTTGACACAAATGACACTATTATGGCTGCTGCTACTACTAATAGCCTTGAAGTGCACTTTATATTATATTCCTTGTGGTACAAAAATGTCTTTTTGTTACTTTTGTATCAAATAAATATTTGATTAAGGAATACATTAAAATGTCCTTTGTATTTTATATAAGCAAAAAAAATTATGTTTGTATCTCAGATGGGGGAAAAACGCCGCTTATCAACTAATCGATGATCGATCGATAAGGTTATCAACTGTCAATTAATGAAATAATCGATAATTTGCATCCCTAAATGGGACACTGTCGTCATCTGATTAATTGATTCAGATATTTTTTTTAAACTGAAATGTGGTCCACAAGGCATTTATTGTACACAGTACCTAGGGTTGACGACCTAATCATGAACATTTATAAGAAAGAATTTCCCAAATTTGAAACCAAGGAGATTTGTAATAAAACGAAAATGCCTTTTTGGTCTGAAGTCAACAACCTGAATGCCCACAATTCCCAGACCAGTGGACATTATTGTATATAACTGCATTCTTGGTTGTTCTTGCTCCACCAAGCAGTAATCATCTCCAGTTCTGGCTATGTTTAAGGGGATCTAGAGCCCTTGCCTGACACATGTTCCCTTCAAAAGTGGACACAGCTTATGGTGGCCAGTCCTGTAAATGTGCCAGTGATTGGCTAAATTGATCTCGGTAGTTAATTTTAAATTGCAGCTTGTAGATGAATTGGTTAATTTTCTTTTTGAAGCAGGTGTTGGTGTAACTCTCACACAGAAAGTGCCACAGTTCAACATATTTGTACAGGATTGATTGTTTTTCATTCTTTTTCCTTTTGGCCTGTTCTTAGGACTTGGAAGTGGTGACCCGGTTCCTTCCTGCCATGATGTCGGTGGTTGTGGACGATCACACCTTCATGGTGGACCAGAAGCTGCCCAGTGAAGAGAAGAGCTCGGTGTCGTACCCAGCAGGTCTCCCCGACGCCTTCAGCAGGTAGTCTTAAACGCGAAAAGCACAGAAACGCAGAACCTTCTCGCTGCCGTCTGCAGACGTCACGTCTGTCACACGTGCTCAGTGTGAACCTGCTTTCATCTGGGAAGGGCACAGGGCGCCAGGGGCCAAGTTTCCAATCTTGGTGTTCTTTGGCAGATGCCAAACATCTTGCAAGGTGTTGGGCCGTAAGCACAACCCCCACCTGCAGATGTCTGTTTGTGAGCGTGTGAGCAGACACATGCACATGGTGGCCTGCAGGAGCTGCTGCAGGCCACCATGTGCATGTGTCTGCTACCGGGGATGTCTTTCCTTTACTGGGGATGTCTTTCCTTTACTGGGGATGTCTTGCTAAGAGCCTAGAATGTCCACTTGTTGTCTATTCCATTTGCACAACAGTATGTGACATTGATTATGGATCAGCGTTGCTTCCTCAGTGGAGAGTTTGACTTCACAGTGTGATTAATAATAATAATAATAATAAACTTTATTTATATAGCACCTTTCCTGTCATACAATGCAACTCAAAGTGCTTTACATGTCAAGAGAAGATAAGCAAAGCAAGCAAATAAAAACAAAGCAGCTTTAAAACACTGAAAAAAACAATATAGCAAACAGAATAAAACCAGCAATAAAAGCAATAGCAAAGAGCAAAAAGAGTAAAAGAGTAAAACAGGCACGGCAGTAAGCATAAATGGGGTCACACACAGGTAAGAACAAACCTTTAAAATTCAACTAAAAGCAAGAGTAAAAAGGTGGGTCTTGAGCTGTGCTTTAAATATGTCAACTGAGGATGCCTGTCTAAGGTGCACTGGAAGTTTATTCCAGGCTGTCGGGCCGTAGAAGCAGAAAGCTGCCTCGCCATGTCTTTTAGTTGCCATCCTCTTAGGCACTTCGAGCAAGCCAGCGGTTGACTTAGTTACGTTGTTTAAGTGTTCTCTTCATTTGTTTTGAGCAGTGAATGTATGTGTATATTTGTGAGATGACTGATATAAATGAGAAACACACTAGATAAGGGAGTTTGCCTAACTCCCCCCTTTACTCCCCCCTTTACTCCCCCTTTACTCCCCCTTTACTCCCCCTTTACTCCCCCCTTTACTCGCCCTTTACTCCCCCCTTAACTCCCCCCTTTACTCCCCCCTTTACTCCCCCTTTACTCGCCCTTTACTCCCCCCTTTACTCCCCCCTTTACTCCCCCCTTTACTCCCCCCTTTACTCCCCCTTTACTCCCCCCTTTACTCCCCCCTTTACTCCCCCCTTTACTCCCCCTTTACTCCCCCCTTTACTCCCCCTTTACTCGCCCTTTACTCCCCCCTTTACTCCCCCCTTTACTCCCCCCTTTACTGCCCCTTTACTCCCCCCTTTACTCGCCCTTTACTCCCCCCTTTACTCCCCCCTTTACTCCCCCCTTTACTCCCCCCTTTACTCCCCCCTTTACTCGCCCTTTACTCCCCCCTTAACTCCCCCCTTAACTCCCCCCTTAACTCCCCCCTTTACTCCCCCTTTACTCCCCCCTTTACTCCCCCTTTACTCGCCCTTTACTCCCCCCTTTACTCGCCCTTTACTCCCCCCTTTACTCCCCCCTTTACTCGCCCTTTACTCCCCCCTTTACTCCCCCCTTTACTCCCCCTTTACTCGCCCTTTACTCCCCCCTTTACTCCCCCCTTTACTCCCCCATTTACTCCCCCCTTTACTCCCCCCTTTACTCCCCCCTTTACTCCCCCCTTTACTCCCCCTTTACTCCCCCTTTACTCCCCCCTTTACTCCCCCTTTACTCCCCCTTTACTCGCCCTTTACTCCCCCTTTACTCCCCCTTTACTCCCCCCTTTACTCGCCCTTTACTCCCCCCTTTACTCCCCCTTTACTCCCCCCTTTACTCCCCCCTTTTCTCGCCCTTTACTCCCCCCTTTACTCCCCCTTTACTCCCCCCTTTACTCCCCCCTTTACTCCCCTCTTTACTCCCTCTTTACTCCCCCTTTACTCCCCCCTTTACCCCCCCTTTACTCCCCCTTTACTCCCCCCTTTACTCGCCCTTTACTCCCCCCTTTACTCCCCCCTTTACTCCCCCCTTTACTCCCCTCTTTACTCCCCCTTTACTCCCCCCTTTACTCGCCCTTTACTCCCCCCTTTACTCCCCCCTTTACTCCCCCCTTTACTCCCCTCTTTACTCCCTCTTTACTCCCCCTTTACTCCCCCCTTTACCCCCCCTTTACTCCCCCTTTACTCCCCCCTTTACTCGCCCTTTACTCCCCCCTTTACTCCCCCCTTTACTCCCCCCTTTACTCCCCTCTTTACTCCCCCTTTACTCCCCCCTTTACTCGCCCTTTACTCCCCCCTTTACTCCCCCCTTTACTCCCCCCTTTACTCCCCTCTTTACTCCCTCTTTACTCCCCCTTTACTCCCCCCTTTACCCCCCCATTTACTCCCCCTTTACTCCCCCCTTTACTCGCCCTTTACTCCCCCCTTTACTCCCCCCTTTACTCCCCTCTTTACTCCCCCTTTACTCCCCCCTTTACTCCCCCCTTTACTCCCCTCTTTACTCCCCCTTTACTCCCCCCTTTACTCCCCTCTTTACTCCCCCTTTACTCCCCCCTTTACTCCCCCCTTTACTCCCCCCTTTACTCCCCTCTTTACTCCCCCTTTACTCCCCCCTTTACTCCCCCCTTTACTCCCCTCTTTACCCCCCCTTACTCCCCCCTTTACTCCCCTCTTTACTCCCCCTTTACTCCCCCCTTTACTCCCCCCTTTACTCCCCCCGCCTTACCCCCAGATTCCTGCAGGACAACAGAGTGGCCTGTGAGATGGGTCTCTATTACATCCTTCACATCGCTAAACTCCGGAACAAGAACGCCTTACAGAGGTTACTGCCTGCTCTAGGTGAGTGTCCACGTCTCCAACACACACACACACACACACACACACACACACACACACACACTCACCCATGATGAAGCCAACTTAAAAGGGGAGGCTCAGCAATGTACGGTTCCATTCACAATGCATGTCTTAATTCTCCAATCCAATTATCTACCAAAATACGATTTGTTTTTTAATTAATTAATACATTTTTTTGCGTGGTTGTTCACATTATCATTTTAATGCCACCTTCATCACACTTAAGACTGCACGGTACGAGGCCTGAAGTGTCACGCACGCGCAGAGGAAAACGGCATGTCACGTAGTGAACAGCGTTTTACAGAAGTAAATATGGATCAAGATATACGTGTTTGTCTAGCAGTTTGGAAGTACTTGCACGTTGGACCCAACGTGCTGCTGGCTGCAGCAGCCACTGCAGCAGCAGCCACCGCAGCAGCCACCGCAGCAGTGGCTGCTGCTGCGGTGGCTGCTGCGGTGGCTGCTGCGGTGGCTGCTGCTGCAGTGGCTGCTGCTGCAGTGGCTGCTGCTGCGGCTGCTGCTGCAGCGGCTGCTGCGGTGGCTGCTGCGGTGGCTGCTGCTGCAGCGGCTGCTGCGGTGGCTGCTGCGGTGGCTGCTGCTGCAGTGGCTGCTCCTCTGCAGAGATCCGTGTGGCTGTGGAGTCGGAGCCAGGAGTGGTGGGATCGTGACCTCACGGTCTCCACTGACAGAGTTTAATCGTAATTTCAGGATGTTGAGGACTTTTGAAGATATCTGTCGGGACCTCTCCTCTAGACTTTCAACACAGAACACTCCTCTCCTGTGACGCCAGCGTCGGGTGAAATGCGCCCCGACCGTTGTACTGCGGTCACGTCAGATTGGATACGTACCCGGTTGAAGATCACGGGAAAGTGGCCCGGGTTGTTCAGTCATCAAAATATCTGATGAGAGTCACATATGGGCAATAAGATTGGAATGAAGCTGCAGTATGAACGCAGTCTAAGATTCTATCAGGCATATTTCTATTTATAGTGTCTACGTGACAGTTAATTGGTGACGACAGTTAAAAGTGGAGATGACTTTACAGTGAAAGATTTAGTTTTAGTGTAAAGACGTGTGAACAGTTTGAGGATTTGAAGGTGGTATGTTTAGGATGTTTAATAGTATGTTTGCCATTCTCTCACAGTGGAGACGTACAATGACATGGCCTTTAGTGACATTTTCCTGCACCTGCTGACCGGACACCTCACTCTGCTGTCGGACGAGTTTGGATCAGAAGACTTCTGTACCGTCGTCTTCGATGGATTCCTGCTTATTTCATTCTCCAGGTAAGGATCTTCCTAAAGTTGACATATTAGTACTAAAAATGTCTGAATTGAAAAAGATGGTACTAAATTGTTAGTTGATTTAATGAACTAAACTGACATTTTAAACATCTAATTTTATGTCATCATGGTAATATTATATTATCACATGTATTTTATTACTTCTGGACAAAACACCCAGGAAAAAGACAGTTTTCCACATGCCAACCAACAGTCTAGCATCTCATTCATATTTATTGGTAACTTCTTCTAAATGTTTTTCAGCAAAGAAAATGTCCACAGACACGCCCTCCGCATGTTGCTGCATCTCCAGCACAAAGTGCTGCCGTCCTACATGGAGATGCTGATGAAAACTCTGGAACCTCCCAAGCAGGTTGGTGCGTGCGTGCGTGCGTGCGTGCGTGCGTGCGTGCGTGCGTGCGTGCGTGCGTGCGTGCGTGCGTGCGTGCGTGCGTGCGTGCGTGCGTGCGTGCGTGCGTGCGTATAATGTATATACATACACATGTATGTTGAATTATATATTACACAATTTTATATATGTATGTATGTATGTATGTATATATATATATATATATATATATATATATATATATATATATATATATATATATATATATATGTGTGTATATATATATATATATAATGTATATATTGAATTATACATTATATATATATATATATATATATATATATATATATATATATATATATATATATATATATATTTTTGTCATTTTATTGGATTCTGCCTTTTAATTCTGCTTTGTAAAAGCACCTTGTAACTGTGTTTGGAAAGGTGCTATACAAATAAAGCTTATTATTATTAGGGCCCGAGCACCTTCAGTGCGAAGGCCCTATTGTATCTGTAGGAATTTTTCTTTCTTTCTTTCTTTCTTCTGACAAAAAGGAGGGCCTTTTTGCCCCCCTAAACGTGCCCTAAAAAGTCACCAAATTTTGCACGCAAGTCAGGCCTGGCGAAAAATTTGATATTTAATGGTTTGCATTAATGGGCGTGGCAAAATGGCTCAACAGCGCCCCCTTGAAAACTTTGTGCCTCAAGCCCCACGATACGGTTTGACGTACATGCACGAAAATCTGTACACACCTGTATCATGGGACAACTTAAAGAAAAGTCTCTTGGCGTCATGCCCGAAACCGAACAGGAAGTCGGCCATTTTGAATTAATCGTGTCTGTTTGGCACAATTTATGCCATCCCTTCGGCAGTTAATTCAGCCCGAACCGTAACGTGCACCCAGGTGTGTTATACATCAAAATGTGCGTCTCCCTCCTGCGACCACACGCATTACTTTTCTCTTTCAAAAGCGTTACCGTGGCGACGCTAGACGCCAAAAAGCGCGCCCACCCTTCATCTGGTTGGTTCAGACAGAAAAAACTTTGCGCCTCAAGCCCCATAATACGGTTTGACGTACATGAACGAAAATTGGTACACTCGTGTATCATGTCGCAACTAAAAGAAAAGTCTCTTGGCTGAAACCGAACAGGAAGTCGGCCATTTTGAACATTCTGAATTAATTGCGTAATTTTGGAGCAATATATGCCATTCCTTCGAGAGTTAATTCAGCCCGAACCGTATCGTGAACCCAGATGTGTTATACATCAAAATGTGCGTCTCCATCCTGTGACTACACGCATTACTTTTCTCTTTCAAAAGTGTTACCGTGGCGACGCTAGACGCCAACAAGCGCACCCCCCCTTCATCTGATTGGTCCATATTTGATAGTTCCCCAAAAGGCACCAAGTTTGGCATGCAAGCCAGGCCTGGTGATAAATTTGATGTTTAATGGTTTGCATTAATGGGCGTGGAAAAATGGCTCAACAGCGCCCCCCAGAAAACTTTGTGCCTCAAGCCCCACAATACGGTTTGACGTACATGCACGAAAATCGCTACACACCTGTATCATGGCACAACTTAAAGAAAAGTCTCTTGGAGCCATGGCCGAAACCGAACAGGATGTCGGCCATTTTGAATAAATTGTGTCATTTTGGCGAAATTTATGCCATTCCTTCGGCAGTTAATTCAGCCCGAACCGTAACGTGCACCCAGGTGTGTTATACATCAAAATGTGCGTCTACATCCTGCGACACCACGCATTACTTTTCTCTTTCAAGTGTTACCGTGGCGACGCTAGACACCAAAAGGCGCGCCCCCCCTTCATGTGATTGGTCCATATTTGATAGTTCTCCAAAAGTCACCAAATTTTGCATGCAAGCCAGACTTGGCGATACATTTGATATTTCATGGTTTGCATTAATGGGCGTGGCCTAACGGCTCAACAGCGCCCCCCTAGAATACTTTTATCTGCCATAACTTTTGAATGGTTTGACATAGGAAGTTGTGGGTGGTGTCATGGGACTCTGTAATGAGTCCTTAAGCTTCGTTGGCCTTAATTAGCCCCGCCCCTTCTTCTGATTTGTTGTACCTTTTTTCTGCTATAACTTTTGAATGATTTGACATAGGAAGTCGTGGGTGGTGTCATGGGACTCTGTAATGAGTTCTTAAGCTTCGTTGGCCTTAATTAGCCCCGCCCCTTCTTCTGATTGGTTGTCCCGATTTTCTGCTATAACGTTGGAATGGTTTGACATAGAGAGTCGTGGGTGGTGTCATCAGATTCTTTATGGAGTCCTTGACCTTCATTGGCCTGAATTAGCCCCGCCCCTTCTTCTGATTACAAATATTTAAAAAAAATTGAAAAAAAAAGTTCCAGACATTTTATCGCTATGTTGGTCTCTCCTAAGCCAGTAAGTCAAAGAGAAAGGAATAGCTGAGCGTAGCTCAGCCAGAAAATTGCAGTCTTTGGTGCCAGAGGTCGGGAGTTCGAGCCTGGCTGTATACCGAAATTTTTGTCAGCAATTTTTGTGTTTTTTTACATCAAAATGTGTGTCTCTGTCCTGCGACGACGCACATTACTTTTCTCTTTCAAAAGTGTTACCGTGGCGACGCTAAATGCAAAAAAGCGCTCGTCTCCTTCATCTGATTCGTCCATATTTGATAGTTCTCCAAAAGTCACCAAATTTTGCATGCAAGCCAGGCCATGGTTTGCATTAATGGGTGTGGCAAAATGGCTCAACAGCGCCCCCTAGAATACTTTTCTCTGCCATAACTTTTGAATGGTTTGACATAAAGAGTCGTGGGTGGTGTCATCAGACTCTGTATGGAGTCCTTGACCTTCATTGGCCTGAATTAGCCCTGCCCCTTCTTCTGATTGGTTGTCCCGATTTTCTGCTATAACTTTGGAATGGTTTGACATAGAGAGTCGTGGGTGGTGTCATTTCTGATATGCTTATGGGGGGCGGTGGACGTGAGTGCGAGGGCCCGTTCATCGCTGCTTGCAGCTTTAATTATTATTATTATTATATACATACATACATATACATACAGGACTGTCTCAGAAAATTAGAATATTGTGATTTTGTGTAATGCAATTAAAAAAACAATTAAAGCTAAAGATGAACGGGCCCTCGCACTCATGGCCACCCCCCCCCCCATAAGCATATCAGAAATGACACCACCCACGACTTCCTATGTCAAACCATTCAAAAGTTATGGCAGAAAATAGGGACAACCAATCAGAAGAAGGGGCGGGGCTAATTCAGGCCAATGAAGGTCAAGGACTCAATACAGAGTCTGATGACACCACCCACGACTCTCTATGTCAAACCATTCAAAAGTTATGGCGGAGAAAAGTTTTCTAGGGGGCGCTGTTGAGCCGTTAGGCCACGCTTATTAATGAAAACCATGAAATATCAAATGTATCACCAGGCCTGGCTTGCATGCACAATTTGGTGACTTTTGGGGAACTATCAAATATGGACC
This sequence comes from Cololabis saira, assembly GCF_033807715.1. Classification (NCBI taxonomy): domain Eukaryota; kingdom Metazoa; phylum Chordata; class Actinopteri; order Beloniformes; family Belonidae; genus Cololabis; species Cololabis saira. Next base: position 47,893,780 of record NC_084595.1, on the reverse strand, counting down.
AATCAGATGAAGGGTGGGCACGCTTTTTGGCGTCTAGCGTCGCCATGGTAACACTTTTGAAAGAGAAAAGTAATGCGCGTAGTCGCAGGATGGAGACGCATATTTTGATGTATAACACACCTGGGTGCACGTTACGGTTCGTGCCGTATTAACGGACGAAGGAATGGCATAAATTTCGCCAAAATGACACGATTAATTCAAAATGTCCGACTTCCTGTTCGGTTTCGGCCATGGTGCCAAGAGACTTTTCTTTAAGTTGTGCCATGATACAGGTGTGTACCGATTTTCGTACATGTACGTCAAACCGTATTATGGGGCTTGAGGCACAAAGTTTTCCGGGAGGCGCTGTTGAGCCATTTTGCCACGCCCATGAATGCCATCCATCCATCCATCCATCCATCCATCCATCCATCCATCCATCCATCCATCCATCCATCCATCCATCCATCCATCCATCCATCCATCGTCCGCCGCTTATCCGTTCCCGGGTCGCGGGGGCAGCAGCCTCAGCAGAGTTGCCCAGACTTCCTTCACCCCAGACACTTCCTCCATCTCTTCCTCCAGCTCTTCCTCCATCTCTTCCTCCAGCTCCTCCGAGGCGTTCCCAGGCCAGCCGAGGGACATAGTCTCTCCAGCGTGTCCTGGGTCTTCCCCGGGGTCTCCTCCCGGTGGGACATGCCTGGGTCTCCTCCCGGTGGGACATGCCTGGAACACCTCCCTAGGGAGGAGGGACATGCCTGGAACACCTCCCTAGGGAGGAGGGACATGCCTGGAACACCTCCCTAGGGAGACGTCCAGGAGGCATCCGGTACAGATGTCCAAGCCACCTCAGCTGACTCCTCTCAATGTGAAGGAGCAGCGGCTCGACTCCGAGGTCCTCCCCGGTGACCGAACTCCTCACCCTATCTCTAAGGGAGCGTCCAGCCACCCTGCGGTGGAAACTCATCTCTAAGGGAGGAAACTCATCTCTAAGGGAGCGTCCAGCCACCCTGCGGTGGAAACTCATCTCTAAGGGAGGAAACTCATCTCTAAGGGAGCGTCCAGCCACCCTGCGGAGGAAACTCATCTCTAAGGGAGCGTCCAGTCACCCTGCGGAGGAAACTCATCTCGGCCGCTTGTATCCGCGATCTTGTCCTTTCGGTCACTACCCAAAGTTCATGACCATAGGTGAGGGTAGGTGCGTAGATTGACCGGTAAATCGAGAGCTTGACCTTTCGACTCAGCTCCTTCTTCACCACGACGGTCCGGTACATCGACCGCATAACTGCGGACGCTGCACCGATCCGTCTGTCAATCTCCCGCTCCATTGTTCCCTCACTCGTGAACAAGATCCCGAGATACTTTAACTCCTCCACCTGAGGAGGACTGGTTGGGCAAATTCCCATGAACCCTCAAGAACCCTGCAGAGGGTGTTGAGCTGGTCCAGTGTTCCACGACCGGGACGAAAACCGCATTGTTCCTCCTAAATCCGAGGTTCCACTATCGGCCGTATTCTCCTCTCCAGTACCCTGGCGTAGACTTTCCCGGGGAGGCTGAGAAGTGTGACCCCCCTATAGTTGGAGCACACTCTCCGGTCCCCCTTCTTAAAGAGAGGGACCACCACCCCGGTTTGCCACTCCAACGGTACTGTCCCCTTCCTCCATGCAATGTCGCAGAGTCGTGTCAACCAAGACAGCCCTACAACATCCAGAGACTTGAGGTACTCATCCACCCCCGGTGCCACTCAGGAGCTTACGAACCACCTCAGTGACCTCGGCTTGGGTGATGGATGAGCACGCCCCAGAGTCCCCACTCTCTGCTTCCTCAGTGGAAGGCATGTCAGTCGGGTTGAGGAGATCCTCGAAGTATTCCTTCCACCGTCCGACGATGTCCCCAGTCGAGGTCAACAGCTCCCCACCCACACCATAAATGGTGTCGGCAGAGTACTGCTTCCCCCTTCTAAGGCGCCGAACGGTCCTCCAGAATTTCCTCGAGGCCGACCAAAAGTCTTCCTCCATGGCCTCCCCGAACTCCTCCCAGGGTTTTTGCCTCCAGGACCGCCCGAGCCGCGGCTCGCTTGGCCTGCCGGTACCCATCTACTGCGTCAGCAGTCCCACAGGCCAACATAGCCCGATAGGACTCCTTCTTCAGTCTGACGGCATCCTGTACTTCCGGTGTCCACCACCGGGTTCTAGGATTGCCGCCACGACAGGCACCGGAGACCTTGCGTCCACAACTTTGAGCTGCCGCGTCGACAATGGAGGCAGAAAACATGGTCCACTCGGACTCGATGTCCCCCGCCTCCCCCGGGATCTGAGAGAAGCTCTCTCGGAGGTGGGAGTTGAAGATGTCCCTGACAGAGGGCTCGGCCAGACGTTCCCAACAGACCCTCACAATCCGTTTGGGTCTGCCCGGTCTGTCCAATCTCCTCCTCCGCCAGCGCATCCAACTCACCACCAGGTGGTGATCAGTTGACAGCTCAGCCCCTCTCTTCACCCGAGTGTCCAAGACACTGGCCTAGGGTGTCTTGGTGCCACTGATGGACACCCTTATGTTTGAACATGGTGTTCGTTATGGACAAACTGTGACTAGCACAGAAGTCCAACAACAAAGCACCGCTCGGGTTCAGATCGGGGAGGCCGTTCCTCCCAATCACGCCTCTCCAGGTATCACTGTCATTGCCCACGTGAGCGTTGAAGTCCCCCAGTAGAACAATGGAGTCCCCAGTTGGAGCACTATCAAGTACTCCTCCCAGGGACTCCAAGAAGGCCGGGTACTCCACACTGCTGTTTGGCCCGTAGGCACAAACAACAGTGAGAGACCTTTTCCCGATCCGACGGCGCAGGGAAACGACCCTCTCGTTCACCGGGGTGAACTCCAACACATGGCGACTGAGCTGAGGGGCTATAAACAAGCCCACACCAGCCCGCCGCCTCTCACCCTGGGCAACTCCAGAGTAGTGGAGAGTCCAGCCCCTTTCAAGGAGCTGGGTTCCAGAGCCCAAGCTATGTGTGGAGGTGAGCCCGACTATCTCTACCCGGTATCTCTCAACCTCACGCACAAGCTCCGGGTCCTTCCCCCCCAGCGAGGTGACATTCCATGTCCCCACTGTGAGGGTTTTGGTCCAGGGATTGGGTCGTCGAGGCACCCCGCGACGACTGCTACCCAGCCCACATGCCACCAGCCTGTCACGGTCCTTCCTGCGGGTGGTGGGCCTACGGGAAGGCGGGCCCACGTCGTTTCGGGCTGAGCCCGGCCGGGTCCCACGGGCAAAGACCCGGCCACCAGGCGCTCGCCAGCGAGCCCCAACCCCAGGCCTGGCTCCAGGGTGGGGCCCCTTAATGCAAACCATGAAATATCAAATTTATCGCCGGGCCTGGCTTGCATGCAAAATTTGGTGACTTTTGGGGAACTATCAAATATGGACCAATCAGATGATGGGGGGGTCCACTTTTTGGCGTCTAGCGTCGCCACAGTAACACCTTTGAAAGAGAAAAGTAATGCACGTAGTCACAGGATGGAGACGCACATTTTGATGTATAACACACCTGGGTGCACATTACGGTTCGGGCCTTAATTCTCGAAGGAATGGCATAAATTGCTCCAAAATTACGCGATTAATTCAGAATGTTCAAAATGGCCGACTTCCTGTTGGGTTTCGGCCATGGTGCCAAGAGACTTTTCTTTAAGTTGCGACATGATACAGGTGTGTACCGATTTTTGTTCATGTACGTCAAACCGTATTGTGGGGCTTGAGGCACAAAGTTTTTTCTGTCTGAACCAATCAGATGAAGGGTCGGCGCGCTTTTGGCGTCTAGCGTCACCACAGTAACGCTTTCGAAAGAGAAAAGTAATGCGCGTAGTCGCAGGATGGAGACGCACATTTTGATGTATAACACACCTGGGTGCACGTTACGGTTCGGGCCGTATTAACTGCCAAAGGAATGGCATAAATTGCGCCAAAATGACACGATTAATTCAAAATAGCAGACTTCCTGTTCGGTTTTGGCCATGGCGCCAAGAGACTTTTCTTTAAGTTGTGCCATGATACACGTGTGTAGCGATTTTCGTGCATGTACGTCAAACCGTATTGTGGGGCTTGAGGCACAAAGTTTTCTAGGGGGCGCTGTTGAGCCATTTTGCCACGCCCATTAATGCAAACCATGAAATAATCAAATTTATCGCCAGGCCTGACTTGCGTGCAAAATTTGGTGACTTTTTGGGCACGTTTAGGGGGGAAAAAAGGCCCTCCTTTTGTCAGAAAAATAATACAAAAAAAATACGAAGAATTCCTACAGATACAATAGGGCCTTTGCACTGTAAGTACTCGGGCCCTAAAAATGTCATACATTCTGGATTCATTACAAATCAACTGAAATATTGCAAGCCTTTTATTATTTTAATATTGCTGATCATGGCTTACAGTTTAAAAAAACTCCAATATCCTATCTCAAAAAATTAGAATATTCTGGGAATCTTAATCTTAAACTGTAAGCCATAATCAGCAATATTAAAATAATAAAAGGTTTGCAATATTTCAGTTGATTTGTAATGAATCCAGAATGTATGACATTTTAGTTTTTTTAATTGCATTACAGAAAATCAAGAACTTTATCACAATATTCTAATTTTCTGAGACAGTCCTGTGTGTGTATTGCCCTCATGCAGGCATTGCAGGTTCGAATCCTGAAAATATTAAGATAGTAATATTACAGTAAGTTTGCAAAATCCAAATTCAATATTTTGGCTTTCAAGCTGTTTCCAAACTTGTATATATGCCTGTTCCTCATGCTGACCCGGTTCCTGTTCCTGTTCCAGAGCAGCGAGCCGCTCAAGGAGCTGTACGCTCAGCTGACGGCCAAGCTGGAGGCCCAGAAGAAAAGCCCCCGGACCCCGGAGGAGACCCCAGCCCTGAACCTGGGGACCCTCCACCCTGTCCCTGTCTCCACCACCACCCCCTCCACTCCCACTACACCTGTCTGAGACCCCTGAACCTGGGGACCCTCCACCCTGTCCCTGTCTCCACCACCACCCCCTCCACTCCCACTACACCTGTCTGACCCCCCCAGCATGGACGGGTGAAGCCGTCGGCTTCATGATGGTTATTAGTGTTTAGCACCGGTGGACAGTCTTCCATCTGACGGGACCCAAAAAACACCTTTTTTTCCCCAAAAATGATCTTTTTTAGTTTGTTTTTTCAGTCTTGTCTAGATATACATAGTTTTTAAATGTAACTGGGGTGTCTTGTGTGTAATATTTGTATTGTCAGCATTGTAAGAACTATGTAAATAAACCTGTTTACAAATATCTCATAGTTTTACTGTGTTCGAGGTGAAATGACCTCCATTTGAAGAGAACTAAAGTACTTTTTCCACTCGTGTTTATTAATGAGTGATCTTCCACCAGAGAGACTGATGGGGAGACCCGGGTCCAGTAGGGAGACCCGGGTCCAGCAGGGAGATCCGGGTCCAGCAGGGACCAGTACGTGTTGGGGAGACCCGGGTCCAGCAGGGAGACCGGGGTCCAGCAGGGACCAGTACGTGTTGAACAGCAATACAGTACCAAAGATCATGTAGGTCTGGACGGAATGCGCAAAACCCATCTTAAAAACTTTGCTGAGTGAAATGACTGAATGCAATTTATTTTACAGTAAATACATTCTTTAGTAAAAAATAATGCAAGGATTTATTTTGAAGGTTTTGTGTGGGGTAGGAGTAGAGCAATGCCCAACACATTGAGGAACCAAGTTAATAAGTTTTATGCTTTTTAACGTTTTATGTGAAGCACTTTGTGTTGCATTTTATACATGCATGAAAAGCGCTATACAAATAAAGTTTTATTTGATTTGTGAATGTTAATATTTAGTGTTAGTGCATTACACTCTTTTTGTCTTGTTTATATTTTAAGAATTGATGCCAGAATTTAAGTTGGTGGGACGAAAAACGGCTCCTTCCTGATTTGCCGTCACGTGAATCTACATACTAACAGATTAAGCCCAATAAACGTGTGTTTTTAATCTTACAACTCGTGTCCACGATCACCTCTCTCTTAAAGGAGCTTGAGGCAGGATTTATGAAAAAAATTTGTATACGTTTTAAGTTTTCTAGTAATAATGTCAGATGAAGCGTTCCAAACCAAAAAGAATGATTCCTCTAGTGTATCTCTCCGTTGCCTTGAACAGGCTGTGTGCTGCAAAATGTGCTGCAATTCGGACTCCGAATTTCCTGTCCTGCGGATGTGACGTCATGCACGTTCTCCCCGTTCTCCTGTGCCGGCTTCACTGTTGGCTGCAGTACCCCCAACGGCCGTCGTGGTGAAGGGTGGCGCTAGAGAGTCTCATTTCTTAAAAGGAGCCTCATGCTCCTTTAAGTATAACAATGCCTGAATTACAGCCTGAATTATACTTATATTTAATCCTTGAAGCATCACAATCGGATACTCATAATAATGACTTATATAGCTCCTTTCAAGAAACCCAAGGTCGCTTTACAGAAAACCAGGAAAAGAACAAACAGAACAAAAACACAACCGGGACAAAACAACGGGGGGGGGGGGGTCCGGTTAATGGGGAAAGGCCAGGGTGAAAAGGGTTTTGAGTTGAAACTGTCCAGAGAAGAGGAGTCACGGATTACTGCATGGAGAGAGTTCCAGAGGGGGGGTACTGTAGTACTGTAGTAGCTACTACAGTACTACTGTGACTGGAAGGAGAGGATGGAGTCCAACATGACGCCCAGGTTACGGACCTCGGAGGATGGTGCAAATGATGGTTTCTTTTTTTTTTTTTTTATATATATATATTTTTATCCCGGTTTTTTCCCCATTTTATCACCCAGTGCTCCTACCTAACAGTCCTGTGCATTGCCATCCTCTACCAACCCCGGGAGGGCCCTACACTGAGCTCAGGTCTCCTCCTTAACCTGAGGAGTGAGCAGGCCGCATCTTTTCACCAGACAGGGTGGGGTTTCTCCGGCCGAACGTAGCGCGTGGAAGGATCACGTTATTCCGGCCGGATCCTCCCCACCCCATCTGGCGCCCCGGTTGGCCAGAGGGGGCATGTATAGCCCAGGACTGTGTGCATGTTTTTGTGAGGGTAGCTCACATTGCTACCCAAGGGAACACGGGGAGAACATACAAACTCCACACAGAAAGATCCTTTCGCCAACCCCACCCAGGGTGTGGGCACTGAAGTCATGGGGGAACTAACACGCACTTCAGCGCCCACAGCATCCCCGGCAGGAATCGAACCCAGGAGTGAGACGGCTGCACTACCTGCTGCGCCACCGTGCCCCCTCGAATGATGGTTTCTGTCTGAATTTTCAGATTTCCTATCTGGATTATTGATCAGTACAGATAAATTCATCATAGTGGGTGATTTTAATATTCATATGGATGTTGAAAGCGATAATCTTAAATTAGCCTTCGATTCTCTTCTAGAATCAATGGGTATCTCACAAAAAGTGGACAAACCGACGCATTGTTTTGATCATACTCGGGATCTCGTTCTCACCTACGGTGTTGAAACTGATGGTCTGTTGGTGTCGCCTGTAAACTCCCTTTTATCTGACCATTATTTAATAACGTTTGAATTTAATTTTGTTGATGTTGAAGTGCAAAATAGGAGGTATTATTTTAGCAGATGTTTGTCTGATGAAGCTATTGCTAAATGTAAGGAGGCCATTGCTCATACGACAGTGGAAAATAGTGAAGCAATAGAGGCCAGTGACCTGGGTTCTACCTCTGATGTTGATTTTCTTGTTAGTAACACTGCTGATTTGTTGCATTCAGCTTTAGATGAAGTTGCTCCTTTGAGAAGAAGAGTTTCCAACCATAGGAGCTTAAAGGGGACATATTATGGCATTTAATGTATATTTTAAACGGGCCTTGAATGTCTTAAAAACAATCTAAAGCTTGTTTTTTCTACATAAATCATAAATCCAGCCTGTGGGCCCTGTCACTAGTTTTACCACTTCTAACCTCTTTTTCTGTGCTCCATTCTAAAGGAAGGGGGGTATGATAATGAGGCTCTGTGCTGATTGGCTCCCTGAATGACGTGTAGCAGGGGAGGAGCATAAACCTCGCTCCGCCAGAGCAGCCAGAGCCTGTAAATAAATCACAACACTGAATTTTCACAAATGGCAACTTTATTGTTAAAAAAACAAAATATGAGTTGTATATAAATAACATTTATGCACTATTTCAGCCGGATCTGCCCGGCGGATGCTGAACGCTGGCCCCGCAACCCCACGCCGGGCGCCCGGCGTGGGGTTGCGGGGCGCATCGCCCCTTACCGGTGATCAAACCGACAGATTTGGCTGAAAATCTCGGAGGGTGAAGCTGGTCCAGCCTGGGACGTACCCCAGAAATCCCTGCTCCCAAAGCGGCTGGGAACCTGGACAATTTAGTCGGACGGACCGCGCTTTGGGAACCAGGAAGTAGGCTGGAGCAGCGCGCATCACCACGGCTTTAACCGGGGAATCTGACCGGTTCCGACCGGCCGGGACCGCAGGAACCCGCCTAGACTGGTAGCAGGGACTCCCGGGGACCGACCAGCGGAATTTCAGCCGGATCTGCCTGGCGGATGCTGCGCGACGGGCGCCGCAACCCCATGGCAGGCGCACAGATCGGCTCCGGAGCGCATCCTGTGCGCATCGCCCGTTACCGGTGATCAAACCGACAGATTTGGCTGGAAATCTCGGAGGGTGAAGCAGGTCCGACCTGGAACGGACCTCCGAGGACCCAGCTCCCAAACCACCCGGGAACCTGGATGATTTAACCCGGATCCGCGGCGCCGCCTCCGACTGGCTCAAGGAAGGACCGCTCCAGCCGGCGTAGAGAGCTGGTTGTGGGCGTGGTTTCAGCAGCGGAGGCTGAACCTCTGCGCCTAGGGTGACGTCACCATAGGCGCAGATTTTAATCGGCTCAAAAAAAATCACGTGACACTGGGGATTCTGTAAGGCGGGGGTCACCTGCCTTACAGCTTACACCTGCAGAAATTCATGGTATTTTGTCTCCCCTGTGCTGGCAGGGTGAGGGGAGACCACTTTATATATGTTAAAACAAGAAAAAACTTGTTTTTCATAATAGGTCCCCTTTAAATCCCTGGTATAATTCAGATATCCACAAAACGCGTGTAAAATGGAAAGGAAGTGGTACTCTTGTAAGTCTGTAGACTCCTATCGTGAATGGAAAGATATTCTAATAGTATATAAAAAAGCCATTGGTAAAGCCAGAACAGCTTATTATTCATCGTTGATAGAGGATAACAAAAGTAACCCACGTTTTCTGTTCAGCACTGTAGCCAGGCTGACAAAGAGTCACGACTCTGTTGAGCCGTGCATTCCTGCAGCTCTCAGTAGTGAAGACTTTATGAGCTTCTTTAACAGTAAAGTCATCAAAATTAGAGAAGAAATCAACCAGCCGGTTGATTATATCCCCCCTCACAAAAATAAGAATGTTATTTGTTGTCTGAAAAATGGTTCAAATATGTTTTTTTGTTGAGAAAATATGTTTCTCTATTTTTCTTATTTTTGTGAGGGGGGTATATATTGTTTTTCGGCACTACCTTGTTCTCTATAGCTGATATAACATTAATTACTCCTATGTGGGATCAATAAAGTTCTTTTTTTTGCTATCTGAGAAAATTAAATATTGTGGTTTTCTGTTCAACCGTTTGTTGTCAACTGACAGTTCTGTTGGTCAGTTGGATTCCGCTGTCACGGAATAAAGACGTGTTTTACCAACCTCTGGAGTCGAGCCTCATCCTGCCACATTGGTGACCCCTTGTTTGAACATGTTTGAGGAAACAGAAGACATCTCGTCTTCATCTCATCAGCCTCCGCAGCCCGCAGGTTCCGCTGCTTTGAGGCTGCCTGAATTTTGGCAGGAGGACTCCGGCTCCTGGTTCCAGCATATCGAGGCGCTTTTCCGGCTACGGGGAATCACTGATGATGATTCCCGGTATCATCTGGTCGTAGTCGCTTTGGGCCAACAGTCCACTCGGCGGGCTCTGCAGCTGCTCCGTGCGCCCCGCGACGCGACAAGTACGCCGCGCTGAAGCAGCTGCTGCTCCGGAGGTTCAGCCTTTCCGCCTTGGAGAGAGCGGACAGACTCCTCTCCCTGCTGGGCTTGGGTGACGGGTCGGCGGTGGAGCTGATGGACCAGATGTTTCTACTGCTGGGCCAGGACGATGGTGGATTTCTTTTCCCACATATTTTCCTGCGCCAACTGCCGCCGCCCGTCCGCGCAGCGCTGGCGAACTCCAGCTGCCTCGCAACGGCCGACTACCGCGTCTTGGCTGAGGAAGCCGACCGAGTCCTGATCGCTACCCAGAGTCTGGCCGTTCACCACGTCGCAACAACCGCCCAGCGATCGACGTCGGAGGACGCGGATCCAGCGGTGGTGGCTGCGGTGAAGACCCAGAGACGACGCGGGACAGATCTCTGTTTCTTCCACCAACGGTTCGGCGCCAAGGCGAGACGCTGCGTCCCTCCGTGTCAGTTCGAGCCACCGGGAAACCGGCGCTCAGTAGCAGCGATCGGCGGTCAAGGTGAGCTGCTGTTTATTGCAGACTCTGCATCAGGGAAACATTTCCTGGTAGATTCAGGCTCCCAGCTGAGCCTCCTGCCGCCAACCGCCACGGACCGGTCGACCGGAGGTGGCGGGCCGCCGTTGAGCGCCGCCAACGGCTCCTCCATCACCACTTTCGGGACCCGGTCAGTGACTGTTTGTTTCAACGGACGCCGGTTTGAGAGTGACTTTGTCATAGCCAGTGTTGCTGTTCCTATCATCGGTGCTGATTTTCTGTGTGCTAACGGTTTGCTGGTGGACGTTGCAAACCGCAGATTGATCGATGCAGTGACTTTTATGACTTTCCCATGTGAGACTGGGGGATCTGGACCGCTAGCACACGCTAGTTTTTTAGCAGCAGGTAACGTGTTCCAACGTCTGCTGGCAGAATTCCCGCGGCTGATCAAACCTGTTTTTTCCACCGCGACAACCAGGCACGGCGTCGAGCATTACGTCACCACCACGGGGCCCCCGGTGTTTTCGCGTGCTCGTCGGTTAGACACACAGAAATTAGCCATTGCTAAAGAGGAGTTTGCCTCTATGGAGCGTTTAGGCATAGTTAGACGCTCCAAGAGCCCCTGGGCCTCACCGCTTCACATGGTGCCCAAGGCAGACGGTTCGTGGCGCCCGTGTGGGGATTTTCGCCGCCTTGACAATGTCACAGTGCACGACCGCTATCCAGTCCCACACATTCAGGATTTTTCCGCGCATTTAGCAGGGATAACCATCTTTTCAAAGGTGGATTTAGTACGCGGTTACCACCAGGTTCCCATGAGAGCAGAGGATGTGCCTAAGACCGCTGTAATTACCCCGTTTGGGCTTTTTGAATTTATGCGCATGCCCTTTGGCCTGAAGGGGGCAGCGCAGACCTTCCAGAGACTGATGGACTCTGTGTTGCGAGACCTCACGTTCGTGTTCATTTACCTCGATGACATTTTGGTGGCCAGTTCCTCAACAGAAGAGCATTTGGCACACCTCAAACTAGTCTTCCAGAGGTTAGATGAACACGGCCTTATTGTCAACCCGGCTAAGTGCCAGTTCGGCCTGCCGGTTATTGATTTTTTAGGGCACCGGATTTCAGCTCAGGGTGCAGTTCCACTGCCGTCTAAGGTTCAAGCGGTGGCAGAGTTTCCCCGCCCGGCCTCGGTTAAGGCGCTGCAGGAGTTTTTGGGTATGATTAATTTTTATAACCGTTTCCTCCCTCGCGCCGCCCACCTCCTGCAGCCGCTTTATGGAGCCTTGCAAAAAAAGAAAGGCTGTGACCCAGTGGACTGGACACCTGACCGCATCAGTGCCTTTGAGGGTGCTAAGTCTGCCCTGGCCAATGCAGTACTTTTAGCTCACCCATCACCTTCGGCCCCCATTTCTTTGACAACCGACGCTTCGGACATAGCAGTAGGGGGAGTCGTAGAGCAGCGGGTGGCAGGAGTTTGGCAACCTCTTGCATTTTTCAGCCGCAAACTACGTGACAGTGAGCGAAAGTATAGTGTTTTCGACCGTGAGTTGTTGGCGCTGTACCTCGCCACCCGTCATTTTCGTTTTTTTTTAGAAGGCCGTTCATTCACGGCATATGTACACCATAAGCCGTTGATATTTGCGATGTCTAAGGTGACAGAGCCGCGGTCCGCTCGCCAGCAGCGCCATCTAGCGTCCATCTCAGAGTTTACCACGGACATTCGGCATGTCGCGGGTAAAACAAACCTTGTGGCCGATTGCCTGTCACGCGCGCTGGTGTGCCCTGTAAACCTGGGAGTTGATTTTTCTGCTATGGCTGCTGACCAGGCCGATGACCAGGACATCGCGACTCTTAAGTCTGCCGGTACCGGTCTCAGACTAGAGAACTTGGCGGTGGAGGTCGGAGGTCCAGCTCTTCTCTGCGACATCTCCACTGGTCGGCCCCATCCGGTGGTCCCAGTTTCCTGGCGCCGGCGGGTTTTCGATTCCGTACACTCCCTTTCACACCCTGGCATCCGGGTGTCAGTGAAATTGGTTGGGGCCAAGTTTGTCTGGCCCGGCCTCCGCAGGGAGATTAAGGAGTGGGCAGCTGCATGTGTAGCATGCCAGCGGGCTAAAGTTCACCAGCACACAAAGGCGCCCCTGGAACCGTTCCCCATTCCAGCCAGGCGGTTTGACCATGTCCACATCAACCTGGTGGGCCCTCTTCCTCCATCGCATGGGTTACACACATCTCCTCACCATGGTGGACCGTACCACCAGGTGGCCCGAGGCAGTGCCCCTGTCCTCTACAGCCGTGATTCCCAACCCCCGGTCCCCGGACCGGTACCGGTCCGTAGAGCCGTTACTACCGGGCCGTGGAATGGCTTGTGTTCCGATCATAATTAGGGCTGCAATGATTCGCCGACGTTGTCGTCGACAAAAAAGCGATAATCAAAATTGTCACAGACGTTTTTTTCCCAATGGAGTGAGGCATCTCACTTCACTTCACCTCATACAATCTCTGCCGAGAGCAGCGCTGCACGACAGGGTCTCAGCAGCTTTTCTTTTTTTTGCGTGTCAGCGCAGTTGCGGGTAACAAAACTTGGCACTGGGGGTTCTAGGATTTTTCTGAAACAGGGGCCATTATGGGGCCAAATGTAACCTTCACGGGCCAACAGTATTAAGCCCCTTTCACATAGAGGGCGCAAAGCGGGACCGCCGCCGGCTTTCCCATTCATCGTGTATGTGCTGCCGCAGCGCAAGAGTGGACCGCTCTGCTGGCGAGCTTGGCGGCGCGCGAGAGGCCACCTGACACGGGCGTTTCACCTGCCTGTGCCTGAATTGAACATTTTTTAATTTCATCGCGCTGTGAGGGCATCTCGGTGCGACCAATAGGAGAGAAGGTGGTTGTCATCCTGCTGAGGACCCACTCCCCAACAGGCTGTCAAACTGCTCCCTGTTCAATCTGAAGTAGACCTGGTCATCATGGAGCTGTAGCTCCAACGAGCCTGGATTCCCCCAAATCTTCTCAAGTCTTCTCATGAGGATTTCATGGACCCTCCTTGCTGCTGCTGCTCGTCTCCTCCTCAGAAGAACTAAAGCCAGCATCCCCCCTGAAATAAAAACGGTCCAAATCATCCCCCCCCCTGAAATAAAAACGGTCCAAATCATCCCCCCCCTGAAATAAAAACGGTCCAAATCATCCCCCCCTGAAATAAAAACGGTCCAAATCATCCCCCCCTGAAATAAAAACGGTCCAAATCATCCCCCCCCCGAAATAAAAACGGTCCAAATCATCCCCCCCCGAAATAAAAACGGTCCAAATCATCCCCCCCCGAAATAAAAACGGTCCAAATCATCCCCCCTGAAATAAAAACGGTCAGAATCATCCCCCCTGAAATAAAAAAAGTCCAAATCATCCCCCTGTAAAACTGCCATCCCTCCTTTCCATCCCTTATGTCATTTCATCAATGAATGTGGTTTTACTGCTATTTCAACATTTGGAGTCATCACCAGAAAAATAACACCAGAAAAATAACTCATTTGACAATTTTCACCTGTTTCAAGTCAATTTTCACTTGAAATAAGTAGGAAAATCTGCCAGTGGAACAAGATTTATCTTCTTATTACAAGCAAAAAAATCTCAGATTTTTCTACTTATTTCAAGTGAAAATCTTTGAAAAAAAATTGTTGTTTTTTATTTACTTTTTGTATGAACAGCAGCAAAGTTGAATAAAATATCTATTTTTCATTGAAGTAGCCATCTTTCTCGTGTTTATTATCATTTGCCACATAATTAAAGCAACCTCATACTAAATTTAAGAAAACAATTTTTGCATTTTTTTGTCATATAATTTCATCCAAAACTTGTATAAATCGAAATGTGTTTCTTTGAGTGGCAGCCCTGTCATGGCTTGGCGGACAATAAGTTCTGGTACCCGACCGGACTGAACAGCGCCATGCACAGGTGCTGTATGCAGGTTAGGTACAGTCTGCTGCAGAGATGAGCGGACCTCAGCAAACCTCCATGAGCCGTTTCTTTACTGGTTGTTCGAGTAAAAGAAATAGTGATGAACAAGTAGAAAATCCTACCAAAAAGAAAAGCAAAAGCTTTAATCGCAAGTACGACATTATGTATATAAAATACGGATTTGTTGCAACGGGCGATTTGGAGGCGCCAAACCCACTATGTATTTTATGTGGAGAAACGCTCGCCAACGAAGCAATGAAGCCATCCAAGCTTCAAAGACACTTAAATACAAAACATCCTTCTCTCAAAGACAAACCAGTGGATTTTTTCGAAAGGAAAAAACGTGAGTTACATTTGCAGAAGCAAGTTTTAAAGGCCACAACATCAGCTAACGTCGCTGATGATAGCCTGCATTTTAAAATGCATAGTTTTTTTCTAAAATGTTTATTAAAATTGACATAAATTGTCAACCGGTCCCTGAGCTTTTTGTTTATACTTCTGCTGGTCCTTGGCTCAAAAAAGGTTGGGAACCCCTGCTCTACAGGGTCAAAAGATGTGGCGCGTGCTTTCCTGGGTGCCTGGGTCTCACGTTTTGGTGTCCCGTCTGACATCACGTCTGACAGAGGCCCCCAGTTTATTTCAGAACTTTGGTCGTCGTTGGCAGAAGCTTTGGGAGTGCAGTTACACCGTACTACTGCATACCACCCACAAGCTAATGGCCTTTGTGAACGTTTTCACAGGTCCCTCAAAGCAGCACTGCGTGCTGCGCTCTCGGATGGTAACTGGGTGGACCGTTTATCGTGGGTCATGCTCGGTTTGCGCACGGCCCTGAAGGAAGATTTAAATGCGTCGCCCGCAGAGCTCGTGTTCGGTCAGCCACTCCGTGTGCCAGGAGAATTTTTGCCTGAAAGCTCGGCTCCGAAAATTCACCCAGCAAGCGGTCCCTTCGCATCAAATAGTTTTTTGACCCTGGGGCCTATTCACCACTGTTTTCCGCGAACATTCAATTTTTTCAATTCAATTCAATTTTATTTATATAGCGTCTAATACAACAGAGTTGTCTCTAGACGCTTTCCAGAGACCCATACCCAGAACATGACCCCCGAGCAGTTATTACATAAACAATGGCAGGTAAAAACTCCCATAGTGGGAGAAAAACCTTAAGCCAAACAGTGGCAAGGAAAAACTCCCCTTTAGGAGGGAAGAAACCTTGAGCAGGACCAGGCTCGTAGGGGGGGACCCTCCTGCCGAGGGCCAGACTGGTGGGTCAGGGACGGCAACAGCACAGCAGGCAGGTGGAAGCAGCAACGGGATGACCAGGGGTGGGGACAGCAGGCCAGCACGCAGCTCCCGGAGCTCCGGCCCAATCATCAGGTCCCAGGTTGGGGTGCAGGGTCGGGGAAGGGTTGAAAAGGGGCAGGGCCAAGGAGAGGAGTCTTGAGGGACGAACCTTCTCCCCTGCCCAAAAGGGGCCGTTACCCTGCCCTCCTCACTCCCACACTGCAGGTTCCGGTGTCCGGCAAAGGATGCTGCAACATGGACAAAAGAGAGAAAAGGGAGGAGAAGGGGGGGCCAGCACAAGAAACTACAGGAGCGACTCTGACACACTAAAGTTTACACTACCTAGAGATTTACCAACACCAGCTAGAGGTTTACTAAACACTAACTATAGGCTTTACTAAACAGAAATGTTTTAAGTTTAGTTTTAAAGGTGGAGGTGGTGTCAGCCTCCTTAACCCAGATTGGAAGTTGGTTCCATAGTAGTGGTGCCTGATAGCAGGCACCACTACAGATGTCAGAATGTCTGCTGATAGCAGACATTCATTTCATCGGAGCTCAAGTCGGCTCAGTTTGTCTTCGTGCGGCATGATGCTCTTCGACGGCCCCTTTAGAGTCCTCGAGAGAGGCCCTAAGTTTTTTTTGCTAGACCTAGGTGGCCGCAAAGAATACGTTGCACTAGACAGGCTTAAACCCGCACACACTGTAGCGGATGAAGCTGTGGTCCCGGCCCAGGTCCCCCGTCGTGGACGCCCTCCACTGAGACCTCCTGTCGGTGCTGCAAAGGATGGACGTTCTAATTTTCCACCTAAGACCGTTGTTTTTTTCTCCGCAGCATCCTGCTCCCAGTGATGCTCCTGTGGTGGTACAGGAAGGACGGCGCAGCCGTTATGGTCGGCTGATTAAGCCACCAGTGAGGGACTGATGGGCCCTTCCAAGGACAACCTTCTGGGTGTTCTGGGGGGGGCTGTGTGGCGGACACAATAACGGACCTCGCACCCATCAGGACTGTATGGAAGGGGGCGTGGTCACAAGCGTCTATTTGGTTGCTTAGCAACGTGTGTTGGTTTTCTGTTCAACCGTTTGTTGTCAACTGACAGTTCTGGTGGTCAGTTGGATTCCGCTGTCACGGAATAAAGACGTGTTTTACCAACCTCTGGAGTTGAGCCTCATCTTGCCACAATATATTATATTTGGGGGCTAACTGTTTCCCAAATATATTAGTGCGTGTGTGAATGAATAAATGAGACGTAAAACGTAAATTTCCTTGTAGAAAGGCGCTTTATGAAAATAAGTCCATTTACTTGTATTAGTTTACAGCGCAGTCTTGCCACATCCAATATAGACTAGACGGGATGTACCAAAAAGTGAATGTAAGGAGCATTTATGGGTACAAGTCGGGAACCGGCCTACTTTACATATTTCAAGGGTGCTGAATCCAAAAAAAACGGTACCCAAGCAAAATTGTGAGTTTTTGACCTTCTAATTTGCATATCAAAATGGCCGCCAAACTGCCTGTCTTGCTCAGTCGTTGGAGCATTTTCCCCAAGTTTTTTTGTAAGTAGGCATTCAAAGATGATGAATTAAGTGTCTAGATCTATAGTCTAGGGTCAGAGCAAGGATATAGTGGAGGCTCAGTGCCTTTTTATGTATATATATGCAAAATACCAACTTTTAAGGTGAAATTAAGCATTATTTGTGTCATTTTTAAGGCCGACATAAATATTCAGTCAATATCACTCTTAAATGTTCCCAGTGTGTATATGATATGTGATGTATTCCATATTACATAATAATTAAGAAAAACACCATTGCAAGTTGTCTGAAAATTCATTTTTTTATGCAAACAAAGCATAATGCTCTTAATTCAAACATCGAAAAATTTAAGTGAATAGGGAAAAAAAACATGAAACTTCCCTTGAACAGTTCTACAGATCAGATCTTGTTTCTGTATATTTTCTTTCATGTTTCTAGCTGAATTGCTTTGCTTTCATCTGTCTTCTTCTGTAAGTTCCATAGGTCACTTGTTTTGGTAAATTGATTTTATACCTTTCTAGTTTGCTTGTGTGCCATTTGTCTTTGGAATTTCATTTTGATTAGTATTTCTTTCTGCAGTCCTTTTCCAAGTTCTTTGGTTACCCATTGCCTTGGTATGCTTGAGGACTACAACTCCACATTTAAACAAGGACATTGGTCATCACTCTGACATACACATTGTAGTGCATAACAGCCCCGATTTTCAGCATTTGGCTATAGGTGGCTGTAGGTGGCTATAGATGGCTGCAGGTGGCTATAGGTGGCTGCAGGTGGCTATAAGTGGCTATAGATGGCTGCAGGTGGCTATAGATGGCTATAGATGGCTGCAGGTGGCTATAGGTGACTATAGATGGCTGCAGGTGGCTATAGGTGACTATAGATGGCTGCAGGTGGCTATAGGTGGCTGCAGGTGGCTATAGGTGACTATAGATGGCTGCAGGTGGCTATAGATGGCTGCAGGTGGCTATAGATGGCTGCAGGTGGCTATAGGTGGCTGCAGGTAGGTGGCTGTAGGTGGCTATAGGTGACTATAGGTGGCTGCAGGTGGCTATAGATGGCTGTAGGTGGCTATAGGTGACTATAGGTGGCTGCAGGTGGCTATAGATGGCTGCAGGTGGCTATAGGTGACTATAGGTGGCTGCAGGTGGCTATAGATGGCTGCAGGTGGCTATAGATGGCTGTAGGTGGCTATAGGTGACTATAGGTGGCTGCAGGTGGCTATAGATGGCTGCAGGTGGCTATAGATGGCTGCAGGTGGCTATAGGTGACTATAGATGGCTGCAGGTGGCTATAGATGGCTGCAGGTGGCTATAGGTGACTATAGGTGGCTGCAGGTGGCTATAGATGGCTGCAGGTGGCTATAGGTGACTATAGGTGGCTGCAGGTGGCTATAGATGGCTGCAGGTGGCTATAGGTGACTATAGATGGCTGCAGGTGGTTGTAGGTGGCTATAGATGGCTGCAGGTGGCTATAGGTGGCTGCAGGTGGCTATAGTTGGCTGCAGGTGGCTATAGTTGGCTGCAGGTGGCTATAGATGGCTGTAGGTGGCTGCAGGTTGCTGTAGGTGGCTGCAGGTGGCTATAGGTTGCTATAGGTGGCTGTAGGTTGCTATAGGTGGCTGTAGGTGGCTGCAGGTTGCTGTAGGTGGCTGCAGGTGGCTATAGGTGGCTGCAGCCTATAGCCACCTGCAGCCACCTATAGGTGGCTGCAGGTGGCTATAGGTGGCTGCAGGTGGCTATAGGTGGCTGTAGGTGGCTGCAGGTTGCTGTAGGTGGCTGCAGGTGGCTATAGGTGGCTGCAGCCACCTATAGGTGGCTGCAGGTGGCTATAGGTGGCTGTAGGTGGCTGCAGGTTGCTATAGGTGGCTGCAGGTGGTTGGAGGTGGCTATAGGTACCAAAGCGTGTGAAACTGTTACGATCCTCTTTGCTGTTAATTCACCTCAGGCAAAGGGTCCTCAGCGATGGGACTGACCATGCTATGTACCGATCTAAATATTCAACTTGGTACGTTTCATGGTGGTCTCTTTTTGAATATTTTTCCCTATTTACCTGGGTTTTTAGAGAATTTAGAGAACAAATGCTTAATTTGCAAAAAAAAAAAAAAACTTGCAATGGATTTTTTTCTTTGTTATCATATAATATGGTGTACATCATATGTCATATCAACAGGGAAAATTTCAGAGTAACTTTTATTTAATATTTATGTCGGCCTTAAAAAATGACACAAATAATGCTTAATTTCACCTTAAAAGTTGGTATTTTGCATATATATATACATAAAGAAGGCACTGAGCCTCCACTATATCCTTGTTTGACCCTTGACTATCGATCTAGAAACTTAATTTCCTCATCTTGATTGCCTACTTACAACAAAAATAGGAGGAAATGGTCCAATAACTGTGCAAGATGGGCAATTTGGCGGCCATTTTAATATGCAAATTAGAAGGTCAAAAACTCAAAATTTCACTCGGGTACCGGTTTTTTTGGACTCAGCACCCTTGAAATATGTAAGGTAGGCCGGTTCCTGACTTGTACCCATAAATGCTCCTTACTTCTTATAAAAGGCCTTTTTTCTGAAATCCGTCTAGACTAATATGGCGGCGACGTTGACGTATCGCAGCAGCTCCATGGAAGGAGGAGGAAGAGACATGACTATGCTCCTGCACTGGCCCTTTGGCGCCCCCCAGTGGTCAGAGCAGGAAGTGAGCGATCGATCAGGTGGAGAGTCAGCTGATTCACCAGGAAGAGGAAGTACCGGACCTGCTGCAAACAAGCTATCTGATCTGGGTGTTTGTTTTATCTGATAAATGACAGATTGAGACTTAAAATATGTTTGGTGGGGACGATGAGGACGGGGACTTCTTGTCCCCCTCTGGAGGGTAAGTTTGTCTTTTATTCACCAAACTGAGGAGGGTTATTAGCCCTGCCAGCTAACTATTTTAGAGCGTCTAGCCAAGGTTAACTTCCTTGGATTGTGGAATAAACCTACATTTAAATCACATCATATTTGTTATATAATAACATCATTTTTATTTAACATATTAAAAAAAAAAAAAGATGTAATGCCCAGCCTAACATTTCAGAGCGGGAACTTTAATTCAGACCCATATTTTCCATTTAGCACGTTTTCACACATAGTTGACTTCTTTTTTTACGTCCCTTTAAAAAAAAAAAAAAAAAAGAAAGAAACAAAACAAACAAACAAAAACGATCTTTGTGCCTATTAATAAATGATTCTTCATTTATAAACTCTCTAGTTTGAAGTGGAGCTCTCCGTCGTTAAAATGCATAATTAGTATTTGAAGAGAGTTTATAGATAAAACCCAGATAAAACAATTGAATCATGACGTCGTTTTTGATAAGACGCTTTTTGTCATGTCAGGGTTAGAAACTGCAAACTTATTGTTGTGAGAAGAATTTAAAAAGAAAAAGGGAGGTAATGTTCATGAATGTGTCCTCAAGACCCTGTTACTTTGCTTTTTTTTTTTTTCATGTTTTAACTACTAGGTTCATAATACAGGACTGTCTCAGAAAATTAGAATATTGTGATAAAGTTCTTTTATTTTCTGTAATGCAATTAAAAATACAAAAATGTCATACATTCTGGATTCATTACAAATCAACTGAAATATTGCAAGCCTTTTATTATTTTAATATTGCTGTTCATGGTTTACAGTTTCCCAGAATATTCTAATGTTTTGAGATAGGATATTTGAGTTTTCTTAAACTGTAAACCATGATCAGCAATATTAAAATAATAAAAGGTTTGCAATATTTCAGTTGATTGGTAATGAATCCAGAATGTATGTCATTTTAGTTTTTTTAATTGCATTACAGAAAATAAAGGACTTTATCACAATATTCAAATTTTCTGAGACAGTCCTGTATAGTCCAGTGGTCTCCACCCCTGCTCCTCTAGATCTGCTGCTCCTCTAGATCTGCTGCTCCTCTAGATCTGCTGCTCCTCTAGATCTGCTGCTCCTCTAGATCTGCTGCTCCTGTAGGGCCCCGTCCACACGTAGCCGGGTATTTTTAAAACCGAATATTTCCCCCCTCCGTTTATAAAAAAATTTGCATCCACATTACATCATTTAAAAAAAAAAACCCCTTCCACACGTAACCGAAGATCTGCGTTTTCGACCACATTCATAAGCATTTCAAACCTGTAGATAATCTGCGGCTCCCGGGGAAGCTGCACCTCCGCGGCTCCGCTTCCCCGGCAGGCGCACGGCGTGCGTCGCCGCGTACCCTACGGCGTAGCTCTGTGTCGGTGTAACGCAGTAAGCGGTGGTCAAGACCAGAGACCATTTATTTAATAGCTTGGAGAACAGATGCTGGATCATCTGTAGTTCTGTAGTAAACAAAAGGCGCACGTCAGAGCAGATTTGTTGTTGTTTTGGCGCATAATGTGACGTTCGAAAACGCAAAACTCTGGTTGTGTGTGTCTACACGCATCTACATAAACAGAGTTTTCAAAAATCTTCACTTTGCCCGGAGTTTTTTTAAACCTTCGTTTATTTGCGTTTTCATGTGGATGACAGGTCAAAACGTAGGAAAATATCTCCGGTTTAGCAGATATCCGCAGATATCCGGCTACGTGTGGACGGGGTCTAGATCTGCTGCTCCTCTAGATCTGCTGCTCCTCTAGATCTAGATCTCCTGCTCCTTTAGATCTGCTGCTCCTCTAGATCTAGATCTCCTGCTCCTCTAGATCTAGATCTCCTGCTCCTTTAGATCTCCTGCTCCTTTAGATCTGCTGCTCCTTTAGATCTGCTGCTCCTTTAGATCTGCTGCTCCTCTAGATCTGCTGCTCCTCTAGATCTGCTGCTCCTCTAGATCTGCTGCTCCTCTAGATCTGCTGCTCCTCTAGATCTAGATCTCCTGCTCCTTTAGATCTGCTGCTCCTCTAGATCTAGATCTCCTGCTCCTCTAGATCTGCTGCTCCTCTAGATCTGCTGCTCCTCTAGATCTGCTGCTCCTCTAGATCTAGATCTCCTGCTCCTCTAGATCTCCTGCTCCTCTAGATCTGCTGCTCCTCTAGATTTCCTGCTCCTCTAGATCTGCTGCTCCTCTAGATCTGCTGCTCCTCTAGATCTGCTGCTCCGCATGTTTGGGATGTTTCCCGGCCTCAGCACACCTGATTCTCATTAACGGTCCTCACATCTCTGTAGTGACACGGCTCCTCGTATCACGGTGCTGCAGCAGGGAAACATCTAAAACCTGCAGGACACAAGATCTCCAGGACCAGGGTTCAAGACCACTGGGATTCAAAGATTAATTGTAGTCAGCAAACAATGAAAATTAAAATTGGTGGCAGTTTCTAACCTTTCTAACCTTTTCTTAACAGAAAAGCTGTCTGCTGTAATCAGACTTGATTTCTATTAATATCCCTGGGCACTCTGCTGTATAACATCTACTAGGGCTGGGGATCCATTCAAATGTCAAGAATCGATTCGATTCCGATATTGATTTGGGTTAGTGTTATTAAAACTGTTTTTTGAGCTGTTGCATGAATGATATGACTGTAGTTCTGCAACATATTAATACTAGTATTATATTGAGATTCAACAGCAAGTATTGCAGCTAATGATGCTGTAAGGACCAAAGCTCCCAGAATGCTGATAGAACTGCTTTCAGAAACATCGTGGTAGGAATTACTAAACAGATCCAGGGAGGAAACAGAGACGGAGGAAATCAGTTTTATTTTTTCCCACATTCCATTTTTATTTGTTCCATTTTCGGTCTATTTTAGCATTTTTTGCAACTGTAACCCCAAGACAGTATATAAAGTAATGAAATATAGACAATTTATGCAATTATAACCTAACACTTTAATGTTTCATACCTTTATTTAAAGGCGAAAACATGGCACCAGTTATTCTTGTGTCCAACAAAACATTTCTTTTTTGGGGATAAACAAAAAAATAACCAAAAGTTGTAATGTAATGATGAAAAAAAAAACAAAATACATAAATAAATAAATAAATAAAAAAAAAAAGTAAAAATCGATCTTTAGACATATGAATCGATTTTTAGGAATTAATATGAGAATCGATTTAGAATTTGGAAATCAATTTTTTCAACACAGGCCTAACATCTACTAGTAATTTATTAGTAAAGATGTGAGTCCATTCTGGCCCACGAGCTGCTGGAGCGTCTGCGTGTTGCTCGTACGATGGCAGCTCTGTGTGGGACGACCTCGTGGTCTTCAGGAGGGCAGGAGGGTTTTTTCTCTTTTTTGCTGCAGCTAATTCCTCTCACATGCTGCTTGTTAGAGGAGCACAGGAGAAAGCGTCTACTAGTGCTTTTCTGCTTGGCCGAGACCGAGGACTGAACCCAGAGTGCTTTTCTTCTGGTATGCTGTTAAATCTGCCACGGTGGTGCGACAGCACGGGGGGACACGAGACCCAGCCCTGGAGGGAAGAGCGGGATCAGACGGTAGAAGGATTAGGACTGGTTTGCAGACGGGCTGGAAGTCTGGTCTCTGGTGCTAACGTTTGGATATGACGGCATCAAGGCTTTCTACATGTCTTTCCTGGGAGATACGTGTGGATACCAGTGGAAGGAGTTCCAGGGGTCAGTTAAACGCTGCTGTGTCGTGGCTTTATCCACTGCCTAATTAAGAAAGAAAGAAAAGATTAGCAGTTCTTGTGATAAGATCACAAATTATGACCAAATACATTTTCGTAGTATCTAGTATCATCTAATATTTTGCTGTCTGGGTTTTTTCAAATGTAAGGATCAGATATTTCACTTTTCCATAGTTATGTCCTGAAAGATCCACGTGTTCGTTTGTCTGGTGCACCATAAGAAAAACTAGTGAACACAATCACATTTTAATACAAGCTTAATTATATCATGCATAATATTTTCCGGCCGGGGCTGCACTTTTCTCAAACCCCAGAGGTGGGAGAGAAACGCACACGGTGCTCATGGATCCAGTCGTATTTCTACTAAAACAGGTTTGTTATGGGTGTGGATGTTGAACCGTATCTGTGGAGCCGCTGCGAGAAACACACCTGAACATGTCACACTTTCACATAGGGCTGGGCGATATATCGAGATTTTAATATGTTGTCTAGAGACAACATCTGTTGTATTAGACGCTATATAAATAAAATTGAATTGAATTGAATTGAATTGAATATATATCGATATATTTTCAAACGCAATATGGTACGAGACAATATCGTTTATATCGATTTAAAAATGTTTTTTTTTTTTTTTTTTTCATGATTTTGATATAGCTTATTTTGTGACAAATTGACTTGAATATTTTATTTGAGATTTGCACAAATGTTTTGTTATTTGCACAGTTTTTTCTCTTTTCATTCATTCCATTTTCACAAAACCAACCCAACCTTTACAGCAGTGTCGAGGAATTTAATGACAATAATGACATAATGGTTGTATATAGCAGGCTAAATGCTTCATAGGTTAATGCAGAAAACAAATGAAGTGAAATAGCTGAACGCTGATTTGAACATCGGTTTATTCTAACCTTACGTAGAGATAGTGATCATAATGTAGTTATCTGTAACTACAGTGACGTCTGCGGTTTCTTTGGTGAAGGGGCATGTATGAGGTTATTTCTGTCTTCTCAGTAGGAACAACTACTTTAGTAGATGCAGTGATTAAAAAGTGACACCTGAAGGCCAAACATTTTACATGAGGTAAATGTATATATTGACTGTAGCTATTGTTGTTGACCGATAAATGGTGCTGATGGTGTACCAAAGAAACAAAGAAAAATGTATTTTACTTTACTTTCTTTCTTTATTTTTTCTGGAGGGGGGTATTCACTATTTTAAGGCGGCGACTCTGAATGTTGGAGAGACGGATGTGAAGGTCCCTGTTTTGCCGTCCCCTTACAGATGCATCTTCTTTTTGATTTCTTCTTGATTATTTATTTGCTTGGTATTAGTCTTGGATTGACTGTACATCGGATTTTGGTTGATGATTTGTTTTACTTATTCATTGGTTGATTTATTTATTTATTTTTTTTATGAAAAACAATGCAATATTGATACTGCGATGATGTAAATCCTGTATGGCTGACTTTAATTCTTTAATAAAAAGTTTAATAACAAAAAAAAAGTGACACCTGAAACTAGGGCTGGGCGATATATCGAGATTTTAATATATATCGATATATTTTCAAACGCAATATGGTACGAGACAATATCGTTTATATCGATTAGAAAAAAAAAAATATTTTTTTTTACATTTTTTTTTAATGATTTTGATATAGCTTATTTCGTGACAAATTGACTTGAATGTTTTATTTGAGATTTGAACAAATGTTTTGTTATTTGCACAACTGTCAACCTCAGTGGAAAAGTCTGCCTGTTACTGTCTACATTGTATTAATTACACAGTGTATTTTAATTTAATTGTTATGCAGGAAAGGGATATTTGTCTTATTTTATTCAAGAAGCATTTTTATTCTATATATGCAGGCAGTTTATTTTTATTTCATTTGTTTTATACATGTTGATATTGTGCAGACCTCTGTTAATAAAGGTACGAGGCTTTGTATTAAAACTGACTGTTTTTTTAAGGGTTTGCCTCAGAAAAAAATGAAGCTAACAGAGATGCTAACAGAGATGCTATGCTATAATGCTTTGGGGGAAACTCCAATTATGGCACAGAATAAATATCAATATATATCGAGTATCGCCATTCAGCTAGAAAATATCGAGATATGACTTTTGGTCCATATCGCCCAGCCCTACCTGAAACTGGATTTTATTTTTAGAGAATAAGCACCAGCTGGAGTAAAACAGTTGTACATGTTTTCTGACTTTTCCTTCCAGAGCCAAGTTGGCCTCCCTGTTTGGCCTGGACCACGCAGCGAGCCAGGGCAACGAGTCGTTCCAGTACACGGCCCCCAAACAGCCCAAGAAGGGCTCGGGTCCAGGTGAGTGGAGACACGAGTGGCTTCACACGGAGCTGTGACGGGGAAGCGTGACCAGTGTTTTTATCTGCAGGGCCTGCCGGTCAGAAAGCATCCCCGCCACCTGAAACCCCGGCAGTGTTGTTCGCCTCAGCAGTTCAAGCCTACAAATAGTGAGTTAAGACACCTACTACTTCTATTCTATTCTTCATCTGTTTTTTTCTTCTCATGACTTTAAAGTCCTTTTAAAATTAGTTTTTAGCCATCATTTATAACATTTTATGTATATTTGATTTTATGTATATAAGTTAGGGCTGGGCGATATGGACCAAAAGTCATATCTCGATATTTTCTAGCTGAATGGCGATACTCGATATATATCGATGTTCTTTCTGTGCCATAATTGGAGTTTCCCCCAAAGCATTATAGCATAGCATCTCTGTTAGCTTCATTTTTTTCTGAGGCAAACCCTTAAAAAAACAGTCAGTTTTAATACAAAGCCTCGTGCCAAATGTCACACAGGTTCCTTTATTAACAGAGGTCTGCACAATATCAAAATGTATAAAACAAATGAAATAAAAATAAACTGCCTGCATATATAGAATAAAAATGCTTCTTGAATAAAATAAAACAAATCCCTTTCCTGCATAACAATTAAATTAAAATACACTGTGCAATTAATACAATGTAGACAGTAACAGGCAGACTTTTCCACTGAGGTTGACAGTTGTGCAAATAACAAAACATTTGTGCAAATCTCAAATAAAACATTCAAGTCAATTTGTCACAAAATAAGCTATATCAAAATCGTAAAAAAAAAAATTTAAATCGATATAAACGATATTGTCTCGTACCATATCGCGTTTAAAAATATATCGATATATATTAAAATCTCGATATATTGCCCAATCCTAATATAGGTGTGTTACTGTGTAGAGTAAGTTCCAGGTCAGGTGGACTACTCTGCTCTGTTATATGTATTGTGCATTTGTAATTGTGACTTCTTGTTTTATTCTGTTTCAACCTGACAAGGGACTTCAGATGAAAATGAGCCTGATGGCTATATCTGGCATATTTACATTTATGTATGTACTTATTTAAATGTTTATTAATATGCGCTGTCCCTATTCTACAGAAGAGTATTAGGGACATGCAGGAGAAAAAAAATTTGAGAGGGGAAGATTTTTTTTTTATTTGTGCACTTCGAGAAAAAAGTCGAAATGTCGAGAAAAAAGTTGAAATGTCGAGATTAATGTTGAAATACAATTTCAAGAATAAAGTTGAAATTTCGTGAATAAAGTCAGAATTTCGAGAATAAATTTAAAATACATTTAGACTTTTTTCTCGAAATTGTACTTCAACATTAATCTCGACATTTCGACTTTTTTCTCGACATTTCAACGTTTTTCTCGAAGTGCATGATGAAAAAAAATGTTCCTCCTCTAAAATATTATTTTTATTTTTATTCTGCCTGGCCTTAATACTCTTCCGTACTATTCTAAATAAATAAAAATAAAACAAAAAGTTGACAGGAATTGTGGGAGAAGAAGTGGAAGCTTTAAAATCTTGAAAAGTTTTCCTCCCGCCGTGTTTCCCGCAGCGTTGACGGGCAGTATGTGAAGCAGGGGAAGCTGGGCGCGGCGGTGCTGGGCAGCAACAAAACCAACGAGGTTGGAACACTGCAACCTTATTACTTGGTTGAGATTATTGGTGTGACAGTTGTTTATCATAAAGAGAGAGAGAGAGAGAGATAATTGTATTTGTTTTTTTCTGCAGTATAAACTGCTTCTGTACATGAGCCAACAGAAACAAGTGACAGCTGCCAAGATTCATGTTGGATTTATTCTCACGGTTGGTATAGTGACGGATGCATAACCAGACTATCTGAAATGTCACACTTGGCACTGAACCAGGTGTGGTCATGTTTACAAGCTCTCAAGATTGAATTTAATTATATTTCCTCTGTTGTAGGTCCAGCCAAACAATTACTGTACTTTTTATGACGACCAGAGGCAGAACTGGTCCCTGATGTTTCAGACGGATAAAATGGCATCAGACTTTTGCAAAGAGGTGAGCATTACAGGAGCATTACATTATTAGCATTACAGGAGAACACTCTGTCATTCTGAGTTTTGAGCAAGTAAGCAAACTGTAGGCTTGTATTTGCTGAAAAGTTATATACCTACGTGCACGTTAATTAGGGCCTTCGCACTTGCAGCGCGAAGGCCCTATTATATCTGTAGGGTTTTTTTTTTTTTTTCTTTTTTTATCCTCGTTTTTCTTACGACGAAAGGAGGGCCTTTTCTCCCCCTAAACGTGCCCCAAAAGTCACCAAATTTTGCACCTGGCAAAAAATTTGATATTTAATGGTTTGCATTAATGGGCGTGGCAAAATGGCTCAACAGCGCCCCCTAGAAAACTTTGTGCCTCAAGCCCCACAATATGGTTTGACGTACATGCACCAAAATCGGTACACACCTGTATCATGTCGCAACTTAAAGAAATGTCTCTTGGCGCCATGGCCGAAACCCAACAGGAACTCGTCCATTTTGAATTAATCGTGTAATTTTGGCGCAATTTATGCCATT
This sequence comes from Cololabis saira, assembly GCF_033807715.1. Lineage (NCBI taxonomy): Eukaryota > Metazoa > Chordata > Actinopteri > Beloniformes > Belonidae > Cololabis > Cololabis saira. Next base: position 47,865,030 of record NC_084595.1, on the reverse strand, counting down.
CCTTCGGCAGTTAATGCGGCCCGAACCGTAACGTACACCCAGGTGTGTTATACATCAAAATTAGCGTCTCCATCCTGCGACAACACGCATTACTTTTCTCAGTCAAAAGCGTTACCGTGGCGACGATAGACGCCAAAGAGCGCGCCCCTCCTTCATCTGATTGGTCCATATTGGATAGTTCCTACTTTCTGCCATAACTTTTGAATGGTTTGACATAAAGACTCGTGGCTGGTATCATCCCCTAAATGTCCAGGCCTGAAGAATCTACATGCAAGTCATACAAGCTTCCACTGCAGCCTGAACGTGCACGAGGGTGTGAGGGCCCGTTCATCACTGCTTACAGCTTTAATTATTCTTTGTCCATCCATCGTCCGCCGCTTATCCGTTCCCGGGTCGTGGGGGCAGCAGTCTCAACAGAGATGCCCAGACTTCCTTCACCCCAGACACTTCCTCCATCTCTTCCTCCAGCTCTTCCTCCAGCTCTTCCTCCAGCTCCTCCTCCATCTCTTCCTCCTTCTCTTCCTCCTGCTCTTCCTCCATCTCTTCCTCCATCTCTTCCTCTATCTCTTCCTCCAGCTCTTCCTCCAGCTCTTCCTCCAGCTCTTCCTCCAGCTCTTCCTCCAGCTCTTCCTCCAGCTCTTCCGAGGGGAGTCCGAGGCGTTCCCAGGCCAGCCGAGGGACATAGTCTCTCCAGCGTGTCCTGGGTCTTCCCCGGGGTCTCCTCCCGGAGGGATATGCCTGGAACACATCCCTAGGGAGGAGGGACATGCCTGGAACTCCTCCCTAGGGAGGAGGGACGTGCCTGGAACACCTCCCTAGGGAGGAGGGACGTGCCTGGAACACCTCCCCTAGGGAGGAGGGACGTGCCTGGAACACCTCCCTAGGGAGGAGGGACATGCCTGGAACACCTCCCTAGGGAGGAGGGACCTGCCTGGAACACCTCCCTAGGGAGGAGGGACATGCCTGGAACACCTCCCTAGGGAGGAGGGACATGCCTGGAACACCTCCCTAGGGAGGTTGGACATGCCTGGAACACCTCCCTAGGGAGGTGGGACATGCCTGGAACACCTCCCTAGGGAGGTGGGACATGCCTGGAACACCTCCCTAGGGAGGAGGGACATGCCTGGAACACCTCCCTAGGGAGGAGGGACATGCCTGGAACACCTCCCTAGGGAGGCGTCCACGAGGATCCGGTACAGATGTCCAAGCCACCTCAGCTTACTCCTCTCAATGTGAAGGAGTAGCGGCTCGACTCCGAGCTCCTCCCGGGTGACCGAACTCCTCACCCTATCTCTAAGGGGGCGTCCAGCCACCCTGCGGAGGAAACTCATCTCTAAGGGAGCGTCCAGCCACCCTGCGGAGGAAACTCATCTCTAAGGGAGCGTCCAGCCACCCTGCGGAGGAAACTCATCTCTAAGGGAGCGTCCAGCCGCCCTGCGGAGGAAACTCATCTCTAAGGGAGCGTCCAGCCACCCTGCGGAGGAAACTCATCTCAGCCGCTTGTATCCGCGATCTTGTCCTTTCGGTCACTACCCAAAGTTCCTGACCATAGGTGAGGGTAGGTGCGTAGATTGACCGGTAAATCGAGAGCTTCGCCTTTCGACTCAGCTCCTTCTTCACCACGACGGTCCGGTACATCGACCGCACCCCCGGTGCCACTGAGGAGCTTACGAACCACCTCAGTGACCTCAGCTTGGGTCATGGATGAGCACGCCCCAGAGTCCCCACTCTCTGCTTCCTCAGTGGAAGGCATGTCAGTCGGGTTGAGGAGATCCTCGAAGTATTACTGCTTCCCCCTTCTGAGGCGACGAACGGTCCGCCAGAATTTCCTCGAGGCCGACCGAAAGTCTTCCTCCATGGCCTCCCCGAACTCCTCCCAGACCCGGGTTTTTGCCTCCAGGACCGCCCGAGTTGCGGCTCGCTTGGCCTGCCGGTACCTATCTACTGCGTCAGGAGTCCCACAAGCTAACATAGCCTGGTAAGACTCCTTCTTCAGTCCGACGGCATCCTGTACTTCCGGTGTCCACCACCGGGTTCTAGGATTGCGTCCACAACTTCGAACCGCCGCGTCGACAATGGAGGCAGAGAACATGGTCCACTCGGACTCAATGTCCCTCGCCTCCCCCGGGATCTGAGAGAAGCTCTCCCGGAGGTGAGAGTTGAAGATGTCCCTGACAGAGGGCTCGGCCAGATGTTCCCAACAGACCCTCACAATCCGTTTGGGTCTGCTCGGTCTGTCCAGCCTCCTCCTCCGCCAGCGCATCCAACTCACCACCAGGTGGTGATCAGTTGACAGCTCAGCCCCTCTCTTCACCCGAGTGTCCAAGACATGCGGCCGAAGGTCAGATGAAACGACAACAAAGTCGATCATTGACCTCCGGCCTAGAGTGTCCTGGTGCCACGTGCACTGTTGGACACTCTTATGCTTGAACATGGTGTTCATTATGGATAAACTGCGACTAGCACAGAAGTCCAACAACAAAACACTGCTCGGGTTCAGATCGGGGAGGCCGTTCCTCCCAATCACGCCTCTCCAGGTATCACTGTCATTGCCCACGTGAGCGTTGAAGTCCCCCAGTAGAACAATGGAGTCCCCAGTTGGAGCACTATCAAGTACTCCTCCCAGGGACCCCAAGAAGGCCGGGTACTCCGCACTGCTGCTCGGCCCGTAGGCACAAACAACAGTGAGAGACCTTTCCCCGACCCGAAGGCGCAGGGAAGCGACCCTCTCCTTCACCGGGGTGAACTCCAACACATGGCGGCTGAGCTGGGGGGCTATAACCAAGCCCACCCCAGCCCGCCGCCTCTCACCCTGGGCAACTCCAGAGTAGTGGAGGGTCCAGCCCCTTTCAAGGAGCTAACCACAGGCAAAAGACCCGGCCACCAGGCGCTGCCTCCAGGGAGGGGCCCCAACCCCAGGCCTGGCTCCAGGGAGGGGCCCCGGTGAGGCCAATCCGGGCGATGTAACTGTCCTTTGTTTTTTCTTCTTCATGACAAGCTTGTGAACCGCTCTTACTCTGGCCCGTCACCCAGGACCTGTTTGCCATGGGAGACCCTACCAGGGGCATAAGTGCCCCCGACAACATAGCTCCTAGGATCACTCAGGCACACAAACCCCTCCTAAGGTGGCGGTTCAAGGAGGGGTTAATTAATTAATTATTGTTTGTGTTTTTCTAAATGAATGAGGGCCAGTTTTCTTTTGCCTTTAGGTCTGCTTGGCTAAAGCAAACAGCACAACCTCCTTAGATGCTGTTGTGATTCAAGATCTGGTTCTCGGTGAGGGCCAAGCTGTGGATGTTGGAGACTCTCTGGAGTTGGTGTATACGGGCTGGCTGCTGCAGAATCACGCCGTCGGAAAGGTCTCACAATCGCGTCCTTATTCAAATACATTTCAGGAACATTTCTTCATGTGAATTATTATTATTATTATTATTATTATTATTATTATAACACGATGATATACAGTTCATTATATTATACTATTGACTATTTTTGCAGATGTTTGACTCCAACCAGAACAAAGACAAGCTGCTGCGACTTAAGATTGGAGCCGGGAAAGTTATCAAAGTGAGTGAAACCATGTTGTTATGATTAAGAATGGCAAATTTGGCTTTCAAGGAGTCTAGGTTGGAGTGCAAATGATACAAAAAAACAACAATAATTGAAAATATTCATTTTAAGATTGGATATAATTGATTGTGTGCGTGTGTGACAAGTTTGACCCATGACCACATTTTTGCCTTCTTTAACTGTGGTTAAAGGAGCATGAGGCTCCTTTTAAGAAATGAGACTCATTAGCGCCACCTTCGCCACGACGGCCGTCGGGGGTACTGCAGCCAACAGCGAAGCAGGCACGGGAGAACGGGGAGAACGCGCATGCAGCGTCATTTTGACGTCACATCCGCAGGACAGCGCGGGAAATTCAGCCCCACAATTGCAGCACATTTTGCAGCACACAGCCTGTTCAAGACAACGGAGAGATACGCTAGAGGGCTCATTCTTTTTGGTTTGGAACGCTTCATCTGACATTATTACTAGAAAACTTAAAACGTATACAAATTTTTTTCATAAATCCTGCCTCAACCCTGCCTCATGCTCCTTTAAGCTTCTTAGGTTAAATGCTTTGTTTTAATTTATCACAAAGGCAGACCATGTAAGTAGGCAACAGGTTTGCAAACAGTCATACAGCGCTATCAAAAACCACCATAACCCCAGCTTATACAGAGCATGCCAACAACTCATTCTTTTTTGGATATAGATATTTTTATCCCCTGATTTTTTTTTACCACCTAGTGCTCTTACCAGTCAGTAAGTCCTGGGCGTTGCTCAACCCCAGGAGTTCCTGCACTGAGCTCAGGTCTTACTTTAGTAGTGAGCAGCTTCTTTTCACCAGACAGGGTGGGGTTTCTCCGGCCGGACTTAGCGCGTGGAAGGATCCCGTTATAGAGGGTCTGCATTGACGTCACTTCCCCACTGGACCAGCCCCCTTACTCGAGTGGCAAAACATCCAACTGGCAAAAACAGCTGCAACTAGTGGAGAAGACGGGATAACAGCCGATTATCGGCTTAAATTAAGGCAGTTGGACTTGACAGTGACCCGTACAGTTACCCCAAGAACCAGTGGTCCATCGACATTAATATTTGGTACAGTTACCCCAAGAACCAGTGGTCCATGGACATTAATATTTGGTACAGTTACCCCAAGAACCAGTGGTCCATGGACATTAATATTTGGTACAGTTACCAAGAACCAGTGGTCCATGGACATTAATATTTGGTACAGTTACCAAGAACCAGTGGTCCATGGACATTAATATTTGGTACAGTTACCAAGAACCAGTGGTCCATGGACATTAATATTTGGTACAGTTACCAAGAACCAGTGGTCCATGGACATTAATATTTGGTACAGTTACCAAGAACCAGTGGTCCATGGACATTAATATTTGGTACAGTTACCAAGAACCAGTGGTCCATGGACATTAATATTTGGTACAGTTACCAAGAACCAGTGGTCCATGGACATTAATATTTGGTACAGTTACCCCAAGAACCAGTGGTCCATGGACATTAATATTTGGTACAGTTACCAAGAACCAGTGGTCCATGGCATTAATATTTGGTACAGTTACCCCAAGAACCAGTGGTCCATGGACATTCATATTTGGCCACAAATCCAGTTTCCTGATATTTATATGTACTTCTATTCAATTTTATTTATATAGCGTCTAATACAACAAAAGTTGTCTCTAGGTACTTTCCAGAGACCCAGAACATGAACCCCCGAGCAATTATTACATAAACAATGGCAGGTAAAAACTCCCCTTTAGGAGGGGAGAAACCTGGACCAGGACCTGGCTCATAAGGGGGGACCCTCCTGCTGGAGGCCAGACTGGGGGGTCGGGGACGTCAGCAGCACAGCAGACATCCACACAGGCAGGTGGAAGCAGCAGCGGGAGGACTTAATTTCTACACCGGGGAAATACACGAAGCAAAGCTTGAAGGCTTACAAAAGTCTTGAGCTTGGTCTGACTTCAAGGCAGGATTTGTTGTAGAATTTAAAGTGATGAGGACACCGAACTTTATGATTTGACCGTTTAACGTTAGCTACCCAAAAATCCAACATTACCTGATACTAAATGGGAACCACAAATCCACGTTTCGGTGCCTGGAATCCAGTCGTTTCTGTGAATTGCTTCTTGTTTCTTAAATTATTTTTCAGCAGTCTGTAAAACGATAACTCAGATTTCTTGCTAAATCTATGAGTTCAGTCGATCGCACAACAGCTCTTTCCCATTTTAGATGTTTTCCAGTTGCTCAAACTGAAAGTTTACGCTGACACTCAGTCTTTCTGACACTCAGTCTTTCTGACACTCAGTGGACGAAACCCGCTGTGAAGTCGCATCTGTGACGTCATGCACATTCCCTCCATTCCAGCCAGATCCTCCTACCCCATCTGTCCCCGGCTGGCCAGAGGGGGCAGTAGAACCAGAGGGGCTAGTAGAACCAGGACTGGCCAGAGGGGGCAGTAGAGCCAGAGGGGCTAGTAGAACCAGAGGGGCTAGTAGAACCAGGACTGGCCAGAGGGGGCAGTAGAGCCAGAGGGGCTAGTAGAACCAGAGGGGCTAGTAGAACCAGGACTGGCCAGAGGGGGCAGTAGAGCCAGAGGGGGCAGTAGAGCCAGGGGGGGCAGTAGAACCAGAGGGGGCAGTAGAACCAGAGGGGGCAGTAGAACCAGAGGGGGCAGTAGAGCCCAGGACTGGTCCATGTTTTTGTGAGGGTAGCTCACATTAGCTACCCAAGGGAACACGGGGAGAACATGCAAACTCCACACAGAAAGATCCTTTCACCAACCCCACCCAGGGTGTGCTGCTGAAGTCATGGGAAAGTAAACATGCCTTCAACGTGTCCCCAACAAATATAATTCTAATAAATAAACTCTGTGATGAAGCACTCGTAATAAAAAAAATTGTGAAAAATTTAAGTGCAAAAAAGATTGTAGTAACACGTAATGTCCAAATGCACGATTTTTAAGTTTCAGGCGTTATGGATCTCTATTTCCCATGAGTCATGAATAAGCTGAAAATATATGTTACTGTATAGTAATAATATTATACTAAGTATAATAGGATCATTTTATCAATCACATAAAAGATTCTTGGTCTGGATGTCACACTTCCATCTGACCTCTGCTTGGAAGAGTTTTGTGTAGCATTATTGGGGGTTGGGGGCAGGGGCATTAATAAGTTTTATGTTTGTTTAACGTCTTATGTAAAGCACTTTGTGTTGCATTTTTATGCATGAAAAGCGCTATATAAATGAAGTTTGATTTGATTGATCTTAACCTTATGAAATAATAACAAAAAGACAGTAAAAACTTGGTCTCAGTATTTACTGTAGAATAAGATGCTACTAAGAAAACTTGACCTAAATGTTTGGCCTTCCCTAAATTTTATGTTCTCTTTTTTTATTTATTTTGTTGTTAAAGGCTTCCAGAAAGAGACAGGTGTAAAGTAGAAAGTTCCTAGTTGCATTGAATCCATGCTATTTTTTTAGTTAACGTGTACAAAATAAGAAAAAAAATGTTTCTACAGGCAGAAAGTACACGTCGGACGAAGATATATAATTTTCTATCATCTTGGGACGCCTCAACATAGTTTTTTTTTTTTTTTGTTATTAAACTTTTTATTAAAGAAATAAAGTCAGCCTTACAGGATATACATAATCGCAGTCTCAATATTTTCATAAAAAAGAAAAAAAAATTCAAATAAATAAATCAACCAATGAGTAAGTAAAACAAATTATCAACCAAAGTCCAATGTACAGTCAATCCAAGATTAATATCAAGTAAGTAGAGAAATCAAGAAGAGATCAAAAAGAACATGCATCTATAAAGGGACAGCAAAAAAGGGACCTTCACATCCGTCTCTCGAACATTCAGATGAGTCACCTTAAAATAGTGAATACTCCCCTTCAGAAAAAATAAATAAATAAATAAAGTAAAGTAAAATAATTTTTTCTTTGTTTCTTTGGTACACCATCAGCACCAGTTATCGGTCAACAACAATAGATACAGAGTCAATATATATATATATATATATATATACCTCATGTAAACTGTTTGGCCTTCATATACATTTGTGAACAAAACCCTTGGTCAATAACTGTACTGACAATAATAAAACAAAATAAAATTGTAAAACAGTAGAATATTGCATCCAAGTATGGCTCTTATTAAAAAAAAAAGGAAAAGAAGGACAATTAAGAAAAATAGAAAACAAACATATGAACTGAACTGAGTGGAGTTAGGAACTGGGGTTTCGTTTTAATTATGTATCAATCAATCAATCAAGTTTGATGTTGTGATAAAGCTTATCCAGTTTTCCCAGAGGTTATCAAACTTGTTCCGTTCCTGTCTTAAAAAAAAAGTTAGCTTCTCCATTTTAAAAATATACTGAACTACTTTAATCCAATCTTCAACTGTTGGAGAATTCTTCGACAACCAGTTCCTCGTGATAGCTTTTTTGCAAGCTAGTGATAAAATACTGTATAGGTATTTGTTTTCAGGTCGCTTGAGAGTGTCCGGTAGTAATCCTAAACATAAAATTTCAAAATTAAATGGTACCTCAGCTTTCATGATTTTCTCCATGGTCCGTTTAGTATCTTTCCAGTATTTTACAATAATTGGGCAATCCCAGAACACATGGAAATGTGTAGCCATTTTCTCCGCAAGATCTCCAACAACAGGTGCCTGCTTCAGGGGAGCTTCTCTGAGCCGGGACTCTGAAGAATCTAACTAAACATTTCCACCCAAACTCTCTCCAGGAGAGGGCAGATGTGCTTTTCCACTGACATGAGATTATTTTTTCCCAAGTTTCCGTTTGCAGTATAATATCACTTTCCTTCTCCCATTTCTCCTTTATATAGGTGGTATCCCCTCCCTCCATTCCCTGTAGTACTCTATATATTTTAGATATGTTCCCACGTCCTGGGTCTGACCTGTAAGCGAGCAGAAATATCTTCACAATACCCGTATTGTGTTGTGGTTCCACATTGCTCATTAATTTTTCAAGGTAAAGCCGAATTTGTAGAAATCTATAAAAGTCCTGGTTTGTTAATCCATACTGATTTCTTAGATCTTGGAATTGTCTTATTGTGCCTCCTTTATAGAGATCATCATGCTTAATTAACCCCTTTTCAGCCCACTGTTTAAATCTTATGTCAGTCTTATTTGGTAGAAAATCTGAGTCATAGCCGATCCATTTCAGGATCCAAAATGTTTCTTTATCTTTGTTTTCCTTGATAATTTTATACCATATTTTGACGGACACATTTATTAGTGGGTTGTTGTCTTTCAAACACCTGACTAAACCCATGTCCCCTATAATTGCTTGTAAGGGAATATCACTCGATATCTTACATTCTATGTCTTTCCATTTTGCTTTGTAGGAGGGGTTACAGATGTTAACTAAAGTTTTAATATGTATTGCTCGATAGTAATTTTTTACATTTGGGAGGGAAAGACCTCCCTCGTCTTTTGCCAGTTGGAGAGTCTTGTAACGAATTCTCGGCCTCTTACCTTGCCAGATAAACCGTGATATTATTTTGTCTAACTCTTGGAATGTTCCATTTGAGAGTTCTACTGTTAGATTTTGGAATAAATAGAGTATTCTGGGAAGAACATTCATTTTTATTGTTTCCACCCTCTGTCCTAGTCCAAGAAAAGGAAGCAGGTTCCATCTGGCTAAGTCAGTTTTAATTTGAGCGATTAAGGGATCATAGTTTTCTGATATAATTGTGTCCCAATTTTTAGGGATATTCACCCCCAAATATCTAATTATTTTAGAGTCCCAACTCACATTAAATTCTTCCCTGATCGGTTGACTAGGAGAATAATTGAAGCTTAGAATTTGAGTTTTGTGCGAATTTAATTTATAACCTGATAGTAGGCCATACTTATTCAGTGTTGTAAGCAATTCTGGGAGAGATTCAGAGGGGTTGCCTAAATATATCATGACGTCATCCGCAAACAGGGCAATTTTGTGTTCCTCATCGGACACTCTGATGCCCTTAATTTTCTCATTTTGTCTGATCCACTGACTCAGTGGTTCTATAAAAAGAGCAAATAATAGGGGAGATAAAGGGCAGCCTTGACGACAACCCCTTTCGAGCTCAAAGTGGTTTGATAGTCCTCCATTTATTCGTATTTTAGCCATTGGTTTGTAATATAACGCTTGTAGTACCTTAGTAAAATCACTGTGGAACTGGAATTTCTCCAGTAATTTGTATAAGAAAAGCAAATCGACAGAGTCAAAAGCTTTCTCCGCATCTAGTCCTAATAGGACAGCCTTTAATCTATTCTTATTTATATGATTAATTATATGTAATGTTCTTCTAACATTGTCCTGTGTTTGCCTTTGCTTAATGAAACCAGTCTGATCCAAGTTTATAACATCCGGAAGTATTGTTTCTAAGCGTCTGGCTAAAATTGAGGTAAACAGTTTATAGTCTTGGTTCAACAGACTGATTGGGCGATAATTAGAGCATTCAGTCACATCTTTACCTTCTTTTGGTATTACCGTTATAATTGTTTCTCTCCAAGATGGGGGGACTTCTCTTTTCTTCAGGACCCAGTTAAAAGTTTTGATCATCAGAGGAGATAACAAATCCTTAAAGGTCTTGTACCACTCGCCAGTAAACCCATCAGAACCCGGAGTCTTATTGGGTTTCAATCTAGAGATTGCTTGTTGAAGTTCACTTATAGTCACCTCTGCTAATAATACTTTATTTTGGTCTTCTGTGACTAATGGGAGACGGAGAGGTGGAAGGAGCTGTTCTGTGGGATCGTCCCCTTTTCTATCCATCCTGGCATAGAGTTTTTGGTAGTATTTTTCAAAGATATTAAAAATATCCTGAAATTTGTGTTTTATTTGTTTAGTAGATGGGTCTTTAATTTTATGTATTACTCTCTCTGCTTGTTGTTTTCTCAATTTGTATGCTAGAATTTTTGCTGCTTTATTACCTCCTTCATAATACCTTTGTTTTAAAAATGTTAATTTCTTTTGGATGTCAGTTTCGTAAATTTCAGTGATCTGTTTTTTAATTTGCCTAATTTCCTCGCTAATTTCCGGTTTAATGTGTTTTTTATGTTTATTTTCCAGACTTTCCAATTCTTTTTCTAGTTTTTTCAATTTTTCTTGTTTTAACCTTTTTTGGAGAGCCAGTTTAGCAATGATCTTTCCTCTCAAAACGGCTTTACTTACATCCCAGACCATAAGGGGGGAAACCTCCCCGTTGTCATTCTCCGACAGGTATAACTTAATATCTTCCTGAAGTTCTTCCTTTGTTTTACCTTTAAGTACGTTTATATTAAGCTTCCAAGAGAAGGCATTCTTACAGCTTTTTAAGTTTAAATCCAAGTAAACGGGGCTATGGTCCGAAAGGTCCAGTAACCCAATTTTGCACTCCTTTACAAATCCTATATCCGTACTGTACATAAAGAAGTAATCAATCCTCGAGTAGGTTTTGTGTGGGGAAGAGTAGAAGGTGTAATCTCTGGTTGAGGGGTTCAATTCCCTCCACACGTCACAAATCCCCATCTCTCTTGTAATATTTCGAACTCTTTTGGCTATAGTTTTATTTTGTGTTTGGTTAATTTTTGATACATCCAAATTTGGGTTTAATCTCAGGTTAAAATCACCCCCACAAATTACCGTTCCTTGGGCTTTTGTAATCATTAAGTGGAAGATCTGCTTGTAGAACCCCCATGTCTCACCTGGAGGAGCATAAACATTTATCAAAGTAACTACTATTCCGTCTAACCTTCCCACAACCATATTGTATCTCCCTTCCTTATCAATGTTTTCTGATATTTTTTCAAAAGTTACCTTTTTCGATATAAGTGTAGCAACCCCTCGTCTGTGTCCAGTTTTATATGATGATGAATAGATCTGATTAAAACCCTGTCTAGTAAGTTTAAGATGTTCAGCATTAGTTAAATGAGTCTCCTGTAAGAACAGTACATCAACCTTGTCTTTTTTCATTTTACTAAGTATTTTACTTCTTTTTATGGGATTAAGAACACCCTTCACATTGTAAGTAGCTATCTTTAAGGCAGAACATTGGCTTTCCATCATAGTTCAAATAACATTTCTGTGCCCAAAACCCCCTCCACTCGAACTTGGTAACGATAAAAACAAAAAAAAGAAGAGAAAAAAAAACAAAAAAAACACGAACGTGGATAGAAAAATGTAGACTTAGAACATTTCACCAATCTTCCAAGTTGAACTTCCTGTTTTGAGGTCGTTTCAGTGACCCTGTAGGAGCCTAGATGTTTTATTGGCTCAGAGGGGAAATCTCTACATTCTGTTGATTGTAGAGGGCCCTCTTTTAAGTGTTTAGAACAGTCCATAGTTTGTGTTCAATTGCAGTTTCCCCAATCCTTTATATTTCGTTAATAATGTAATTCTTATAACCCAATTAATCTGGTGATGGTGATTTCTATTTTTCATTTTTTATTACTATGACAGTTTGTCCCATAATCACCATCTCCCTTTCACCTTACCCTGGGATTGTCCCGCCCCGACGAAATAGATTTACCGGTCAGTCCGTCTGAAGGTGTCCAGCTTCTTTTTAAAGCCCTCCCGTGGGGCTTGGGCTTGCTCCGCCCCTCCCCTCTCGGCTTGCTGCGCTCCGCCCCCCGGGGCTCGCGCTCTGCTCCACATCAGGTTGTTGATTCTGTCAGCCCAACTCGCCGTCGGCTTATATGCCGCCACAGTCAGACCTCTCTTCACCATATCTTTCGTGGCCTCCTCCGTTGAGTTGTACAAGCATGATTCTCCCTCGTAAAAAACTCTCATCCTCGCTGGAAACGGAGTTTGGAACCGCAGATTGCTCTCCTTCAGCACCGTCTTCGCCTCCGTGTACTCCCGTCGCTTCCTGAGTATCTCCGGCGCGTAGTCGTGGTCTACAAAGACTCTTTTACCTTGGTGTGAGAGTCCCTTCTTTCGCCAAGCTTGCTTCAGGATTTCCTCTTTGGTCTTCCAGCTAGAGAATCTGCCGATAATGGACCTCGGGGTTGCGTCGGGCGGGGGTTTGGGAGCCGTCGCGCGGTGAGCGCGCTCGATCTTTAGGTCTTCAGTTTGTGGTAACTCCAGATTATCTTTCAGTAGGTTTTCCACAAATATCGCCGTCGACGTGGAGTTGTTCTCCGACCCCTCCGCCACACCATGCATTCTTATATTTTCCCGTCTCGCTCTTCCTTCTTGGTCCGTTAATTTATCTTGCAACTTAGTCTGTAGCTTTAGCAGCTCCTTCGTAGCTTCCTCCAGTCCCTGCACTCGTTCCTCGGTCTCTGCAATTCTCTGTTCGGCTTCGTCGAGTCTGTTGTTTGTAACCCTGATGTCCTCACGTATACCTCGGAGTGTCTCTGCATTTTCACTCCGAAACTCTCTCAGTTCTTGCAATATGGTCAACAGGTCGGCCATTCTCTCGTCTTCTTGTAGCATTAGCTCCCCCGAGTTTGAATGGCTAGCGCTAGCTGCGTCGTCGTCGACCGGCTCTTCCTCGACTGATGGAGTCTCTTCTGTCGTCTGTGGGGCAGTTTTCCTCTTTTGTTTGGGCATATTATAAACGCCTCTTTATCATTTCTCTAATAAATGTATAAAAAATACTCAATTTCTGGCGTTCTGTATCTAAAAGGTTTTTCAGGATGGGGAGCTCCGCTGCCTTGCTGCTTATCACATGGCTGTTCAACCGGCAACATAGTTTTTTTTTAATTTATTTTTTAAACTTTTGTCATGAACAAAAGTAGAGTAAGTATTATTTCTTATTACATCACTAATAACTGACCTAACAGGGAAATATTGCACAGTCTAAGCGCTGCATCGCATTGATAATTCTATTATTATGGTATGATTGCTTATCTGATTTTATCTCTGATTATCTGACCTCTTTTCCATGTGAACAGGGATGGGAGGAAGCAATGCAAGGAATGAAGAAGGCAGGCCATCGTCTCGTCATCATCCCACCCGGTCTGGCTTATGGATCCAAGGGAGTCCCCAACCGAGTTCCAGCTAACAGCACTCTCATCTTTGAGACGGAGCTTCGACGGGTAAAACCCACAAACACATATTTACTATTTAAGTTTTTCTTCTAAACATTTTTTGTGAAAATAAAAACTATTTGTCACAACATTTGTGTGAGAATCTAGGAAAGTGTAGCGTTGGATCCACCTCTCCCTTCCTGGCTACTTGTGTCGTAGCTGAGGCTCTCTGGACTTTGTTGTAGGTGAAGTTTTCCAGAGACAGTGGTTGTGACGAGCCCCGGCCCAGCTCCAGAGACTCTGTTGCTCCGTCCCCAGCCTCCTCCCCGGCCCCCAGCGTGGAGAGTCTGGCTCCAGATCACCTGGCACCCACAGCCACGTCCGGCCCCAGCAGACCCGGGTGTGTATTAAACCGGAGGAAACGGTCACTACTCTCTGCTCTGTTGCCACTGGCTGTAGGCTGATTGGTTTTTGAATATCCTTCTCTCCAAGGGAGCCACCACTACACACAAAGTCCAACTCTCTGAGTGAACAGCTGGCGGTAAGCACCTGCACCACATTTACATCAGGGGCTGGGTTTAAAGGATTTGATACACCATTTAAAAGCATTTTTTATTGAAATGTCCAATATTAATTTGTGATATCAATCGATCTTTTAACATATTCTACTTGAGTGTTCTACTTCCTTCTGGTTGTGGGACATAGCTGCCAAGTCCACTTGCTTTTGAACAGTGTTGGGACTAACGCGTTATTTAGTAACGCGTTACAGTTACGCCGTTAGTTTTGCAGTAACTAATACTCTTAACGCATTACTTTTTAAATTCAGTAACACAGTTACGTTACCAAACGGTGCGTTACTCCGTTATTTCTGGCTACAGTGAAGCTTTTTTTCCCCACACGCGGAGACCGGAGGAAACGTAGTGTGTGTTTATTCAAAAACATGACGGTCATGAGCCAAGAGAGCAAGGCGAAGTTCGCAACGTGGAGATATTGTCATTACAGTAATCCCTTGTTTTTCGCGGGGGTTACGTTCCAAAAAGAACCCGTGATTAGTGAAATCCACGAAGTAGCAACCTTTTTTTTTTTTTTACAATTATTATAGAAGGCTCTGCTCTGCTCTTCTGAGCCGCTGCATCCCGACTCTGTAGCGTCTTTTTCTCCTAAAGCCGCGGTGCAGGAGTGTTTGTTCCAGAGAAGAAAATAGTTCTAGGTCGTTGTTGTCGCTCTTTTTTCTTCTGGGCAAAAAGATTCTTATAAACCGACACCATGGGTTATATCTGAGACTGTAATGAACGATTCATCAAAGGTCCCGTTCTTGAGCTGCTGCTGAAGCTCATTGGCCGTTCTCAGCTTGTTGCTAAGCAACCAATGTTACTGACACAGGAAGTGAAGAAGCGGGGAGACTGTTTAGCCAATCAGAATGCAGAACACAATGCACAGTGTAAATCCATACAGAACCTGCTGAAATGAAGGCTTAATGGGAGCATTTAAAAAAATGTTTTTATTTAAAGTAACTTTTTGGTTTAAGTAACTAAGTTACTGAGTTACTTTTTAATGAAGTAACTAGTAACGGTAACTAGTTACTATTTTCCAGTAATTAGCACAACACTGCTTTTGAATAACAGAAGTTACAGGATACAGGTTTTTGGGGTTCTTTTTTTTAGCTGTTGTTTATTTTGGGCTTATCTGCCGTCTGTCCTTCGGGCTGCATATCGTGTACAAGCCCTTCCATCTCCACACCCCTCTGACAGTGGGCTCCAGCGCAGAGTTCCAGCCTGATTGGTTTGATTTCCATCCATGACAACTGGTGTTCTTTACCTCAGCAGAAGAACTTGTATAGGGCAATATATTTATTTCTGATATGATTGAATGATCGTTGGGTCAGGCAATGGCTACTATCTATTACCTCCTAATCTGTAATCGTCATGCCACTGTGACGCAAACATCTGTTTATAGAGGTTCTGCATTGACGTCACTTCCCCACTGGACCAGCCCCCTTACTGACACTGAGTGGCAAAACATCCAACTGGTAAAAATGGCTGCAACTAGTCCATGGACGTTAATATTTGGTACAGTTACCCCAAGAACCAGTGGTCCATGGACATTAATATTTGGTACAGTTACCCCAAGAACCAGTGGTCCATGGACATTAATATTTGGTACAGTTACCAAGAACCAGTGGTCCATGGACATTAATATTTGGTACAGTTACCAAGAACCAGTGGTCCATGGACATTAATATTTGGTACAGTTACCCCAAGAACCAGTGGTCCATGGACATTAATATTTGGTACAGTTACCCCAAGAACCAGTGGTCCATGGACATTAATATTTGGTACAGTTACCAAGAACCAGTGGTCCATGGACATTAATATTTGGTACAGTTACCCCAAGAACCAGTGGTCCATGGACATTAATATTTGGTACAGTTACCAAGAACCAGTGGTCCATGGACATTAATATTTGGTACAGTTACCAAGAACCAGTGGTCCATGGACATTAATATTTGGTACAGTTACCAAGAACCAGTGGTCCATGGACATTAATATTTGGTACAGTTACCCCAAGAACCAGTGGTCCATGGACATTAATATTTGGTACAGTTACCAAGAACCAGTGGTCCATGGACATTAATATTTGGTACAGTTACCAAGAACCAGTGGTCCATGGACATTAATATTTGGTACAGTTACCAAGAACCAGTGGTCCATGGACATTAATATCTGGCCACGAATCCAGTTTCCTGATATTTATATGTACTTCAGTTCAATTAAATTTTATTTATATAGCGTCTAATACAACCTAGAGACAAGTTGTCAACCTAGAGACAACTCCCCTTTAGGAGGGGAGAAACCTGGACCAGGACCTGGCTCATAAGGGGGGACCCTCCTGCTGGAGGCCAGACTGGGGGGTCGGGGACGTCAGCAGCACAGCAGACATCCACACAGGCAGGTGGAAGCAGCAGCGGGAGGACTTAATTTCTACACCGGGGAAATACACGAAGCAAAGCTTGAAGGCTTACAAAAGTCTTGAGCTTGGTCTGACTTCAAGGCAGGATTTGTTGTAGAATTTAAAGTGATGAGGGCACCGAACTTTATGATTTGACCGTTTAACGTTAGCTACCCAAAAATCCAACATTACATGATACAAAATGGGAACCACAAATCCACGTTTCGGTGCCTGGAATCCAGTTGTTTCTGTGAATTGCTTCTTGTTTCTTAAATTATTTTTCAGCAGTCTGTAAAACGATAACTCAGATTTCTTGCTAAATCTATGAGTTCAGTCGATCGCACAACAGCTCTTTCCCATTTTAGATGTTTTCAAGTTACTTTAAAGGGGACCTATTATGAAAAACAGGTTTTTTCTGTCTTTAACATATATAAAATGGCGTCCGTATTAATGGTGCCATCGGTGTAAACCGGAGTCAAGTTCTCTCGTCTGATTTATGTCTGACCTGGCAATAAAGCTTTTCTGATTCTGATAAAGTGGTCTCCCCTCAGCCTGCCAAACTCAGAGAAGGAGGAAAGCAACCAAATTCTGCAGTGTCTGTACAGCCGCCCGGATGAATCTTCCTGTGTCATGTGACTTTTACGAGCCGTTCAGATTCTGCTCCTGTCGTTACACAACGATGGGAGCAGAGTGTCCTCCGCTGCTGAAACAACGCCCACAACTAACTCCACCGGCCAGAGCGTCCGCCATTGTTCAGAAGCGGTGTATCGTGTGTGCTACTTTACCTCGGGCTGTTTCCACAGCGGGGTGACAGTAATAATGAGGTTTTGCATCGACACTTACCCTCATAAAAGGATCAGTACCAACAGTACGGACCCGGCAACTGCACACGAGTCAGCGGTAAGTGACGTTATTTTTTTATGTTTATATTTGTCTACAAGTATGATCTTTGCATGGGCTAAGTATTTAGCTTAGCTCTATTAGTAATACATTTTTCTTCTGTTTATGGTTTCAGATCTTCCAAGCAGCTGAAGCTGTTCAACGACACCTTCAGAAGACGCACGGTCCTTCCTTGAGCCAGCAATAGTGCATACATGTTATTTATATACAACGTGGTGTATATAAACAGTGTATGGTGTATATAAGTGGTGTATATAACGTGTACAAATGTTATTTTATTTTTTTAACAATAAAGTTGCGATTTCTGAACATTCAGTGTTGTGATTTCTTTACAGTTAACATGATTAATTTGTCTAGTAACATAAGAAATTAAATGATGAGGAATCGGAGTAAAGAACTGTTAGTGTGAAGACAAGGTGACCCGTTCCCTCTTCAGGGAACTAAAGGCTGATTTATGGTTCCTCGTTTCACCAACGCAGAGCCTACGGCGCAGGGTACGCGTCGATTTAACGCAGAACCGTAATTCAGGGAATAATCCCAGTCATCCCAGGGAGTCGTTTACACCGTGTCTTACCGTGGACGCTCTCTGTCCACATTGAAACGTTAAACCTGTTAGGTTAGGTGCCAGTTGGGACAGTCCAATACAAAAAAAAATAAAGCAATGGAATTGATTTTGTCGCTGACGCTCGCATCGCATGGGACACGCTTTAATAGTGTCCCATGCTGCTCTTCTGCCCGGAGAGGCTTTGTTCCCTCCCCTGCTACACGTCATTCAGGCAGCCAATCAGCACAGAGCCTCATTATCATAGCCCGGTCCCCTCAGAATCCCTCACAGAGAAAGAGGTTAGAAGCGGTAAAACTACAGACATGGCCCAGAGGCTGAATTTCTCATTTATGTAGAAAAAACAATCAAAAGCTTGTTTTTAAGACATTCAAGGCCATAATAGGGCTCCTTTAAACTTTACTTTAAACGTCTGCCGGCCTTTCTGCAGATATTTTGGCGGAGATCCGCTGAAGGAGCTGATAGCCGAAGATAACTTTGACTGACATCCCAACGTGGCACAAAGAAAAACAGGCTTCAAAACCTCTCTTCACAAATCAATGGGTCACGTGACTTAATGCTTCGTCCATTGTTTTTGACTGTCTTTAGTCTCAATTTAGGATTTTAAATGTGTCAGGAGGGCATACTTCACACCATATACCAGTATTTAAATCCTGTTATAGTGTAATTATTTCAAGTGTAACTGTTTTTAATCATTGTGTAACAGTATTCTTTCTTGTCAGTATAATTATGTTCAGTTTAACAGCTCTTTCTTTTTTTTCTATGTAACAATTTTCAACAATGCTATCAAAACATTTTTAAAGAAATGTCTCCCTGTGCAAAATGTGTTTTTAAAACATGAACAATTCCCCCTCAAAAATCTGTCCATTATGCTCAGAGGCGATTCTAGCGTTTCATGGGGCCGGCCCTCAACCTTTTATACAGTAAATAATCGGACACAGAAATGTGAAAGAATTAATTTTTTTTGTAAACATTGGACATTTGTTTTGTTTGCAAATCAAATATAAACCCAGCTGGCACACAATGCACATTATTCCCATTAATGCACTTTAGTAGCACATATTCCAAATTCTCTTACCAATTAATTCTATAACTTAACATTGTTGTGGATAAGAATCCTATCAATTCAGAGAATCAGCCCCAATTTAGTGGAATAAATGTACTAATTTATTGTATTAGATGTACATTTGTTCCAATGTGTTCATATGTTGGAGACATTTGATGATAATTTTTTTATCTTATTTTTCTCCTGATTCCATTAGAATCCAGATGCCACTAAAGCCAAGCTCATTTCTCGCATGGCGAAGATGGGTCAGCCCATGCTGCCGTTTCTAGCCGGAGCTGCCGGCCAGCCTGAGTCCAGTGACTCTGATCTGGAGGTGAGCGCCTAACTCTTGCTATTTTGTATTTATCGTAGTGTTTTTGTGTCTAATGACATATATATCCTATTTGTGTGCTAAGTGTTTCTAAATTACATTACACCAAATACAAGCCAATAAGCTCATTTTACTCTGTCCTTCTCGACATAAAGCCACATGTTTAATTATATATTTATTGTTTTTTTTTTTTAAACATGGTAAGACTTTATTACGTATACAAAGTGTACCTACTGTAAAACAGTGGCCGGAGAGTACATGTGACTAGATTGTTTTCTTGATTCATAATTTTCCTGGTAAATATATTGACTTCAAACATAACCAGCAGGAACTCTGAACATGTGAATGGGCAAGTTTGTTTGCGGTGCAGAAATAAAGGACATTAAAGCCTCTCTAATCACTTTTCATGCAAACTTCAAGTATCACAGAGGTGTAACACTGATGTACATTCTCTCCAAAACATCTAACACATGCTCTCCCTCTGACGTATTCATTCTTGATCCTGTCCATTCTCGTCACTCCCAAAGAGAACCTCAATATTTGAACCTCTGTCACTTCAAACTCTCCCTCCTGTTTTTTCCCTCAGTCTCTAAACCATACAACATTGCACGCCTCGCCACCACACCTCTCCTTTTGTTCTTGTTGATATTCTTTAATCACATATTACCCCTGACACTTTCCTCGACATGTTCCAACCTGCTTGCACATGCTTCTTCACCTCTTTTCCAACTTCTGCATTGCTTTGGACTGTTTATCCTAAGTATTTTACATCCTCCCCCCTTATAATTTCAGCTTCCTGTAACCTCTTTGGTTCCACTTTGGTTCCCCAGGTTCATATACATGTGTTCTGTCTCGCTGCTACTAAAGCTTATTCCTCTCCTTTCCAGGGTAAACCTCCACCACGCTCCCTGCTCTCACTACAGATTATAACGTGTTCTGCAAACATCTTAGTCCATCGAAATTCCTGTCTAACCTCATCTGTCAGCCTGTCCATCAACATAAGAAAACAAAAAGGGTCTTAGAGCTGATCCTTGATGCCCTCCCACCTCCACCTTGAGCTCCTGTCACACCTACAGCAAACCTCACCCCCGCCTCAGCACGGCTTCCCAGTATGTCCTGCACCCCCCAACATACTCCTCATACCATACTAAAACTCCTTTCGGCACCCTGTCGTATGCTTTCTCAAGGTCTACACAGACACAATGCAGCTCTCTCTGGCCATATCTCTACTTTTTCATCAACATCCTCAAAGCAAATATTGCATCTGTAGTTCTCTTCCGGATGAAACCATGCTGCGGTTCACAAATGCTTACTTCAATTCAATTTAATTTTATTTATATAGCGTCTAATACAACAAAAGTTGTCTCTAGACGCTTTCCAGAGACCCAGAACATGATCATAAACCCCCGAGCAATTATTACATAAACAATGGCAGGTAAAAACTCCCCTAGTGGGAGAAAAACCTTAAGCCAAACAGTGGCAAGAAAAACTCCCCTTTAGGAGGGAAGAAACCTTGAGCAGGACCAGGCTCATAAGGGGGGACCCTCCTGCCGAGGGCCAGACTGGGGGGTCGGGGACGTCAACAGCACAGCAGGCAGGTGGAAGCAGCAGCAGGTTGACCGGGGGTGTGGACCGCAGGCAGGTGGAAGCAGCAGCGGGATGACCAGGGATGGGGACCCCAGGCCAGCACGCAGCTCCTGAAGCTCCGGCCCAATCATCAAGCCCCAGGTTAGGTTCAGGGTCGGGGAAAGGTTGAGAAGGGGCAGGGCCAGGGAGAGGAGTCTTGACGGACAAATCTCTCCCCCGCCTGCCCGGGCCGTTACCCTGCCCCTCTCACTCCCACGCTGCAGGTTCCGGTGTTGTGCATTCAGAGATGCTCTTCACCACCAGCAGAGGATGCTGTACCATGAACAAAAAAGAAAAAAGAGAAGATAAATTAGATTATTTAATTAGATACTTCTGCCTTTTAGTCTAGGTAACATGGCTTGGCTTATGGCTTACACTTATATAGCGCTTTCCAGCTGTACTCCTACAGCCCCAAAGCGCTTTACACTGCAAACATTCACCCACACACACACATTCACACACCGGTTGTCGGCGGAGCTGCCACACAAAGGTGCTGGCCTGACAACCGGGAGCAACCGGGGGATTCAGTGTCTTGCCCAAGGACACTTTGGTGGACACAGGAGGAACTAGGGTTGGAACCACTGACCTTCAGGTTCATGGAGAACGCTCTACCAACTGAGACACAACTTTCCCCATAACTTAAAGGGGACCTATTATGAAAACCAGGGTTTTTCTTGCTTTAACATATATAAAGAGGTCTCCCCTCAGCCTGCCAACTCAGAGAAGGAGGAAAGCAACCAAATTCTGCAGTGTCTGTACAGCCGCCCGGATGAGCCGTCCAGTGTGATGTGGATCTATGAGCCAATAAGATTCTGCTCCCGTCGTTACGGAACGACGGGAGCAGACACACAACTAACTCTGGGCGGAACAACAACAATAACTCCGCCGGCCGGAGCTTCCGCCATTTTTTCGTAGCGGTTTATCGCGTCATTCAGGCAGCCAATCAGCACAGAGCCTCATTATCATAGCCCCGCGCACTCAGAATCCTGCATAGATAATGAGGTTAGAGAATGGGAAGATAAAGACATGGTTTAGAGGCTGAATTTCTAATTTATTTAGCAAAAACGATCAAAAGCTTGTTTTTAAGACATTCAAAGCCTGTTTAAAATAGGTATTAGATGCCATAATAGGTCCCCTTTAATTGGAGTTTATTCCTCACTCGCTGAAACAACTCTGCACATCTCCCTTGTTCTTAAAAATCGACACCAGGACACTCTGAGGTCTTGTTGAATGTTCTAATCGAAGACTCTACTGCCACATCTCCCAGCCACATCCAGATTTCCACATGTATATCATCGGGACCAACTGCCTTTATACTCTTCATCCTCTTCAATGCCCTCCTCACTCCAGTCCTATTCATCTTTTTTTTCATCTTCTACTTTTCCCTCACTTTCATTTTCCTCATTCATCATATTTTCAAAGTACTTTTTCCAGCTTCCCATTACACTTCTGGCACCTGTCAATACATTTCCATCTCTATCCCTGATCCCCCTGAAAGTCTTTTCCATCTCTATCCCTGATCCCCCTGAAAGTCTTTTCCATCTCTATCCCTAATCCTCCTGCAAGTCTTTTCCATCTCTATCCCTGATCCCCCTGAAAGTCTTTTCCATTTCTGTCTCTCTGCTTTGCCATTCATCCATCCATCCATCCATTTTCATCTGGTTTATCTGGGACCGGGTCGTGGGGCCAGCAGCTAGCAGAGATGCCCAGACTTCCCTCACTCCAAAACTTGGAATTCCCAGGCCAGCGGAGAGACATAGTCTCTCCAGCATGTCCTGGGTCTTCCCCGGGGTCTCCTCCCGGTGGGACATGCCTGGAACACCTCCCTAGGGAGGAGGGACATGCCTGGAACACCTCCCTAGGGAGGAGGGACATGCCTGGAACACCTCCCTAGGGAGGAGGGACATGCCTGGAACACCTCCTTAAAAAGGTCAGAAGGTGATATACACTGTTGTTGAAGAACTGAAACGTAGTCGTGAGTTTCATCAGGTGATAGCAAGAGAGTGGCTGGATTCAGCTTTTCATAGAAAAAAAAAATGTGTGGCACATAAATACCAGCATGATAAAGCTCATCTTGTCTCTCAGGACAGCTTTATGCTTTCCCAAAACAGTTCAGTGGTAACAAGAATTCGTCACGCTCTTGTGACACAGAAGCAATGCAGGGCAGTTCAGGAGTTAGCATGAAATCTATGTTCACTGGAGAGGATGCGATAAGGAATGTTTGTCATTGCAGGTGTGTGTTCAATTCCATTGATACACATAGAGAGGCTTTTGAGCATCAAACTGAAACACCAGTGAGTGTCATTCTTATTAGTTTCTAATATATATATATATAGTTTCTAGGTTTTTTTCTTTCTTTTTCTCTAAATAGCTGATAGCCTTGAGGACGTTATCTCTACCCTGTCTAATATTTGCAGAAAGCAAGTCTTGGTTGTAAAGCGGCAGGCACGTATGTTCATTACCAATAGAAAGGTTCTCTTCATTGCGGTGGGTGTGTTTGTGACTATGGCAGTAGCGAGCATCATTTCTTCATTGTCATGAATTGTTCATGTCTGTTGCTCATGGTTGTGGAGACCGTCTTTGCTCCAATGACCGTGTTGACTACAGGTGAGACCTACAGGTGAGACAGTCATCACAGTCACCAAGCAGGAAACGCTCATGTCCTCCCCGTCCACGACCGTGGCCTCGGGTACAGCCTCTCTCTGCGTGAACTGTGCTGTGCAGCCATCACATTGCTCCTACCTTGACCATGGGATAGACACTGGTGGTGAAAGTCAGGGAGTCAGTTGTTCCTCCATGTGTCTCCCCTGGCAGAGCTGCTGTCCAGGTCACGGTTCAGCTGGGAGTCCGTACACAGGGACTACGTTTACATGCAGTCAATAACCCTTTTCTAACCGGAATATTAGCAATAACCCGGTTGCGCACGGCCATGTAAACACCAATAACCCCTTTGAATAACCGGAATTTGCTCATATTCCGGTTTTTAAAAACCTGAATATGACCCCTGGGTTACTCCTTTTCTAACCCGGATATTTGGTCATGTTTAGCCTAATGGGAAATCCCCATCAAAAGGAACAGGAATTTGTTTTCTGCTCATGTTCTTTTCGCAAGGAATCTTGGTCTTTTGAGTCCAGGAAGTTCTTATAAACACGGAGAAACCAAGACCAGGAGGAGACTAATCACTTCATAAATGTAATGAAGGATATGAACATTTCTGCATTTGTAGACGGTAGAAAGTACCGGGATAGCCAGATTTACAAGAAGGTGAGCCAAAAGTTGCGTGAAGCAGCATTTGTAGGAACGCCAGACCAGATCAAGCTCCGCTGGAAGACGCTGAAGAAGGAAAACAACAGGGCCGAGAAACAAAACGGTACCAGAGGGTCCGATTATCTGCCGTGCTGCTGTTATTGTTGTTGATTTGGATACAGGAAGAAGAAGCAGAAATGATGGGAATTGCGTCATGACGTTCTCCGTGCGTCGCTGGTTTGATCCAGATATCCCAAATGATTAATCACCATGTATACAGGGATAACCCTGTTTGCTAACGCATGGAAACAGATTATTCCCAATGTTTCAGTAACCGGAATATTGACCTTAACCCCAGTTTTGACTGCATGTAAACGTAGTCCGTGCTGCTGTCTGGAAGCTCCACGTCTCTGCTTGGTGCAGGAGGCGGTGCAGGGCTGGAAGGCCTTGGTGCCAGTGGTGATGTTGACCATTGGGCACAGGAGTCCAAATCAGGATTCAGTCTCAAGGCCTGAAGTTCTGCTGTTAAAAGGAAATAATTATAAGAGCTGAGGGACTAAGACTAATGGTGTATGTTGGTGTTGAGTGCAGAGCAGCCTTATCTAAACCTTGCTTAGTTTTATCTCAATTATCTGTTCTTTGTGCTACAGTTTTTGTGTCAACTTTTCTTCCTGGCATTTCTCCCTGACTCTAGTGTTTCTTCTGTATTTGTAAGCACTGCTTGCTTTTCCTATGTTCCTTGGTTGCTTTTTGTTTTTTTTTTCCCAAATGTTGTTATGTTGTTTGAGTGAACCTTCTCTCAGTAAAGTATAAGTTAATTCATTCAGAGATTCCCAACTATGCCAGAGAAGCCTACTCTTTCCTGAGGCAATTACCGCAACAAGGTGTGTACACACTTCCCTTGATAGACGTCTCTACCCAAGGGTGATTTGTTTTTGCTACAATCACTGAAAAGCAGTGGGATTCATCTTTAGCCACAACCACAATACAGACCCACAAAGTATCTATTCCAGTGTTTCCCAACCCTGGTCCTCGAGGCACCCCTATCCTGCATGTTTTAGATGTTTCCCTTTGTTAGGTTTAAAACAACATTACATAAATTCATAATGAGAAAAGACACAGAGACTACCTTGGAATGGGTTTTTAGCGCACTCCTGCAGGAGGGGGAAGAGCAACAGGAGTGCAGAGCAACGTAGCCCTCATTGAGAACTCCTGAGCTTTCCCCAAGATCCTCCCTCTAGAAGATGCTTTTATTAAGAAACTTTGACAGGAATTGATCATATAAGGACTATGCATAGTAAACAGTAGACAGTAGACATTGGGTAGTGGACAATGGGTGGAAGTGATAACGTTTGATTGAGTCCTGACATTACAGTGGTCAACTGTCACAGGACAGTAGTCAGCTGTCACCAGGTCAGTTCAAAACCTAGTAGATCAGGAAGTGGCTGATGTGGCTTCTGTTAGCCACGCATGTGACAGTTTCACAATGACAAAACAAGTTCAAAGGTTGATTTACCTCACACCCTTCATCATCACACCTGATTCTAATTAATGGTCCTAATTAGCTTGTCATCAAGGTCTTGACACTTCTGTTGATGACACAGCCACTTGTATCACGGTGTGCTGAAGCAGGGAAACATCTAAAACATGCAGGATAGGGGTGCCTCGAGGACCAGGGTTGGGAAACACTGATCTATTCAACTCCACTCAGTACCGAGATTAAGTCCAATCTCAATATCTTTTCTAATCTCATTGTCTTTTTAATTGAAATTTAAGTTCCCCTCTGACTTTCCCAAGTGCGTGGCAAGCAGTATAAAGGACGGTCAAAACAAAACAAAAAACTGGAATTGGTACATCTCACTGTTTATAATGAACACTAGCGTTCATTTGACTCCAGCAGTGATCTGAGACTAGGATCCCTGGCCCTTCCGTCTCAAAAGCCTAATCAAAGTGGAGGCCGGAGAGCTCTGTCTCCAGGAGGATCAGACACCTGGTTACCTGGTCACCTGGTCACCCGGTCACCCCGTCACCCCGTCACCCCGGTCACCCCGGTCACCCATGACCATTTGGGGAATCCCACTTGTGACACCAGGTTGTTGTGGAAAGTTTACAGTTTACCAAAAAACAGTGAGACGTCCAGGTTAAACAAACATATTAATCTGCTTTTTGCTGCAAAAGGGAGTGTTGTCACAACAGTGCTGACAGCGCTGGAATGGGCTTCCACTAAAAAATGATTCATCCTGATTAACTAAGAGATTATGATTATACTAATAACTCGAATGAATTAATGAATGAATGAATGAATGAATGAATGAATGAATGAATGAATGAATCAATCAATCAATCAATCAATCAATCAATCAATCAATGAATGAATGATTTTATTTTTGTGTCCCGACATTTAAATGACCCATCCCTCATGAGATTACACAGACACATTAATTACATCAAAATATAACATTCCGGTGTGTGAACCACATACTTCCAGCTACAAATAATGATAATAAGCAGCAACAAATAATAATAATAAATAAAATTAAAATGAAAACAAAATAAAATATCCCAGACTAGAAAATGAACAAAAAAATACACCCCAGAAATACCGACCCACACGCACACAGCCCCCCCATACCCAAGTCCATAATTAGATCATATCATAACTCACTCCACGACAGCCAATACCAACCCTTACAGACAATTGAACCAATCCATACAAAAGTGATTTTATAAAGTAAAGTGATTATATAGTAATATATTAGCTACATTAGATTACACAGTTATTATACAGCATTTTCATGTTGGTAAATTCAAATAATGTTGTCATACATGGCACAATCAGGTCATTGGTGAATTTTCCCCAGACAATCTCATTGTACTCCTGTCACATGCTCTTGCGCTTCCTGATTCTACCACCAAGTTTCCATGTTTGCTTTCCTACCACATGATACCAGTAGGCTACTCTCTTAGCTGTCTCCCTGATTATATTAGCTGTAGTTGTTCAGTCATCTGAAAACACCTGCTGACCACCCGTCTTAACTCTGAAAACTACAAAACATTCTTCCGTTTTAAGGTTCCACCACTACGTCCTCTGCCCTGACTTTGTCCTCTTCATCTTCTTCACCACACGCGTCATCCTACACCACAGAATCCTATAATACCTGGCTACTCTCTGAACTAGCACTTCCTGAATTCTGGTTCTGGTTGAACCTACGGCGTAGGGTACGCGGCTACGCGGGAGTCTCTCCGTAGCTACGCCGTAGCCTACGCCGTAGCCTGACCTGGACCTCCAAAAATGGAACTATGACCCAACGCAGACCAAGAGGGCTGTGATTGGTTCGCTTGGTAGCAATGCATTTCCGGTTCCACTTCGTGGAGCAGTCGTGAACTTTCAGTCTCTTTTCTCCGTGTGTGTGATTTTTTTTATTTGATTTTTTTTGGGTGGTTTTGTTTTTTTGCACAATAGTTGTCCTTATCTCTTTGATTCACTGTGACCGGAAAAGCCGTAAGCTAAACAAAGTATCAACTAGAGCTCTGGGGGGGATCGCACCACGGCGAAATGAAGTGATGGAGAAGTCCGAAGGGTTCACGACGGCGTCACGGCAACGGCGTAGGCTCTGTGTTGGTTTAACGCAGAACCTTAAATCAGGCTTTAGCAGTCACTGATCTCCTTCAGGTGATGTCT
Source organism: Cololabis saira (assembly GCF_033807715.1). Lineage (NCBI taxonomy): Eukaryota > Metazoa > Chordata > Actinopteri > Beloniformes > Belonidae > Cololabis > Cololabis saira. Next base: position 47,837,146 of record NC_084595.1, on the reverse strand, counting down.
CTTACACCAGATGTAGTTCCCCTGAGAGCTCTTACCTGCATGTCACCCCAAGTTGTTGCCTTTTCAGCAAAGTCTACCAGCGTCTGTCCTTCTGTGTTCTTATCCTGGATACCAAACCTGCCAATCATTTCCTCATGACCTCCACTGCCTTCTCCAAAATGTCCACTAAAGTCTGCACCAGTCACCACTCTTTCATCTCTTGGGATACATCACTTCATCTACCTCACTCCAGAATGTACCCTTCTCCTAACCACCAACTACATTGAACATCACACCTTCAGTTTGTAGCTTTAGACGTAGTTTCTACACTCAGCCCTAGTATCTTGTATCTTGCTCTCTGCCTACAGACACCCCTTCCTCTTCTCCTTCTTCCATCCACAGTAGCCAATTTTCCATCAGCATCCTGTGTATTGACAGTGCTGATGGCAGTAGTTAACTTGGGCCTCCACCTATCCGATAGGGGGTTCATGGCTCTTCTGAGGGTTTAACTTGGCAAAGGACTTGCATTGGATGCCCCTCCTGACACAACCTTCTGTATTTATCTAGGCATGGGATTGCGCTGAAAAAGTCACTAGCTTATGACCCCCTGAGGCTGCATTATTTGAAACACTGATGCACAAATCTTTGTACAGCTTTACGTCTTTGTCCAAATGATTATTCCCGAGGTAAAGCCCCTATGTAATGTATAATGATTAAGTAGTGTTACAGGGTGACATCGTATAAATGAGGCCAAGAATAGCTGGAAACTAGATTTTGATGACTTTAGATTGACAGGCTACATCACATACACATACCAGCACTGCCAGAGACGTGGAAATTTGCAAATAGCGCCTCCTTTAGACTCAAATAAGTGGATTATGGAATCGCCTGAAAACCACCTCCTGGAAGCATAAAAGGTTTATTTGATATGCAGGAGATTGTTCAAATAAGTGCCATTTCTATTATAGGAATTTGTTTGCGATATTTGGTTTTGTGTACATCTAGGGATAATAGAAACCCGCCTACGGTGAAAGTCCTTGCTTAATGTATTCACCGTCTCTGGAGGAGTTTAATATCAACTCTCATTAAAGTCTTGATGTGACGCCAACTGAAATTCACTACAAAACGTCTTGAGCACTGCTTTTAAAATGATTTCTGATATCTTTACTGATATCTACTTCTTTGCATTTATCACCAGGACTCTAGTGTTAGCAGAGCAAATGATTGTTCTGCACCTCCATTTCTAGTACCGGTAACAGCTCCTTCTTCCGCTTCTGCACATGGTGAGCTTCCTTCCAGTTTCCTTGATTTCATGATTTCAGTAGTTCAGCAATTTGGTCTGTGAAACTGCATTGTCTCCCCTACAGTATATCCTCATCCTCACACTGCTCCCACCTCTGCATTACTTCCTGTCATGACCCCTGTTGGCCCTCAGTCAGAGTTACCAAACCGTCATGCTTTTCAGGTTAGCTTTTTTCACATCTCACATTTCCTAAAAATATTATATTTTGCTAAATTTAATGATATTTTTATTGTCTGCTTACTTACGGTATCAGTACCCAGACAATGGAGCAAATGTTAAAATTGTAATACTACATGATGTGAATGGATTGTGTTGTTTCCTAGCCATACTTTACAAAGACGCCTGCAGCTCCAGCTCACATGCAGCCTGGGCAGGTTTACCCGGCACAGACCCTCCCATACATGGGTACGGTTGGTTTTTTCAGCTATGAGGAACGTGATGCTCAACAGTCACGTTCACACTTCAGTTTATTCAAGTGATGAAATATTTGAAGATTGCTTCTAAATGATTGTGTCCTAGGTTCGGGGGATATGACCTCCTTTTTGATCACCGAGGCGCGGCAGCACCAAACAGAGATTAGGTTAGCTATGGGTAAAGTAGCAGATAAAGTGGATCAGTTGACCTCCAAGGTATTTGTACAATAATATCGCCATTGAACATCTCATGAGGAAATTATATATGTCTAATTAATGCCCTTTTTCTTTTTACCTTTAACAGATTGATGATGAAAGGCACAGAAGTCATTCCATGAACCTGTCTAGTATGTCAATGGAAACATCTATGATCATGCACAATATTCAAAGAATTGTTCAGGTACATATGTACATGTGCATGAAGTTCAGTGTATTATGGAGGCTTAGCTGCTACGTCTCCTTATGTCTCCTCAAACACTCTCTCTCTTATGATTGGACAGAAGTGACAGAACGGCACTTGTAAACATGAACTTGAACTAACTGAACTTAACTTTGGTCAGATGCAACATTCCCAACCGATGTTATCCCGTCTTTTGTCACCAACTAAGGTCCAAAGTCCCTTTTTACCGACGTTTATTTCAAGTGTCAACATAAAACCAACGCTGGCAACACCACATAGAACTAAAAGATAAATGGTGGCACAAAGGTTACATATACTGTAAATACATCTATATGACATTACTTTCAACTTTAGGGTTGACATCTTGTTTGATGTATGGCTTCAGTGGATTGATAGTGATTTGGATGATCAATGGTCCCATTGACCATCTTTCTCCACAGGAAGTGTGGTAACAGGAAGTGTTGCAATGTATGATGGAAAAACATGTATTTACTTCAACTTGGTGATACTTCAATCACTTGGAAAACTATTAATTCAATGGAACACAAGAAATACCAAAAAATAAAAGAATAGAATAATTCACATTTTATTAAATTAAAAAAAACAACTAAGCGTGCTGGCGCCACACAGTGGACATAAACAGTATAATACAAAGCTTTAAAAGAGCATGAGGCTCCTTTTAAGAAATGAGACTCTCTAGCGCCACCCTTCCCCACGACGGCCGTCGGGGGTACTGCAGCCAACAGCGAAGCCGGCACGGGAGAACGGGGAGAACGCGCATGCAGCGTCATGTGACGTCACATCCGCAGGACAGCGCGGGAAATTCGGAGCCCGAATTGCAGCACATTTTGCAGCACACAGCCTGTTCAAGGCAAAGGAGAGATACACTAGAGGGCTCATTCGTTTTGGTTTGGAACGCTTCATCTGACATTATTACTAGAAAACTTAAAACGTATACGAATTCTTTTCATAAATCCTGCCTCTATCCTGCCTCATGCTCCTTTAAGTAACAGCAAATAAATACTGTATACTGTGCTACCATATTCTTTTCTAGACCTGGCAACCTTTCACAACAAGCCAATGTTGTATTTTTCCTCATTGTACTTTTGCACATTTATTTCTGAGGCAGAACTCTTCCTGATAACTCATATTCTGCTTTAGGAGAATGAATGTTTGAAAAAAGAAGTATTTGAGAAAAATTCTCGCATTGAGGAGCAAAACCATAAGATTGGAGAGCTCATCAACCAGAACCAGAGGTGAGTCAGATTGTCCTTTTTAACTGATTAAAGTTAAGGTATTATCTAAGGTATTATTAATCAAACAATGCTTCGTACAGTTTTGTCAGGAAAACATATTTTGTACTGCTACAGTGTCATATGGAAAATATTCTGTTCAAAGCAAAAATAAGTATAAATGCAGTGAGTTGTGATCATGATGGTCCAATTCCAAACCATGGTTGACTGGCATCATTCAACAGACTCCTTAGGTACTATTTAAAAAAAGTTGCCCAAATTGTACCACATTTCAGATGTACATCTCTGTTGGTATATTAAGTATTCACCCATTTGAGTTGCTGTGCCCTGTAAGGACAAAATCTCACAAAATGTGATCGATTGCAAAAGAATCATTTACTTGTTATCAGTGCCAGGTTTTGTTAATTTTTAACAAACATTACATAGTAGGCTACATAGACATAGGCAAACTTGTCCCTTTTCCTTTTTATTTCTAACAGCTTTTCAGCAACATTGCCTGTAAATTAATTTTTATACATTTATTAAAACATTAATTTTGAAGATTTTCTGGACGGTCTCATCTTAGTTTGTTTTACCTTTCAAGACATATGAGGTAAAACACAAAAAGTCCTAATATAGCACACAGGCAGATGCGTGTTTGCTCTCTATGGATGCAAATTCATGAACTTTATTGACCTTCAATAGCCTTTGATAGCCATCACATGCACCAGACAGCCTTGAACGGGCCAGAATAGCCGCAGACATTTTTCCAAATTGTTGATACGGCAGGTAACCGCCAACTCCAAAAAGCAGAAATCCTGTTATCAGATTTCCAATCCAATTATGTAGACATCTTCAACATCCTCAACTGACGGTATGGACAGACACACGACCCTCCACTTATTACTAGTAGCGATCTATAACTTCAATCATCAAATTAAATATAAACCTAAATATGATTATAATAAGTTTGAAAGCCTAACGCTCAGTCTAACACTGGCGAAGTGGAAATCAGAGAAGCCAGTTTTGTTAGTGGTAGTATACCGGCCCCCTGCTGGTGCTTATCTAGAGTTTCTGTCTGAATTTCTCATATTTTCTATCTGATTTATTGACCAGTACAGATAAATTCATCATAGTGGGTGAAATTAACATTCATATGGATGTTGACAGTGTTAATAGACCCCCCCAGTCTGGCGTCCGGCAGGAGGGACCCCCTTATGATCCAGGTCCTGGTCCAGGTTTCTACCCCCTTATGATCCAGGTCCTGGTCCAGGTTTCTACCCCCTTATGATCCAGGTCCTGGTCCAGGTTTCTACCCCCTTATGATCCAGGTCCTGGTCCAGGTTTCTACCCCTTATGATCCAGGTCCTGGTCCAGGTTTCTACCCCCTTATGATCCAGGTCCGGGTCCAGGTTTCTTCCTCCTAAAGGGGAGTTTTTCTTGCCACTGTTTGGTTTAAGGTTTTTCTCCCACTAGGGGAGTTTTTACCTGCCATTGTTAATGTAATAATTGCTCGGGGGTTTATGTTCTGGGTCTCTGGAAAGCGTCTAGAGACAACTTTTGTTGTATTAGATGCTATAGAAATAAAATTGAATTGAATTGAATCTTAATCTAGCTTTCAATTCTCTTCTAGAATCGATGGGTATCTCACAAAAAGTAAACCAACCGACGCATTGTTTTGATCATACTCTGGATCTCGTTCTCACCTACGGTGTTGAAACTGATGGTCTGTTGGTGTCGCCTGTAAACTCCCTTTTATCCAACCACTATAATAATAACGTTTGAATTTAATATTGTCAACGTTCAAGCGCAAAATAGGAGGTATTATTTTAGCAGATGTTTGTTCTGATGAAGCTATTGCTAAATTTAAGGAAGCCATTGCTCATCTTACGACAGTGGAAAATAGTGAAGCCTCTACTGAAGCAATAGAGGCCAGTGACCTGGGTTCTACCTCTGATGTTGATTTTCTTGCTAGTAACACTGCTGATTTGTTGCATTCAGCTTTAGATGAAGTTGCTCCTTTGAAAAGGAAGGTTTCCAACCATAGGAGCTTAACTCCCTGGTATAATTCAGATATCCGCATGTTGAAACAAAACGTGCGTAAAATGGAAAGGAAGTGGCACTCTTGTAAGTCTGTAGACTCCTATCGTGAATGGAAAGATATTCTAATAGTATATAAAAAAGCCATTGGTAAAGCCAGAACAGCTTATTATTCATCGTTGATAGAGGATAACAAAAGTAACCCACGTTTTCTGTTCAGCACTGTAGCCAGGCTGACAAAGAGTCACAACTCTGTTAAGCCGTGCATTCCTGCAGCTCTCAGTAGTGAGGACTTTATGAGCTTCTTTAACAGTAAAATCACGAGAATTAGAGAAGAAATCAACCAGCCGGTTGTTGGCGTTTCTTCAGCTTTAGCGACTTCCGTAGGCTCTGACTTGTCTCTAGACTGTTTTGATCCTATAGACCTCCCTGAGCTGACTTCACTCGTCAATAGAGCTAAGTCAACCACATGTATGTTAGACCCCATCCCGACTCGACTATTCAAACATATTTTTTCTCTTATTGGTACGACAATACTGGACCAAATCAACCTATCCCTAAGCTTAGGATATGTACCACAGGTTTTCAAAGTTGCAGTAATTAAACCTTTACTTAAAAAACCTTCTCTTGACCCAGACACCTTAGCTAATTATAGGCCAATTTCTAACCTTCCATTTGTATCTAAAATTCTGGAAAAGGCAGTTTCAAGCCAGTTATGTGACTATTTGTATAGAAATGATCTGTTTGAAGTCTTTCAGTCAGGGTTCAGAATGCATCATAGCACAGAGACAGCACTGGTTCGAGTTACGAATGACCTTCTTATGGCCTCAGATAAGGGATTAGTGTCCATACTGGTTCTACTGGACCTCAGATAAGGGATTAGTGTCCATACTGGTTCTACTGGACCTCAGATAAGGGATTAGTGTCCATACTGGTTCTACTGGACCTCAGTGCTGCTTTTGACACTGTAGATCAGCATTTTACTGCACAGGTTAGAGCATGTTGTTGGGATTAAAGGGACAGCTCTACGTTGGTTTAAATCATATCTATCTGACAGGTTCCAGTTTGTTCATGTACATGAGGTTTCTTCAGAACAGTCAAGGGTCTGTTATGGTGTTCCGCAGGGTTCAGTGCTAGGGCCAATCTGGTTCAGTTTATACATGCAGCCGTTGGGAAGTATAATCTAGAATCACGGCATACACTTTCATTGTTATGCTGATGATACGCAGCTCTACTTGTCTATGAAGCCGGATGAAACAGAACCATTAGTTAAACTTCAGGCATGTCTTAGGGACATCAAGGACTGGATGTCCAGAAATGTTTTGTTTCTAAATTCAGATAAAACAGAGGTTATCATTCTTGGCCAAAGCCTCTGCCTTTACCCAGATCCAAGAATTATAACATAACATATCTTTATTAATCAAAGCATCTGAAAGTCCTCATTTATAGATTCTGTATCAACCTATCAGGAGGGAATATTCTATATATTTTTTGCAGCATGACAAAAGTCTTTTAACCTGGTAGTCTCTTGCAGAACATAGTGAGGCCATTAGCTAAATACACAAAAATAAAGGTGTAGAGCAGGAATAATAATAATGCTTTGTTCAACAAGCTTTGCATTTTTTGTGGAGCATAAGACTTAGAAGTTATACTCGAACACTAGTAGATAGTAAAATATTTGAAACATTATCATTGCCACATAGTGAGCACTTATATAAAATAATGTATATAAGCTTTAAAAGCTAGAGTTGTTTCAGAGCTGTTTTCATAAGATTTAATCATTTATTTGCTCAGTTTATAAAGGGTTGTTTTTTATTTATTCTTCAATTTGTTCAGATATGCCTTTTTGTATCTGAAATGATTTTTCGTTGATCATAATGCAGCAGTGCTCTTTGAGAGATGGAGGGATAGATATTTAGGTGGCTGTATTTCAATTATCCCAGAAATTATTTTGTTACAGCTGACATCAGGAATGAGGAATTTAAAAAGAAAATTGATTAGAATGTTTTTACAGTCCTCTTTTTCACCATAGCTTCTACACTGTCCAGCTTGGAGTCTATTATGGAGACAGTTTAGTAATCCAGTTTTTATATTCAGTGTGTTGATGTCCCTGGCTGGCTGGGGGGGTGGCTGCCCCTGGTCTTATCCAGCTCTCCTCAAATCCCTCCATCCGTGCCGTTCCTTCCATCTCCTACTCACTGGTGTTTACTCCACCTCTCGTCCATCTTTAATAGTCCAGCAGAGTCATCCAGGTCAACCACAGCAGAGTTAATGTAATATTATCACAAAATAATGCTCATTTCAGCAAATACGACTACCAGTAAATAAACCTACCAACTGAAATGCTGAGAGAGTTGGCCTAAATGAAAAGTTTGTGTTTCCCGGTGCTTTAGGTTCTGAAAATGAGATAAAAGCCATTTGAATAAGTTTCCTACAGATAGTGGCTTGGCACCTTGAGGACCAGGGTGTGGGAGGTCTGGGTCTCTTAGCTCCAGCTGCTGCTTGCACAACCTTAACTCAAATAAGTTACATTGGTAAATACAAATGTATTGGAAATGGCCAAATGAAGCAGTGGAGGTTTAAAAAGTATTGAAAAATGTTTGATTTATTTGTGGTAGAGATAATGCCGTGTTCTTCTTGTTTACCAGGTATATGGAGCAGAGTCATGTGTTGCTGGAACAGAGGAATGACTCGCTCAAGTCCTGCAGTGAACAGAACCAGGCTAGGATCCTTCAAGCTGAGCAGGACAAGGTCAACATCAGTCTCTGTGCATGCTACACACACATATGGCGCGCCGCCTTACGACAACACACACGCAAGCATACAAGTGTGCGTATTTAAAAATAGAGCGGGAGCAAAACTGAGTCAGATTGTGCTTTATTTAAGTCTTTATTACAAAGTACTAACATTTTTTAAATCACCAATGAATAATCAAAAATTAAAACAAGCGTCATTAAACAAGCCCATCGAAGTCTCGTCCTCCGTTTCTGAATTAAACAGCTGCGCTAAATCAAGTATGCCACAGTTGACAGGACTCAGCCCGTCGGGCTTCACCCGCAGCCCGATCACGCTCAGCATCATGCTCAGCCCGATCACGCTCAGCATCATGCTCAGCCCGATCACGCTCAGCATCATGCTCAGCCCGATCACGCTCAGCATCATGCTCAGCCCGATCACGCTCAGCATCATGCTCAGCCCCATCACGCTCAGCATCATGCTCAGCCCCATCACGCTCAGCATCATGCTCAGCCCCATCACGCTCAGCATCATGCTCAGCCCCATCACGCTCAGCATCATGCTCAGCCCCATCACGCTCAGCATCATGCTCAGCCCGATCACGCTCAGCATCATGCTCAGCCCGATCACGCTCAGCGTCATGCTCAGCCTGATCACGCTCAGCATCATGCTCAGCCCGATCACGCTCAGCATCATGCTCAGCCCGATCACGCTCAGCGTCATGCTCAGCCCCATCACGCTCAGCATCATGCTCAGCATCATGCTCAGCCCGATCACGCTCAGCATCATGCTCAGCCCGATCACGCTCAGCATCATGCTCAGCCCCATCACGCTCAGCATCATGCTCAGCCCCATCACGCTCAGCATCATGCTCAGCCCCATCACGCTCAGCATCATGCTCAGCCCGATCACGCTCAGCATCATGCTCAGCCCGATCACGCTCAGCATCATGCTCAGCATCATGCTCAGCCCGATCACGCTCAGCATCATGCTCAGCCCGATCACGCTCAGCATCATGCTCAGCCCCATCACGCTCAGCATCATGCTCAGCCCCATCACGCTCAGCATCATGCTCAGCATCATGCTCAGCCCGATCACGCTCAGCATCATGCTCAGCCCGATCACGCTGAGACCAGGAGAACTGAGACCAGGAGAGCTGAGACCAGGAGAACTGAGACCAGGAGAACTGAGACCAGGAGAACTGAGACCAGGAGAACTGAGACCAGGAGAACTGAGACCAGGAGAACTGCTCAGGAGAACTGCTCAGGAGAACTGCTCAGCGTGGCCAGAGAGCTGCTCCCGGCTCGTGCCCGTGGCTGCGGATGAAGCCCGACGGGCTGAGTCCTGACAACAGTTCCACTTTCTTCGCTGTCAGAGTCACTTTCCGTGCCGTGCGGCCCCTCGGAAATGATGCCGGCTTTTACGAAAGCTGGAACAACAGTCCCATCAGACACGTTAGCCCACACATCTACAATCCATCCGCAAACTGTGGCGTAACTGGCCCAGCGCTGCTTTCCTTCCACTCTTGGTGAAACTGTGGTCTCCATCGGTCGTCCATCGGTCGTCCATCGGTCGTCCATCGGTCGTCCATCGGTCGTCCATCGGTCGTCCATCGGTCGTCCATCGGTCGTCCATCGGTCGTCCATCGGTCGTCCATCGGTCGTCCATCGGTCGTCCATCGGTCGTCCATCGGTCGTCCATCGGTCGTCCATCGGTCGTACATCGCTCCCACGCTGCTCGCAGCCTCACTTTGAACGGCCGGTTCACACTGATGTCCAACGGTTGGAGTTCCTTTGTCAGACTTCCCGGAATAACAGCAAGCGCAGCGTTCATTTGTTTCACTTCTTTTTTTTTTTTACATTGTCTGTGAGATGAGCAGCATAGAGTCACAGATCAACAGCGATGGGGATGCGTGGGAAAAACCATGTGGTCGCCGCACATAGTGTGTGTGTGTGTGTGTGTGTATATATATATGTATATATATATATATATATATATATGTATATATATATATATGTATATATATATATATAATATGTATATATAATTTTAATATATGTAAGTGTCTTTGAGATCTTTTAAAAGCGCTATATATATGTGTGTGTGTGTTTGTTTATTTATTTATTTATATATATATATATATATATATATATATATATATATATATATATATATATATATATATATATATATATATATATATGGGTTAAAAAAGTAAAATTCCTTATGAAAAATCAATTTGTTTTTGCCTAAATTATTTTCATAATAATTTTGAATTCAAGAGAAATCCCACAGATCTTATAAATCATAAGTGTTGCTGCAGAAATCAACAGACACTGCTGTTACCGTTGCTACAAATGATTTCCAATTCATTTTGGATGCAGCTGGTACCTACAATCTGATTTATGTTTAGAATCAGGAAGATCAATATTTGATCCCACTCACTGTCACCACAAGAGCATGATTTTTTTCATCAAACTTCATTGACATTTTGACTAACGTTTCTTTTTTTTTTTTTCTTCTTTTAACCTATCATCATTTTTCTCCAACAGGCCCATGCTGACAACATCACTCGCACCAGTGGCGATCAAATCTTTTTATTCGTTGATGCATTTGTTGGTGCCCTTATTCTTCTCATCTTTCCTCCTGTTCCCTTCTGTATCATTTAGGTTCATCTGGCAGAGGATTTGGCTTCATCCACTGCACGGTATTCTGAGCTTCAGCTTAAATCTTCAGCTCACCAACAGAAGGCTCAGGAGCTGCAAAGTAAACTTAGCTTAGTTATGCAAGACAATGAGAACTACTGCCAACGGATTACTGCCTTGGAGACACAGCTGGAAGGTTAGTTTTAATTAATGTCTCTTTTAATTTTGAAATGTCCTAAATGTTTTATTTTTTTGGGTCACATTTTGCCATTGGTCTAGGTCTACTTGACCTGCACCATTGCAGTAGTCGGTGATATGCAATTTCACTACAATTCAATTTTATTTATATAGCTTCTATTACAACAGAGGTTGTCTGTAGCTACTTTCCAGAGACCCAGAGCATGACCCCTGAGCAATTATTACATAAATATAACATAAACAACGGCAGGTAAAAACTCCCCTAGTGGGAGAAAAACCTTAAGCCAAACAGTGGGAAGAAACCTGGACCAGGACCTGGATCATAAGGGGGGACCTCCTGCCGGAGGCCAGCTGGGTAGAGCAGGAAAATAAAAAACAGGCCAGGCCAGGCCAGGATGTCAGCAAGCATCTACCATACATCTACACAGATTTGTAGAAGCAGCACTGGGATGATCAGAGGGGGGACTGCAGGTCAAAATGCAACTCCCGAAGCTCCGGCCTGCAAACATACACAAAAGAGAAAAAAGGGGAAAATGGTGGCTATGAGATACTATGAGATACTTATAATTAATAAAAAATGGAATAGGAGAAGAGAAGGGTGAGAGACACCGCCCAGCGGATCATGTCGGTGCCCCCTGCAGCATAAGCCTATAGCAGCATATCTACCACAAAGCTATATTTGAGACTAACTATTATAGTCTTGTTCTATAGCTGCAACTCTGACTACTGACTCTAACACACTAGAGTTTACACTAACTAGAGATTTACCAAAAACTTCAAACAGATCATTTGGTGATAAGATAATATTGGTGGGGTTCACACATTGTGACTCATGAAATGTTTGTAAATTTGTGAGTAGTCTCACGCATAAATCACTTTTTTACTGTAAACTCACTCAAGATTCATGTTCAGTTAGTTTAAAATGGAATGTGTGCTTTCAGTGCCTATTGATTAGCATAAATCCCAGTTTAATAAATACAGGTTGGAAGAAAATAAATTAAAGCTGCAAGCAGTGATGAACAGGTCCTCGCACCCTTGTGCACGTTCAGGCTGCAGTGGAAGCGCTTGTATGACTTGCATGTAGATTCTTCAGGCCTGGACATTTAGCTGATGACACCAGCCATTAGCGGGACTAATTTGCACCAATTATGGTCAAGGACTCATAACCGAGTCCAATGACACCACCCACAAGTCTTTTTGTCAAAACATTCAAAAGTTATGGCAGAAAGTAGGAACTATCAAATATGGACCAATCAGATGCTTTTTGGCGTCTATCGTCGCCACGGTAACGGTTTTGACTGAGAAAAGTAAAGCGCATCGTTGCAGAATGGAGACGCACATTTTGATGTATAACACACCTGGGTGCACGTTATGGTTCGGGCGAAGAAGCGGCTGAAGGAATGGCATAAATTGCGGCAAAATTACGCGATTAATTCAAAATGGCCGACTTCCTGTTTGGTTTCGGCCATGGCGCCAAGAGACTTTTCTTTAAGTTGCGACATGATACAGGTGTGTACCGATTTCCGTGCATGTACGTCAAACCGTATTGTGGGGCTTGAGGCACAAAGTTTTCTAGGGGGCGCTGTTGAGCCATTTTGCCACGCCCATTAATGCAAACCATTAAATATCAAATTTTTCACCAGGCCTGGCTTGGTGCAAAATTTGGTGACTTTTGGGGCACGTTTAGGGGAAGAAAAGGCTCTCATTTAGTCGGAAAAATAAAAATAAAAAGGAAAAAAAACAAAAAAACTAAGAAAAATAATTCCTACAAATACAATAGGGCTTTCGCATTGTAAGTGCTCTAATTTAAAAAAATAAACAGCATCCCACCATGCTGCACCATAACCACCCAACGTGACTGCATTCACTTTTTATTAAATACATTTGAGAACTTTAACCTTTTCTTGGATTTGGGTGGCAGAATCAAATGAAGGGTTGATGGTCCTAAAGCTGGATCAGTGGAGAATCTGGGGAAGAGTGTTACTCTGGAGTATAAATAGCAAAATTATAGAATCCAGGAATATAACATTTCACTTGCTTTTGGTAGTACTGGTCCAGTCATTTTTGTATCTTTACTTTTAGAACTGAAGGACGCAGCAGAGAGGGCCCAGAATCAGTACCGCTCAGAGAAGCAAAGGCGCAAAGAGATGGAGCTAAGAGTAAACACCTCGGAAGAGGAGCTGCAAGACCTGAAAACTGATAAAGAAAGCCTAGAGAGAGTAAGAATATTTGATGTTTTCAGCTTTCAGTGGGGTAAAGTAGACTGTGGATTTTCAGCATTGAGTGTGGACAAACATAAGCTGGTTTAGAAATAAATGAAGCAGAGGTCTTTCAAATGCAAATGTCCCTTTTGTGAAGGCGCATTCAGAAAGAAAAGTGAAATGGCAGGCAGAGCGTCTTCACTGGGAAGAAGTCCGGAACAACAGCCAGCAGGAGTTGGACGACCTCCGAGCTCAGCTCCGCAAGGCCCGGACCAGCAACCACGATGCTGCAGCAGAACAGGTTCATGCAGCACAGAGAATAGTGACAGAAAACAGTGTTCCAATGTGGAATCCAAAAGTCTCCACAACTGAAAACCATACAGTGCAAGCAAGTCAAAAAATTGGATTCATCAAGCCTTTCGAGTGAAAGCTGTACATAGTCCAATCTTTTCAGTGGCCCAATACATCAGGGCTACATTTGAGTAAATTGAGCAAACAAGATGGTTTTACTTACAAGAAAAACAATGAATTATCATGTTTATTTATTCATGACCATAATATCAGTGTGTGTGTAGAGAGCCAGTCATTTGAACTGTAGCATGTTCCTTAGTTGAAAAGTTGTTTACTGTATCAAAGTGCTTTTTCTTTCACGTTTTTCTTTCTTTCAAGGCTGACCAATAAAATGTTTCAGTTTTTACTTTTTAGATTTACAGAAAAAAAAGTTCAGGTTTCTTTGTTATCTTTTATGAATGAAGACAGGTCTGAATAGGTCAAGCATTACCACTAACGGCATGTTTCCTCATGTGTTGTAGTCGTTTCAGCTGCAGGCGGAGCTGGAGAAAGACTGCAGAGGGAAGTATGAGCAGATGTTGGCCCTAGCTAAAGAAGAGCACAGCAAGGATGTGGCTCAGTTAACAGAACAGAGAGAAGCTCTGCAGGACAAGCTCACCCGACTACAGGAACAGGTATGCTGGTGGAGTCTTCCACAGCAGAACAAGTCTCAAAGGCTTGAATCACGGCAACTGGAGCTTCCACCTTCCATCAACAAAGCAGCATCAGTTCAAACTGTGGTGGGAGTTACACACTGACCCCCCGACCCCCACCAGTTATTGCTATGCGGTGGGCAATCCAAAGATTTGGAGATTGGAGATTTGCTATTATTATTATCATTATTGTTGTGGTTGTATTATTTTTATGTACAGACTACAGTCCTAAGAAAACATAATTCAGGTTCAAACAGACAGATATGTCAAACTTTACATTCAAGTCTAGTTCCCTCTGTCAACAAATGCATCAGCTACACGCTCGTTTCAATCAGTATTTTTGTGTAATGACACCTCAAAAGCTGACTGTTGTGAATGAAATTCACCAACAGATGGCGACATTATCTCCTTAAAAATAGTGGAAAACATAAAAATATGCAAAAATACATATCCAATGAGAAGAGGTTAGGGCCAAGAATAGATCCTTGTGGGACTCCGCATGAGAGAGGAGCACTGGAAGAGGACAGGTCACCAACTACTGGATGTATGGAAATATGACATGGATACCAACATCATCGCTTAAACGAGAAAAGATAATCACTGGCCCTACCTCAACGTTACAAAAGCACAATTATTGTCCATACCCCAACCTTTCCATACTGCCAGAATGTGTTGTGTGTGTGTGTGTGTGTGTGTGTGTGTGTGTGTGTGTGTGTGTGTGTGTGTGTGTGTGTATTTGTATGTGTGTATATATATATTACATTTTTGAACATCTTTTAATTTCACTGTGCCGCGCTTTGACGACAATAGGAGAGAAGGTGGAGGAGGCTGCACCGACTCCTCTCCTTGCGCCGCGGTCGCACATACACATGAATGGAGTTGTGTCGGTTGCTGTGTGGATTATGTTCTCACTACAAATAAAAAAAACGCACCGCTCCAGGTCTGGAATGGAATCGGGCCGAGACCACCTCTCCTAGGAGATCTCGGCTCGCTTGTTTTGTCCCGCATCTGAGCGCGATTGCTGTGTTCACATGTACCAAAGGAACCGATCTTTAGGGGGAAACGCTCCCTGTTCCAGAACAGCTGCTCCAAACGGGACCGGTGTGAGAGCACCCTATGTTTCTTGGCTGGCCTGGGAACGTCTCGGACTCCCCTAGAAGAGCTGGAGGAAGAGATGGAGGAAGAGCTGGAGGAAGTAGCTGGAGGAAGTAGCTGGAGGAAGTAGCGGAGGAAGAGCCGGAGGAAGAGCCGGAGGAAGAGATGGAGGAAGTAGCTGGAGGAAGTAGCTGGAGGAAGTAGCTGGAGGAAGTAGCTGGAGGAAGTAGCTGGAGGAGGAGCCGGAGGAATAGCCGGAGGAAGAGATGGAGTAAGAGATGGAGGAAGTAGCTGGAGGAAGTAGCTGGAGGAAGTAGCTGGAGGAAGAAGCTGGAGGAAGTAGCTGGAGGAAGTAGCTGGAGGAGGAGCCGGAGGAATAGCCGGAGGAAGAGATGGAGTAAGAGATGGAGTAAGAAGCTGGAGGAAGTAGCTGGAGGAAGTAGCTGGAGGAAGTAGCTGGAGGAAGTAGCTGGAGGAAGTAGCTGGAGGAAGAGCTGGAGGAAATAGCTGGAGGAAGTAGCTGGAGGAAGTAGCTGGAGGAAGTAGCTGGAGGAAGAGCTGGAGGAAGTAGCTGGAGGAAGTAGCTGGAGGAAGTAGCTGGAGGAAGAGCTGGAGGAAGAGCTGGAGGAAGTAGCTGGAGGAAGTAGCTGGAGGAAGAGCTGGAGGAAGTAGCTGGAGGAAGTAGCTGGAGGAAGTAGCTGGAGGAAAAGCTGGAGGAAAAGCTGGAGGAAAAGCTGGAGGAAGAGCTGGAGGAAGTAGCTGGAGGAAGAGCTGGAGGAAGTAGCTGGAGGAAGAGCTGGAGGAAGAGCTGGAGGTAGAGCTGGAGGAAGAGCTGGAGGAAGTGTCTGGGGTGAAGGAAGTCTGGGCATCTCTGTTGAGGCTGCTGCCCCCGTGACCCGGGAACTTCTTTGCATACTTCTTTATTTGGCTGACAGTTTTATTCATAGGCCCTTCAGCCAATCACACTTTAGGAGCAGCTTTAGGAACTCTGCGCTGGAGTGAACCTGGTGGATGAAAGGATTCATCTGCTCATTAGTTACAGACTTTGGCTCTGTCGACTGCGGCGTCTGCAAGAACTTTAAAATGAAAATGGCCGTGTAACAGTTCCGTACCCTTCTCCGTGTTCGTTTAACCCGTTTTCTTCCTCCCTTTTCTTTTCTGACTGTTTCCTGTGAGCAACATTCCCGGCTCAATCACGATGGACTTTTACAAAATTAAAACCAGTGAACAATGGAATTTTACAATAAAACAATAAAAACTGCATTAAGGGGAGAAAAATAATTGTCTGCGATAATAAATTAACTTTTTCACACAAATGAAGGCATTAATTGGCGAGTCCTACTTCTCTCACATCTCTTTAGACCACATGTGTACTCTGTCCAGAGTGTGGACGTTGTCCTCATAGAGTTCTCCCAGTCACTCTGAACTCCTGGTGCTGTCTGGGTGGAGGTGGAATGTCTTAAAAACCAAGAGAAGATTCCAGTTCCTTGATTCAAGCCCGTCATGCTTTTCCTCAGAGGGCAGGAAACTAAGACGTGTATAGAAGTGCAGAGCTTTATCTCGGCATTTTATTTATGAATCCTTTACTTAATCCTTAGTCTCCCCCCTCCCCTTACATACTAATGTATTGAGGAAAAAGTATTTAAAAAGAAAATGATTTTTCTTTAGCTACTTGCACATTTGATGCAATTTAGTTCATAAATAATCTAATGATTCATTATAATTAATTAATTCAGTTGTTTTATAAGTGGCTAGATGTCACATTTCTTTATAATCTTTTTATAAACTTTTCACATATATTGTATTTTCATAGTAGAGAACAACAACGTACACCTTTTTTTAAATGCATTATGCACTTTTTCTTTAAGAAGGTATTATGTTATGTTTAATCAAAAATAATATTTTATAATAATAATAAATAATTTTCATTTTTAGAATATTTTACGTTTTCTTTCACTGACCTTGCCGGAGCTATAAACCTTAGGTATGTTATGTAAGAGAAATTGTAGTGCATAATTGATCGTGAGTTGTGTCTAATTTTACACTTAATGCTTCTGAAACAGTTGCAAGATTCTGATGAACAGACTTTTCCTCAACACATCAGGCAATGTGACGAATTGCAAGCTCTTCAAGAAAAAGTAAGTTGAATAAATTACTAATTAGACTGAGTCTAATTATCTGAAATGTTTATCATTGTAGAGGATTTATTTTGTCTCGTCTGATTAATATTTTTTGGAAGTGTACGCTGTTGCTTTTAATTGCTTAGTCATTTTTCTTTTCTTTTTATATTCCTGGTTACAGGAATGTAAAAACATGTTTTTAATATTTGATCAAAATTAGTTATTCCTAAATGCTCAGCATAATCATTTAATGATAATAATAATGGCTTGGTTTTATATAGTTTTTATATAGTGCCCTTCAAGGCACCCAGAGCTTTACAGAGACCATTATTCATTCATTCATTCTCACCGGTGGTGGTAGCTACGTTTGTAGCCACGGCTGCTACGTTTGTAGCCACGGCTGCTACGTTTGTAGCCACGGCTGCTACGTTTGTAGCCACGGCTGCTACGTTTGTAGCCACGGCTGCTACGTTTGTAGCCACGGCTGCTACGTTTGTAGCCACGGCTGCTACGTTTGTAGCCACGGCTGCTACGTTTGTAGCCACGGCTGCTACGTTTGTAGCCACGGCTGCTACGTTTGTAGCCACGGCTGCCCTGCAGACTGACGGAAGCGTGGCTGCCATATTGACCAAACGGCCCCTCCGACCACCACCAAACATTCACACACATTCAAACGGGGCAGGTGGGTAAGGTGTCTCGCCCAAGGACACTACGACAGCAAACTGAGACGGAGCGGGATTCGAACCGCCGACCTTCCGATCATTGGACGACCCGCTCTACCACCTGAGCTACTGCCGCCCCATTTAACTGAAAACTCATATGATCAACTAGCTTTAGTTAAATATTCAACATATATTATCACTGATGAATACCCACACTGTATAGTAGATGACTGATCACGCTTTCACCATAATGTCCTGAGGTTTGCATTGTAGGGACCAAATTACAAAAATCTGATGCTCCAGGATAATGTGTGTGTTGATGTAATTGTGTAAGTGTGCAGCCCTGGAGCAGCAGGGAGCAGTGGAGAGGGAGAGGCTGCAGAGACGGGTGGCTGAACTAGAGGAGGCAGGAGAGCAGACGGGCTCAGGGAATACGGCAGCAGAGGTGAGCACTTCCACAACACACACCACCAATGAAAGGACAATTATTCCCTCTCCTTTTCCAGCATTCTTAACATCTCTGTACGGGTTCACTCAGTAGTTGCTCATTGTTGTCTTTAGATTGGCTAAGCATGATAAAGATCAGAAATAATGACGCCCCCCATGGACTCACTCCACCTGTGTTCCCTGATGACTTGCTACTGTAGTCTGTTCAGAGAAAGAGAAAACCACAAGACAAGAAATGTTTAAATAATTTAACACATAAATAAAATGTTTTTAAAAGTGATAAAGATTAATAACTGAACAACTTCTCATAACAAGGGGATTAAGTAACCAAAAACCTCTCCGCTGTCGTTTCTGGAAGCCACGTTGAACTCACTGAAATTCACGTGCACAAAGCACCGTTTGAATGGCTTAATGTGATTAGCTTATGAGTTAACGCTCCCCAATCCTATGATTGGCTGAAATAAGGAATATATATGATCTGAACATATTTATTGCCTATTTAATCTTATTGCAACCTTATCGCATATTGTATATGCTCTGTAATCCTCCTTTTAGATGATTAGTTTATTCAAGGTGTTTCCCCTGTAGTTCCATGGTGCTGTCAGTAGGGGGTGCTGTAGCCCCCTCAGCCCCCAGTAACCTGAACCTGCAGGTTCTGGTTCTGCAGCTTCATGTTCTTGTTCTGCAGCTTCATGTTCTGGTTCTGCAGCTTCATGTTCTTGTTCTGCAGCTTCATGTTCTGGTTCTGCAGCTTCATGTTCTTGTTCTGCAGCTTCATGTTCTGCTTCTGCAGCTTCATGTTCTCCTCTCAATCCACACACTAAGGAGAATCCCCATGGAGGGATTTTAGTTTCTTTATGATGCAAGCAAAGAAAAATTAACTTTCAATCAAAAATCTGATTGAGAGCAAAACTATACAAACTGAAATTATTTTGTTTTAATTGCAAGTAAAAAAAGAAAATTTAATTGAAGTATAAATGCAAAGTTTCTTTTTGAAGTTGTGTTTGCGAATCTATTTACAATTTAAAAAACATACATACATACAGTGTGTGTGTGTGTGTGTGTGTGTGTGTGTGTGTGTGTGTGTGTGTGTGTGTGTGTGTGTGTGTGTGTGTGTGTGTGTGTGTGTGTGTGTGTACTGTATATACAGTGCATCCGGAAAGTATTCACAGCACAGCATTCCACATTTTGCTATGTTACAGCTTTATTCGGTCGGCTTTATTTAGACGGCCGGCTCTAGGAAGATCCTGCTGGTTCCAACTTCTTCCATTTGCAGATGATGGAGGCCACTGGACTCATTGGAACCTTCAAAGCAGCAGACATGTTTCTGTACCTTCTCCACATTTGTGCCTGGAGACAATCCTGTCTTGGAGGTCTACAGACAATTCCTTTGACTTCATGCTTGGCTTGTGCTCTGACATGCACTGTCAACTGTGGGACCTTATATAGATAGATAGATATAGATAGATAGATATATATTATATAGACAGGTGTGTGCCTTTCCAAGTCATGTCCAATCAACTGAGTTTACCAAAGGTGGACTCCAATGAAACTGTGATGCAATCCAATGAAACATCTCAAGGCTGATCAGTGGAAACACCTTAGCTCAATTTTGAGCTTTATGGCAAAGGCAAAATACTTAAGTGCATGTGATTTCTTAGTTTTTTATTTTTAATAAATTTGCAAAACTTTCGAAAAACTTTTTTCACATTGTCAATATGGGGTGTTGTGTGTAGAATTTTGAGGAGAAACATGAATTAAATCTATTTTGGAATAAGGCTGTATATGCGTGCGTGCGTGCGCCCTCGCGCCCTCCCTACATCTCCCTACATCTCCCTACATCTCCCTACATCTCCCTACATCTCCCTACATCTCCCTACATCTCCCTACATCTCCCTACATTTCTCTACATGTCCTCTTGTTGGTTTTCTCCATCATTTCCTCCCAAAGTCCATAACACCAGTATGTTATGCTAATTGGGGATTCTAAAATGGCCATAGGAAGGTATCTGAACATGTAAGGTTGTTTTATTTATTTATCGATGGTGGTGACCTGGGATAGAAAGAAACAGGTGTAGCTAATCCACATCAGGAGTGAAAACCTGCTTGAGGATCGTGTTAAGGAAACGCCAGCCATGTGGAGCAGGATGATGCAGACTTGTGTTGTTGCAGGTGAAGCGTGTGATGAACGGAGTGTTCCATTCTCTGCGAGCAGAGTTCGACAGCAGTGAGAGTTACAGCGGCCAGGCCGTGCTGGGCGTGATCATCTCTACCATTAAGGTAACGGTTCCAGGACCGTCTCCCAGAGAGACTTGGTCGTGCTGAAACAACATCTGGCTGACTGCTAGCTAAACCACTAAGCAACGCAAAGAAGCCCATTTTTAACCCAAAATCCAGATCAAGTTGATTGACCTTTCCCAATTTTTAGATATTTATATGAAGCAAGTTCTTTGTTTTAATAATTCAATCATTATGGGACAAGCACTTATCTCAATAATCTTCACAAATAATTGTGTAACGCACACTTGTGACACACACAATAATTGCCTATTTCTCAAAGAGATTTAAGGAAATGATATTATTATGTTTACATGATATCAATGAAACTTTATTGTAAAGATAGGATGACAATTAAGATTTTTTTCTATCCGTTTTGTTTTTCTGTTTTCCCAAAGAATGTAACACTGCAACTACTTAGTGACACAGATAGATCTGCATCAACACCAAGCAACGAGGAAAAGGAAGCAGAGGAGGAAGAAGAGGAAAGTGAGGATGTGACACAAAGAGAAGATACATTCCACCAGAAAGTAGATGTGAATGGAGAGATAGAAGTTAAAGAGGAAATAAAGGAAGATGAACATGTGGAGGACTCCGGTTCGGCCCAGATGAATCAGGAAGTAGAAGTAGAGAGGGAGGCAGTAACGGAGTCACAGACACCAAGCAGGGCAGACGCAGCACCTGAGCTCCAAACAGTTTTTAGCCCTGAAGTTGAACCTGAGGAGCCGGAGATGGAGCCGCAGACGGAGACGGAGACGGAGACGGAGACGGAGTCTGAGCTCCAGCAGCAGCAGGCAGCTCCTGACACTAACACAGAAATAGAAGGCTTGAAAGAGGCTGTGGATCCAGATGACAGACTGGAGGAGCGTCGGTTGGCTGAGGATGGACAGGAAAGAACTGCTGTGGAGACCAGGGAGGTAGAAGTAGAGCGTGGAAAGGATGGAGAGAGTGCAGAAGAAATAAGTGCTCCTTCTCAGAGACTCTTGGAACCGCCAGCTAACCCTCCTCCACCACCAGATCCTCTCCAGAAGAGCTCCACCCAGGACAGGAGGTGAGTTCTGGCATCATTGTTCCTACCATGAGCCCTTCCATAGCCCCAGGGCTGAAGGATGGCATGTTCTTTTTGAAAATGGAGAAAATAAAATATACTATGAGAGGCTCAAGGAAGAAATTCTATGACATATTGCAGCCCTTTATAAACCATTTCAACGGGTTAGTGCAGCTTCCTCCTGATTGAACCATCAAGTACTTGTTTTCCAGTATGAACCATCCTCTCATGCTGAATAGTGTGTGTGTGCGTGTGTGTGTGTGGGGGCCGGGGGGATTCTATGTAGGGAGGGAGGGGCGCTTTTTTGTAGTTTTTCAATTATTTTATTTTATTTCTTTTGGGGTAATTTTGTTTATTACAGTTTTTTTTTTTTTTTTTTTTTACTTTATGATATGTTACTATTTTTTATATATTGGCTATATATATATCATATTTTTATATATTATATATATTTTATATATATATATATATATATATATATTTTATATATATATATATAAATAATTGTTCATACTAAACATGGCCCCTATAGTTCCTGTGAGATCAGGGCTGGAGATTATACTGGATACTCTTCAAGATATTTATTCATTCGTATATATCTCAGGATACCTTTTTTAGAGAAAGCAAACAAGTTCAATGCAGTCCAATTAAATAGTCTAATAAGAATGTAAAGATATTTCAGAAAAATCTATTAAAAGCATAATTAGATTGTAATGCATTGTAACTTTAGCAGCATTGATGTCCACACAACACCAGCATAAAAAGTACAATTTCCATAAAATCCTGACAGATTTGAAAGATTCTGACAAATATTCCCTTAAAGCAACTGATACATGCTTAATTTGTAATATGAGTCCTACAGTGCAAGAAAAGAGTGATCTAAAATCTTAACTGCGTAACATTTACTTCTGGCTTAGTCTGCAATCACCGAGTAGACGAGACACACAAGTTGTAAATCAGATCTCTGGAGTAAAACTTTCATATAAACATATTTAAGATATAAAGTGTAGAGCAAACAATGATGAGCCTGAAAAGGATCTTAAGTTACTTTGTCATTGATGTACAGTTGCAATCAAAATGATTCAACCCCCACTGCAAATAAGGTTTAGTGGCAAAATGTACAAACTAAAGCTGTTTTCAATAAACAAATCAAATAAGAACAAATTAAATAGCTAAACACAACTAATATTAAAAGTGGTTTCTCTCAATTCAACACAAAATTCAAATTTTAATGACCACTGCACTATCAAAATGATTTAACCTCCTAAATAAAATTCCTCTTAAGGACAAACATTTGCAAATCATGTTTGGTCTCAATCAACCACTCAAGGTGTGTTTAGTTGGATCAGGTTTGATCCAGATCAAATACCAAGTGTGTTGGGGTAAAGCTGGATTGCATGTTAGAGATGTGGCTAAGTCAAGAGAATTGTCCAAACTATTCAGAGGAGAGATCGTTGCATAAACAATGATAATAATAATAATAATAATAATAATAATAATAATTCATTTTATTTGGAGGCGCCTTTCACGTCACCCAAGGTCACCTTACAGAATAAAAACAAGAAATACAATTAAAAATACAATAAAACATCTGTAAAAGCAACAATACAAATAACACAACAGTAAACAAACAAACTGGTGGGAAGTAGTGCGTGATGTCCGGTCATAGTGAATGGGCAAGTTTGAACAGGTGAGTTTTGAGTTGCGTTTTGAATGTGGTGATGGAGTGTATTTGTTTTATGTGTGGGGGGAGGGAGTTCCAGAGTCTGGGTGCCGAGCAGCTGAAAGCTCGGGCACCCATGGTGCTAAGGTGTGAGGTGGGAGTGTAAAGAAGTCCAGCAGAGGTTGAGCGGAGGGTGCGGGATGGAGTGTAATCTTGCAATAGGTCACAGAGGTAAGTGGGGGCTAGGTTGTGAAGGGCTTTGTGGGTGAGGAGGAGGTTTTTGTAGATGATGCGGTATTGGACTGGGAGCCAGTGGAGTTGAATAAGAAGGGGGGGTGATGTGGTCCGATGACTTGGTGCGGGTGATGATCCGGGCGGCCGAGTTCTGTATGAGTTGCAGTGTGTCGGTGAGTTTGGTTGGGAGGCCAGTGAGGAGGGCGTTGCAGTAATCAATACGGGATGTGATGAATGAGTGGACCAGGATTTCGGTGCTGGATTGGGACAGTGCTGGACGGAGTCTGGAGATGTTGCGGAGGTGGAAAAATGCAGTCCGGGTGATGTTGTGAATGTGAGGTGCAAATGAGAGTGTGCTGTCCAAAATGACGCCGAGGCTCTTGACGTGGGGGGAAAAGGGTACCGGGAAGCCATCGATGATGATGGGAGGGGCGGGAGAGGGTTGTGACTTGTGAGGTGAGGGTGGATTTGGAGCCGATGAGAAGGAAAAGGAAAAGGAAAAGGAAAAGCGAGGATTTCTTTAAAATGAACAGCAATTGTGTTATATTTGTAACTGCACATTTATTGATAATATTTACTGTCTTCCTGTAAACTGCCCGCCTGAACTGTTTCTTTCTGCTTTTATTTTTGTCCTCTTTTATCCCATTTTTCTTTTCTTTTTTCAACCTATTGTCCTCTTAGTGTTACTGAGGGAACTGGTAGGGAACCAACTCCTGCTGCATCCACGAAGGAAGATGAAGATGATGAAATGGTGAGGAGGAATCTGTAGACTTCAAATCCAGCTCTCAAATCAGCTCTCCAGACTAATGTTTACAGGATTAAAGATTCACTTTAATCTGTACAACAAAAGCTTCAGTTTCTCTTTCCTCAACTGTTTGCAGAACTTGAAGGGGTGTCCTCCCCCGGCCCCGCTGTTTGGTGAAGATGAAGACGATGATCTGGACTGGCTGAACTGACACGACCAGGACAGAGTCCGGCGGGCTGATGCTTCAGCTCCGACTGCTGCTGCAACATCTGTACAAACAAAACCACCATTTCAGAATCTATTTTTAATCAAAATAACCAATGACTTGATCAGTGAATCAAACTCCTTTTAATAGATTGTTGAGCTACAGTAATCGTTTTCTTTTTCATAGATCTTGTGCACCGTGTCGCTAACAAGGAAACTGTGGCCTTTGTTTGTACTGAACAAATATAACTGTAGCGGCTAGTAAGTTTGATTTTCTTTAGTAGTCTGAAAGTAAATATTTCAGTTACCAAAAATGATCTATCTTTGAATGATTTTTTTTAAATCATTTTTAAGTTGCAGGTTTGAAGAAAAAAAAAAAAGATTTCCATTGGAATAACTAGGGCTACATTGACGTCAGCAGTGCTTCCGCTTCCATACGTTATAATTCCTGAGGAGCAGCCCTGGGTTTATTACCACGCAAAACATTCATCCAGTTTCAGAAAGATTCTGTTCTGTTATTGAGAGAGCTGAGAGTTCTATGCAAAGTAGTCCACAAATAATCTATCTTTGTTCCCCCATTTTTTCAATGTTATTCTGAACATTGTTAAAAGGCAAGCAGAGAAAAAAAATAGAACATTATTTTGCAATTTAAGATGTTCACTGGAATGATGTTCTGTTTTGTGATATTTGTAATTTACTGGATACTGCCAATACAAGCATTGGTCTTTGTGTGTTCCTTCTCAAAGTCGTTTAAAAAAAAAAAAAAATCCAACACATGAAGTGAAGACGCACAACAAATACAGTTGCAACCAGACATTTCCACACAAACTTCCCTTTGTAAAGGTGAGGAAACGTTCCCCGTCACAGGGCAGCTACCGTTCCGTATTTTTTTTATTTCTATTTGTTTATGGGTTGTTTTTTTTCTTCATTTTTTGTAACTTGGCCTAAATTTAAAGTTGTGAGTTCTGCTCCCACATCTTCTTTCACAAACCAGGAGACAACTGAAACCAGATTAGATTTAGTCTGAACAATGAGAATGTTCAGAGATTCTCATGTGGTTGCTACATGAGTGAGTGAGTAAACACATTCTATATCAGACCGTTTAATGAGAATATACAGAGAATATACAGCCTTCAGCTGCTCATGGGGACAAGGATCTTTATTTTTCAGTTGTGTCAACACTAAAATGCAGCACCTTTGCAACAATGCTCATTTTTATGTTTTCACGAGGAATGAACATGTGCATGCGTCCGATCCCCGTCCCTGTTGTGCAGCACGGGGGCGGCAGTGCCGTGGTGTGGGGGCGGCAGTGCCGTGGTGTGGGGGCGGCAGTGCCGTGGTGTGGGGGTGGCAGTGCCGTGGTGTGGGGGTGGCAGTGCCGTGGTGTGGGGGTGGCAGTGCCGTGGTGTGGGGGTGGCAGTGCCGTGGTGTGGGGCTGGTGCTCCTCCCAAACTCAACATGAGGAAAGCACCAGCTGGATCCGCGTTGAAGCAAAATCTCAGCGTATCGGCCAGAAATGAGAGCTCGACGGCGCTCGGGGAACTTTCCCTTAGGCAGTCTGTTGCAAATCTAGGGTATTTGGAAATCCCTGACTCTCCAACTCCATGTAAAGTTACATTATTTGTGTTTACATCTTTACGTTGCGTTGGTAATGTATTGAGTTTAAGAAGGAGCTGATTTGACAGATTACTTGAGCTACAACAGCTGACATCACTTGGGTTTCCGTTGGTGTGCATGACTGTCCACCCGTCCACCCTGTCCATCTGTCCCTCTGTCCCTCCATCATTACTGAGATGTTTTTGAATTAGGGATTTTATTTTTTTTTATTTGACTTAGTAATGCATATACCATATTTTCTGGACTATAAGCCGCTACTTTTTTCATAGGTTTTGAACCATGCGGCTTATTCAATTCAATTCAATTCAATTTTATTTATATAGCGTCTAATACAACAGAGTTGTCTCTAGACGCTTTCCAGAGACCCATACCCAGAACATGACCCCCGAGCAGTTATTACATAAACAATGGCATGTAAAAACTCCCCTAGTGGGAGAAAAACCTTAAGCCAAACAGTGGCAAGGAAAAACTCCCCTTTAGGAGGGAAGAAACCTTGAGCAGGACCAGGCTCATAAGGGGGGACCCTCCTGCCGAGGGCCAGACTGGTGGGTCAGGGACGGCAACAGCACAGCAGGCAGGTGGAAGCAGCAACGGGATGACCAGGGGTGGGGACCGCAGGCCAGCACGCAGCTCCCGAAGCTCCGGCCCAATCAGCAAGTCCCAGGTTGGGGTGCAGGGTCAGGGAAAGACTTGTGCTCCGTAATGCAAGCTACAAGCCACCCACGACCACCTGCAGAGAGAGAAAAGGGAGGAGAAGGGGGGCCAGCAACGGGATGACCAGGGGTGGGGACCGCAGGCCAGCACGCAGCTCCCGAAGCTCCGGCCCAATCAGCAAGTCCCAGGTTGGGGTGCAGGGTCAGGGAAAGACTTGTGCTCCGTAATGCAAGCTACAAGCCACCCACGACCACCTGCAGAGAGAGAAAAGGGAGGAGAAGGGGGGCCAGCAACGGGATGACCAGGGGTGGGGACCGCAGGCCAGCACGCAGCTCCCGAAGCTCCGGCCCAATCAGCAAGTCCCAGGTTGGGGTGCAGGGTCAGGGAAAGACTTGTGCTCCGTAATGCAAGCTACAAGCCACCCACGACCACCTGCAGGTTCCGGTGTCCGGCAAAGGATGCTGCAACATGGACAAAAGAGAGAAAAGGGAGGAGAAGGGGGGGCCAGCACAAGAAACTACAGGAGCGACTCTGACACACTAAAGTTTACACTACCTAGAGATTTACCAACACCAGCTAGAGGTTTACTAAACACTAACTATAGGCTTTACTAAACAGAAATGTTTTAAGTTTAGTTTTAAAGGTGGAGGTGGTGTCAGCCTCCTTAACCCAGATTGGAAGTTGGTTCCATAGTAGTGGTGCCTGATAGCAGAACGCCCGCCCTCCAAATCTACATTTAGATACTCTAGGAACTACGAGTAAACCTGCACTCTGAGAACGGAGAGCTCTGACAGGAACATAAGGCACTATCAGGTCTTGCAAATAATGCGGAGCTAAGCCGTTTTGGGCTTTATACGCAAGTAATAAAATTTTTAATTGGATTCTGAATTTTACGGGTAACCAATGGAGCGACGCTAACACTGGAGAGACGTGGTCTCTCCTGCTAATTCCTGTCAGTACTCGTGCTGCTGCATTTTGGATCAGCTGGAGCCTATTCAGCAAATTACTTGGACATCCTGCTAACAACACATTACAGTAATATAGTCTAGAAGATACAAACGCATGAACTAGTTTTTCTGCATCACTCTGCGAGAGGATTTTCCTAATCTTTGCAATATTACAGAGATGGAAAAAGGCTATTTTACAAACCTGATTGACATATGGTTTAAACGACAAATCCTGATCGAAAATAACACCAAGGTTTCTCACAGTTGCACTGGAAGCCATCGCAACACCATCTAATCCCTTCCTAAGATGATCTGGACCAAGAATGATAACCTCTGTTTTATCTGAATTTAGAAGCAGGAAATTTCTGGACATCCAGTCCTTGATGTCCCTAAGACATGCCTGAAGTTTAACTAGGCTTATACAAAGGTGCGGCTATTCTGTGGATTTTTCTTCGACCGCAGATAAATAGATCAATAAATACTGGTTATTTTCTCTTGGTTCTGTCCCGTTTTAATCAGCTGTTAAATCAGTTGCTGCCGTGTTAAAAGACACCGTTAGGAAAGGATCTATTTAGGTACATACATGTACATCATTTACAGTTCAAAATCCTTCTGTACATGTAGTAAATATCTAATCTAACAACATAAATATCTGCGGCTTGTATATCTTTTTTTTTTTTTTAAATAGAGCGGATGCAGCTTATATACAGGTGCATCTTATAGTCCAGAAAATACGGTACTTTAAAATGTGGAGTAGAATTCAGATGCAACCTACTTAGGCTAAAAGGACAGATTTAAAAAACTATGAATGCGCACAGAAGTGCACTCAGTATCTTTACACAGTTAACTATTAGGTGAAATGACAAGGACGACCATGATGCTGATTACTCCCAGACGAGCCTCTGTCCCTATTTTGTTCCATTTTTAAATGTTCCACAATCAGCTGGCTCTGCTTGACGGTCCAAAACCAGCTCCTGCAAGTCTTTTAGCAGAAGCTGGGTTTTCTGCAACCAGGTCATCGGTCACTGTTTGGTCAATTCTGCATTCAACAGTGAAACAGCAGGCAGCCGATGAACCAGAAGTTCATTTCTAAACTCTTTGCCAGTGCTGGTAACGATGAACCACCACCTTCTCAAAGTGCAATAAGGGACCTGGTACCTCCTGTAGGAAGATATACAGGACTGTCTCAGAAAATTAGAATATTGTGATGAAGTTCTTTATTTTCTGTAATGCAATTAAAAAAAAAAAAAAAAATGTCATACATTCTGGATTCATTACAAATCAACTGAAATATTGCAAGCCTTTTATTATTTTAATATTGCCGATCATGGCTTACAGCTTAAAAAAACTCAAATATCCTATCTCAAAAAATTAGAATATTCTGGGAATCTTAATCTTAAACTGTAAGCCATAATTAGCAATATTAAAATAATAAAAGGCTTGCAATATTTCAGTTGATTTGTAATGAATCCAGAATGTATGACATTTTAGTTTTTTTAATTGCATTACAGAAAATAAAGAACTTCATCACAATATAGGCGGGTGCAGTTATGGTTTGACCCCAAAAAAATTGCAACAAAAGGTTTCTCAATGGTTTATTGTAGTATCAGGTGTACTTAATAACATATCAAAAGTCTGCCAAAGTCTGACCACTAGAAAGGTCCGATTTTCAAAATGCAGTCTCTAAAAATACCATTATTCCCTCATTATTCATCCTAGACAAGCAATCTTGGTGTCTAACCCCATGATTTGATTATCTAGAATTAAAATAAGCATATACAAATCATAGTGAAGTGATCGAAGTACAATTACGTATAAAAACAATTGACTATAAGCGAATATGTAATGAAATATGCAGTACATAGACATGAAAAAAAACAAAGAAAAACATTTCAAACATAATCTCCCTTTTCCACATGCCATAAAAAAAGATGTCATAATGCATGGGGAAATGAGGTTTCTCTCAATTCACATTCTGGTGATTTCTGGAGATTAATTTTTATACTAATGAGGAATAAATCAATTATTACTACGTGGTACTGTGAAATGAGTCTAAACAGGGCTGCCACGTGAAGGCTCAGTACCGCTAGCCCCTTTTTTGTTTTATTTTTATTTATTTTTTTAGTTTTTTTGTGTTTTTTCTTTTTTAGTTTTTTTGTGTTTTTTTTTTTCCTTTTTTGTTTTTTTTGTTTTTTTTGTGATTTTTTTTTTACCGTCTTACTTATATTTTTTAATTTCCTTTTTTCCACTCCGGAGTAACAATTAGTCATCATCACACTCTTCCTCCCATAATGCTTGATTATGTGGATTCTCACAATTTTCCACTTGGCATGATCCACAGGCAGGCATGCAGGGCAGTCCATATCTTCTACAACTACAACGTTGTGTACGGCAAGCAGTTGTGCAATTACAGTGGACCATCTGCAAGAGGCTCTCTGGGGCAGCAGCTTTTTTTGTCATAACTGGCAGAAAACGATTGTCCTCCAATTTCCATCCCCAATCAACAGGATTCATATCACTATCCATTTCAGTCCACACCATGATCTGGTAATAAACTCTTTGGCAATGATATTTCGTTGAGGACTCTGTAGGAGGGAGATGTTCTGGGGTAACAAATGCCTTCGCAGACACAATTTTCTTGCTGAGAAGATTGTAGCGCAAAGATGCAAGTGCATCGGTATTCTTGCCACCAAACATGACTGCCATCGCCTTGCTCCCAAGGTCCTCTATGGCAGCTTTTGCTTGCTTTGGTAGTGCAAATCCATTCGCACATGCCTGGATGGTCGTTTCCCCATTCACAAGTTTCTGGAAAGCAGTTTTCTTCCCAACACCAAAAATGCGTAATGTTGAATCACAGCCTGTGAAGGCATGAACAAACATCAACTGACAACACAAGTCTTTACCCAGGACCTTTTGCATCTCGCTGATGTCATACACCTTGGGTACTTTTGACTTATCTGAACGAAAATAAAGGCCTCTATTGCTCGTCTCACCATAGTAGAGAAGAAGAACAAGTAAATCTGTATCTTCCCCTATCAAGGTTGTGGGCTGATGTTGTGATGCTTGGACTGCAGCCTTGACAATGTCCACATCTGCATCCCCTGGTGCATTGATGACAGTACAGCCCTTCTTCTGCAGTTCCTCAGTGACAAGAAGAATAAGCCCTTGTTTGTTACTGGATCTGGATAGGAAGTCATCCTTTCTTCCCACAAACTCAGTATTTGCATCCAAGCTAATAACCGGGTGTGCATGTTGCCCGCGCCGCTGATGTGTATTGTCTTTGATAGAAGGACCTTCACTATAACCATCAAAATTGGTGGGGGAGGAGCTGTGAACTTTCCCGTGGAAGGGAGAGGGGGAGGGGAGCACAGGAATTGGCTAACACTATGAGAAAATATTGGTGGGGGAGGAACTGTGAACTTTCCCTTGGAAGGGGGAGAGGAGCATAGGGATTGTTTCAGCCTAGAAAAAAATATTTATTTTATGTATAGGAAAAAGTCTAAAAATGTATTTAGTTTAGGACAAATTTGATCCACAGAGCTATCCACAACCTGTCAATAATGGACTGATACTCCTCACCTGAAATGGGTGACCTTTTCAGATGGTTTTAATAGGGAAAATACAAAATATTGGATTTCATAATTATGTAAGTGTATCTCTGCAGTTTGGACGAGACCAGTGGATTCCCAGGCCTCACAAACATAGGATTAGACACCAAAATTACTTGTCTAGGGTATATAATAAAGGAGCTATACACATTTTAGGGTGATTTTGACCATCTGGGACGCCATCTTGAAAATGACACCTTTCTAGTGGTCAGACTTTGGCAGACTTTTAGTATGTTATTAAGGACACCTAATGCTACAGAAAACTGTTGAAAAACCTTTTGTTGCAATTTTTTTGGGGTAAGGTGCTTTTTTTCATATCTGCACCCGCCTAATATTCTAATTTTCTGAGACAGTCCTGTATGTGAAATCAAGTACAGGGATGAAGAACCAGCCACTCCAGACGTGGGAGGAGTCTACAGCGATGGAAACACGTGTTCTTCATGAAGTTGCTTCGGTGTCTGTAGCAACTCATAATGTAATAACGGCTCATAATGTAATAACTTAAATGTAATAAAAGTTCATAATGTAATAATCGGCTCATAATGTAATAAAATAATGAGCGCATAACGTAATAATGGCTTTGCGCATAATGTAATAACTTATTACATTATGAGCCTTACTGGCGCCGCTCATAATGTAATAACAGCTCATAATGTAATAATCGCTCATATTGTGAGAAAACAGCTGCATTATCATAATTTTTACCTCTTAAAGGTGCAAATAAAGCAAACAGCATGGGTTTCAGCGTATTATTTAATAGTAATTGCATGCTCACATTTTATTATGTAAGATGTATAAAGTTGAGCCACTAGGTGGAACCCATGTTAGATATTTTGGGCCTTTGCAACTGCCATGCTAACTTCCACTGTCTGGAGTTCACAAATAGTACTGCTTACCTGCAACAATCAAAGTTCAATTAATATCTTTGTTAAACCAAGCCATCCACCTTATGTTTTAGCTGCAGCTGAATTCTCATGTACAAGCATTGTGGAGAAAAAAAGAAAAGTAGCTAATCTACCACAGTCCCCAGTAAACCACACAAAAAATGAATGTTGATTTAATTCTTTATAGTGTTTTCCACTGAACAAACACCTTCTCATCAAGCAAGTTTCCTCTGCTCTACGTTTTTAATTGGTCATCTGTGTCTCTATCAGAGCATGTGAGCGGAGTGGAGCGGCGAGAATTTCCGCTCCTCGCTCACAAAGGTTGTCACCGCTCCGCTCCGCCCTCAAAGTCGCAAAATGCCGCTCCACCCATAACCGCTCAGCGCTCCAGTAACACTGCACCCCGCTCCCCTCCATGCACCACTCCAAAAATGTTTGCATGCATATAAAATGCACATGTTTACCTGAAGCCTTAGATCTAACCAGAGGTGGATGAGAGAGAGCGAGAGAGAGAGAGATACTCAGCAAAGTTACGTTCCTTGCAGCCAGTCACGGAGCCGAGAGGAACAATTAAGCAGAGCCGACATACGTTTTAAAGTCCAAAAAATAGATATTTACTGACAAGAAAAAATAAGAAAGTAATTTCACCTAATGGAATTATCTGGTTTAATACACTTTTGTTTATTAACCTTTCCCGAAACAATTTTTCATTCACTGTTCCCCTCCTATTTTTATACTTTCAATGTCTAAAAGAACTAAAGGAGAACAACAATATTTTCAGAATATAAAATATTTATTTTAAACAACATTTTGATAAAAGATCTTAAGGTGCAAAACACTCAAATTAAACGAATATGGCAAAAATGAACGTTCGCAGGCTTAGTTAACAATAAGGCTAAAAACCGAACAAAACGTGCCATTTAAAGTGCCTAAATCAAAGCCTGCATTAACTGAGCTGGATCGGGACATTTTTCTTAAAGTTCTTCTGAGTTCACTTTCAAAAACACCAGTTTGGCCAAAGTCGGGGGCTTCAGACACCTGCGGTGTGTTAGCGGCCAGCCCGGTCCCCTTTAAGGTGGTGTCTGTGTTCGGGTGTGTGTGGGTGCAGCGGAGGAGAGAGAGGGAGATGCAGGTGTTCGCGTGTGGAAGACTGGAACACATTTTTAGTTACTTTTCAGTGTGTCCTCCGTTAGCTTTCAGTCGTCGGCCCTCACGCGTTTTGTTAGCTCTTATTACATGTTTGTAATAAATAGCTCTATGTTGGTTTAAATCATACCTATCTGACAGGTTCCAGTTTGTTCATGTACATGAGGTTTCTTCAGAACAGTCAAGGGTCTGTTATGGTGTTCCGCAGGGTTCAGTGCTAGGGCCAATCTTGTTCAGTTTATACATGCAGCCGTTGGGAAGTATAATCCAGAATCACGGCATACACTTTCATTGTTATGCTGATGATACGCAGCTCTATTTGTCTATGAAGCCGGATGAAACAGAACCGTTAGTTAAACTTCAGGCATGTCTTAGGGACATCAAAGACTGGATGTCCAGAAATTTCCTGCTTCTAAATTCAGATAAAACAGAGGTTATCATTCTTGGTCCAGAGCATCTTAGGAAGGGATTAGATGGTGTTGCGATGGCTTCCAGTGCAACTGTGAGAAACCTTGGTGTTATTTTCGATCAGGATTTGTCGTTTAAACCATATGTCAATCAGGTTTGTAAAATAGCCTTTTTCCATCTCCGTAATATTGCAAAGATTAGGAAAATCCTCTCGCAGAGTGATGCAGAAAAACTAGTTCATGCGTTTGTATCTTCTAGACTGGATTACTGTAATGTGTTGTTAGCAGGATGTCCAAGTAATTTGCTGAATAGGCTCCAGCTGATCCAAAATGCAGCAGCACGAGTACTGACAGGAATTAGCAGGAGAGACCACGTCTCTCCAGTGTTAGCGTCGCTCCATTGGTTACCCGTAAAATTCAGAATCCAATTAAAAATTTTATTACTTGCGTATAAAGCCCAAAACGGCTTAGCTCCGCATTATTTGCAAGACCTGATAGTGCCTTATGTTCCTGTCAGAGCTCTCCGTTCTCAGAGTGCAGGTTTACTCGTAGTTCCTAGAGTATCTAAATGTAGATTTGGAGGGCGGGCGTTCTGCTATCAGGCACCACTACTATGGAACCAACTTCCAATCTGGGTTAAGGAGGCTGACACCACCTCCACCTTTAAAACTAAACTTAAAAAATTTCTGTTTAGTAAAGCCTATAGTTAGTGTTTAGTAAACCTCTAGCTGGTGTTGGTAAATCTCTAGGTAGTGTAAACTTTAGTGTGTCAGAGTCGCTCCTGTAGTTTCTTGTGCTGGCCCCCCCTTCTCCTCCCTTTTCTCTCTTTTGTCCATGTTGCAGCATCCTTTGCCGGACACCGGAACCTGCAGGTGGTCGTGGGTGGCTTGTAGCTTGCATTACGGAGCACAAGTCTTTCCCTGACCCTGCACCCCAACCTGGGACTTGCTGATTGGGCCGGAGCTTCGGGAGCTGCGTGCTGGCCTGTGGTCCCCACCCCTGGTCATCCCGTTGCTGGCCCCCCTTCTCCTCCCTTTTCTCTCTCTGCAGGTGGTCGTGGGTGGCTTGTAGCTTGCATTACGGAGCACAAGTCTTTCCCTGACCCTGCACCCCAACCTGGGACTTGCTGATTGGGCCGGAGCTTCGGGAGCTGCGTGCTGGCCTGCGGTCCCCACTCCTGGTCATCCCGTTGCTGGCCCCCCTTCTCCTCCCTTTTCTCTCTCTGCAGGTGGTCGTGGGTGGCTTGTAGCTTGCATTACGGAGCACAAGTCTTTCCCTGACCCTGCACCCCAACCTGGGACTTGCTGATTGGGCCGGAGCTTCGGGAGCTGCGTGCTGGCCTGCGGTCCCCACCCCTGGTCATCCCGTTGCTGCTTCCACCTGCCTGCTGTGCTGTTGCCGTCCCTGACCCACCAGTCTGGCCCTCGGCAGGAGGGTCCCCCCTTATGAGCCTGGTCCTGCTCAAGGTTTCTTCCCTCCTAAAGGGGAGTTTTTCCTTGCCACTGTTTGGCTTAAGGTTTTTCTCCCACTAGGGGAGTTTTTACCTGCCATTGTTTATGTAATAACTGCTCGGGGGTCATGTTCTGGGTATGGGTCTCTGGAAAGCGTCTAGAGACAACTCTGTTGTATTAGACGCTATATAAATAAAATTGAATTGAATTGAATTGAATTGAATAAATGTGCGAGGTTGCACGGACAGCATTTTTCCTCCGTCCTTTTTTCCCTTCACTTTCCCCGGACTCCTAACGCCGGTTACCAGCAATGAGCCAGAGACCGAATTAAAATACCAGCTCTCCCAACTACGGTTCGGAGAAAGGACTGGAAAAGAAGAAAGGTAACAGGTGGTTTGTGGAGAGGTTTGTGGGATATGTTTGGACACGCATCGGGGCCGTGATATGAGGGGTAACGAGCGAAACTGGAGCGGGATGACGCCCCGCTCCACCCAAATCATCCTAGAAAAAAAACTCCCGCTCTGCGCTCCGTTCAAAATTCGCCGCTCCGCTCTCCCGCTCGCTCACGCTCCGCTCCGCTCACATGCTCTGGTCTCTATCAACCAGCAACAGGTAGAGGTTCATCAAGGACCTGTATCATACTGTATAGGTACATAACACGCTAAAATATAAGCAGATATCCTATTTGTTGAAAATAAATCAATATTTACATTAATCTAGTGATCCTGAAAATTCAAAAAAAGGAATCAATGAATTTTGTTTCATTCACAGAAAAGGAACAATGAGACTGGACATAACAATTTTGGTCCTGTTCACACTGGCCCTTTTGGGTTAGTAACATTCAAGGCCCTTTGGGTTAGTAACGTTCAAGGCCCTTTGGGTTAGTAACGTTCAAGGCCACTTTGGGCTAGTAACGTTCAAGGCCCTTTGGGCTAGTAACGTTCAAGGCCCTTTGGGCTAGTAACGTTCAAGGCCCTTTGGGCTAGTAACGTTCAAGGCCCTTTGGGTTAGTAACGTTCAAGGCCCTTTGGGCTAGTAACGTTCAAGGCCCTTTGGGCTAGTAACGTTCAAGGCCCTTTGGGTTAGTAACGTTCAAGGCCCTTTGGGCTAGTAACGTTCAAGGCCCTTTAGGCTAGTAACGTTCAAGGCCCTTTAGGTTAGTAACGTTCAAGGCCCTTTGGGCTAGTAACGTTCAAGGCCCTTTGGGTTAGTAACGTTCAAGGCCACTTTGGGCTAGTAACGTTCAAGGCCCTTTGGGCTAGTAACGTTCAAGGCCCTTTGGGCTAGTAGCGTTCAAGGCCCTTTGGGCTAGTAACGTTCAAGGCCCTTTGGGTTAGTAACGTTCAAGGCCCTTTGGGCTAGTAACGTTCAAGGCCCCTTTGGGCTAGTAACGTTCATGGCCCTTTGGGATAGTAACGTTCAAGGCCCTTTGGGTTAGTAACGTTCAAGGCCCTTTGGGGCTAGTAACGTTCAAGGCCCTTTGGGTTAGTAACGTTCAAGGCCCTTTGGGCTAGTAACGTTCAAGGCCCTTTGGGCTAGTAACGTTCAAGGCCATGGAAATCCAGGGATATATGATGAAACATATATGTCATTGTGTGTGTGGGGAGAAGGTGCCTTAAAAAAAAAAAAAAAACAGAATATCGTAGACCCTAGCTTTAGATTGGCAGTAAGACCAACAATAAATTAAAGCTGCAAGCAGCGATGAACGGGCCCTCGCGCGTGCAATTTGCACCAAATAAAATCAAGGACTCAAACTAAGTCCGATGACACCACCCACGACTCTATATGTCAAACCATTCAAAAGTTATGGCAGAAAATAGGAACTATGAAATATTGACCAATCAGAAGAAGGGGCGGGGTTAATTTGCACCAATGAATGTCAAGTACTCAAAACAAGTACTCAGGCCAATGAAGGTCAAGGACTCAATACCGAGTCCGATGACACCACCCACATGTCTTTATGAAAACCCGTTCAAAAGTTATGGCGGAGAAAAGTATTCTAGGGGGCGCTGTTGAGCCATTAGGCCACGCCCATTAATGCAAACCATGAAATATCAAATGTATCGCCAGGCCTGGTTTGCGTGCACAATTTGGTGACTTTTGGGGCACGTTTAGGGGGAGAAAAGGCCCTCCTTTCGAAGAAAGAAAGAAAGAAAGAAAGAAAGAAAAGAAAGAAAGAAAGAAAGAAAGAAAGAAAGAAAGAAAGAAAGAAAGAAAGAAAGAAAGAAAGAAAGAAAGAAAGAAAGAAAGAAAGAAAGAAAGAAAGAAAGAAAGAAAGAAAAGAAAGAAAGAAAGAAAGAAAGAAAGAAAGAAAGAAAGAAAGAAAGAAAAGAAAGAAGAAAGAAGAAAGAAAGAAAGAAAGAAAGAAAGAAAGAAAGAATGAATGAATGAATGAATGCCTGGAAGGACCTCATCAGGTTGTATGGAAGGAAATAGTGTTCACTTACTTATTTGAAAAGACCAATCTTAAATGTGTTTTTATTAGGGCCCGAGCACTTACAGTGCGAAGGCCCTATTGTATCTGTAGGAATTATTCCTTCTTTATTTACTCAAGTACCGGTTTCAAAACTACTTAAAGTATAAAAGTAAAAGTAATGTAAGGGGGAAAAAAGCCATTAAGGACAAAAGCCATTGAAAAATGAATGAATCTTAGTATAATGGGGTTGGATGCATATGTAATTTTCCCCAGTCATTTCAAATTGGTGTTAAAGTTTGGTTTTCACTTCTAAGTTGAAGTTTAGGGTCTATAGAACAATTTGAGTCCGAGTGTCAAACACACAAATAAAAATGGCCTCTAGGGGGCGCCGCAAAATATGTAAACTGCTACAACTTTTGATTAGATTAACCAAATTTAACATATGAGGTATGTATGGATTCAGAATTAAAAGGAGAAACTGGTATACTAGGCATTTGGCGACCAGATTAAAAATAAATACACTTTTAGCCCAAAACATTAAATGGACACAAGCGAAATGATGCTTTTTTAAAGATAAAGTCTGAAAATATCCTCACACTTGCTAAAGAATTTTACTTTTTAATGTTATTTCATTAAGTAAATACTGTGTGGCGATTAAACTGAAATTGAAATGCTCCTCACTCTTCTATTCTATGCCCAAAATGTAGTAACAGCCATAATCTTTGTATGTATGGATTTAGGATCAGGAGTCCCAACTTTTTTCAATCAATCAATCAATCAATCAATCAATCAATCAATCAATCAATCAAGTCATCACGCCATCATTTTATACACAAGAAATTTCCACTAAAGAACTTTATATCTGGAAGAAAGTTAATCAATAACATAAGAAGAGAAACAATAGTTTTTCTGGCATTCAAAATGAACAGAGGACCATAGGGCTAACATTTATTCTGAGAACTTCACTCTACAATGATAACTATGGTTTACTTCTTTGATTTATTCTATGCCAGTCTTAGGAGTTCTGACATGTGCACTTGCACAGATGTGTGCACTTTAACTTTGCCTTCATGCACTTGCACCGAGAACTGGCAGGTCGACTTGTACAAGTACTTCACATCTAGTTGGAATACGTCTTTGGCAAGTGGTAGCGTAGTCCAAATGGGAAGAAGTTTGCTGTCCTCTTCTTTCCACCCATGGTCAGTGGGTTTGTTGACAGGCATTGTTGACCTAAATGAATGAATAAATAAATAAATGCATTATTCTTTTTGTGATTATATAGTACAATACTCAAATCCATACAGGTGCATACTTGCATGTGGGCTGTCGTCCAGATGCTTGCTTGGAAGACACTCCTTTTGAGATGTAGATCCAAAGCATCCATTGTTGGGGGGGATTCTTTCAACATCCCTCGTCTGTAAGAATAGCTTAATTCGAAGAAGATCAACATCATTGTCCTCATTTGATTCACTGGAGTACAGCCTACAGACAAAGTTTATTGCAACTTCTTTCAGCCTTGGAGAGGTTTGGAATGGAGTCACAACGATAGTTGCGAACTCCTCTGTCAAGTGCGGAACTTCGTGCATCAATTTGCAGCAGGATCGCTTACCCCTGAACTTGAAAGAAGATGTGCTGTCTGATCCCGTGAATGCGTGGAAGAGAGCCATGGCTTTACATGTTTCTGTGCCCAGTTTTGTGGCAAGAGTGTTCAGGTAAATCATTCTTGATGTCTTTCCAGTTTTGAAGCAGATCCGGATTTCTGCAGTTGCATTCAAAGCCTTGATATGATGGAAATTACTCAGCAGGATTACGACAACATCTGTGTCTCCAGTATAGACCATCCCAACTGATGCTGTTTGGAGGGCATGGAGAAGATGCACTAGGACACGAGAGTCAGCTTCTTTGTGGTTACAGCGATCCATTGGAGGACTGTTTCCAACATGGTGGACGCAATCATCTGCTGTTATGAAGACATCTTTGTCATCTGGGAACTGTCCATTTGTTACGAGCGCAGTTGACAGGAATGAAAACAGTTCTGTCTTATTATCCCCATTTGCCAGAAATGCCTGCCAATCTCTTGGGACTTTGGCAGTGCCAGATATGCGTTGTCGGGTGCCTGATCCTCGTTTTTCTCTTGTTCCTCCTTTGATTGTCAAAGCACGATACTGGTCCCAGACAATGTCCACTCGTGTTGATCTTTTCAAGTCACGTTTAACTCTTGGGCAGAAGACCTTGTTGAAGTAGGACTCAAAGGTCTTCCCTTGGACAGTCATGCCAGGCAGTGAATGGAAGTGCTCCACCGTCAATAACAATGAAATCATAAAGATCTGGTGCAACTATCTCCTCATTGTCAGATAATTCTCCACTCATAGGATTTCCCAGGATGTAAAACAACAAATCTGACTTGGTACAGGAGTTGAGGGATCCTTCACATGATAATGCAGGTGGGTATGGAGAAGACTCGTGACGAAAAAAACTCAAATTCCCGCTCAGGCTTTCCAGCACAATGAAAGCTTTTCCATATTTGTGTATGGGTATCCTAGCTATCTTGGTGCAATAGGGATATTCTGAACAGTCATTACACAGCCTTTATTTACAATAACTTTAAAAATCATGTTCCATAGCAACTTTGAGGACATTCCCAGACTTTATCTTAAAAAAAAAGCACAATTTTGCTTGTGTCCATTTAATATATTGGGCTAAAAGTGTATTTATTTTTAATCTGGTCACCAAATGCTTGGTATACCTGTTTCTCCTTTTAATTCTGAATCCATACATACCTCATATGTTAAAATTGGATAATCTAATCAAAAGTTGTAGCAGTTTACATATTTTACGGCGCCCCCTAGAGGCCATTTTTTTATCTCTGTGTTTGACACTCGGACTCAAATTTTTCTATAGACCCTAAACTTCAACTTGGAAGTGAAAACCAAACTTTAACACCAATTTGAAATGAACGACCCCACTAATATATTAAAGAACCATATATGTGTACTATTGAGCATTAACATGTGTTTCAGAGAGCAGGAGATATGATGACTAGTTGCCATATATATATATATATATATATATATATATATATATATATATATATATATATATATATATATATAAACACACATTTCAGAAATGTGTATCTTTTTATAGTGTTATTCATTTGAACAAGTTATGTGTACCCAAAGTGAAATACACTCTACAAAATTTGATTATTAATAACTTAGCTTCAAACCTTTTATCATAGAACAGAAATTCAAATGAATGAAACCTTGTTGTGTGATGTGTTTCTGTCCAGTCCCACTGGGCTGCTGCTCCACGCATGCGTGGCAGCACAGCCAGTATTCTGGTGCCATCAATCATGTTGACGGAGGCCCCGCCCCCGGGCTCTGATTGGCTGCGGGCGCCATGAATCATGTCGACGGAGGCCCCGCCCCCCGGACTCTGATTGGCTGCGGGCGCCATGAATCATGTCGACGGAGGCCCCGCCCCCCGGGCTCTGATTGGCTGCGGGCGCCTCGGGTCAAGAGCGTCTCCTCTTGGCAATTTAAATAGATGAATAGAGTTGCTGTCCAGTCCGAGGACTAAAAGTGGATACGGCGAATCGATGGACACACAATTGTGACAAAGGAAGAAAGCAAGTGCATCATGTCTGCTTGGCGTCGTCATGTGTAGTTCCTCGCTCGCAGATCGGAGAGTTTCCTCAACTATTCCCGTCTCCGTTCACCATCT
This sequence comes from Cololabis saira, assembly GCF_033807715.1. NCBI lineage: Eukaryota > Metazoa > Chordata > Actinopteri > Beloniformes > Belonidae > Cololabis > Cololabis saira. Next base: position 47,795,666 of record NC_084595.1, on the reverse strand, counting down.
CCATGTCCTGCCGTCTTGCCTTGTTTGGTGTGCAGCTGCAGCGGCTGCAGCATGTCTGAGCTGTGAGCACACTAGTGCTGGGAATCCTGAACAATCCTGCACATCTCAAACTTCTCCCGGAGGGAGGACACACACGCGAAGGTAAGGCATTCCTGCAGGGGCGTCAATTGGGTTTGGCAAGGTACGGTAGCCGCCACACCTCGGCTTCAGAATCAGAATCAGAAAGGGGGTTTATTGCCAAGTTTGTTGACACACACAAGGAATGTGTTGTGGTGATTGGTGCAATACAGTAAAAATAAAAATAAAAAATAGAAATATAAAAGCAAACAAGTATATGGAGATAAAATAAGAGATAGAATAAAGTAAAATGTATAAACAGAAATGTACAATATGAGGATTAAAAAGTGCCGGATATGAATCTTTACAAAAAGTGACGTAGGATGACAGATGACAGATAAAATGTATAAACAGAAATGAACAATATAGACAGAAATGTACAATGTGGGGTATTTAAAGTCAAGGGTTAAATGTAAATTTTTGTTTTTTCAAATACATTTATGGAATTACTCTGTCTCTTTGTATTGATTATTCTATTACTTAATACATATAGAATAACTACAAATGCAAATCAGAACATGATCGATTTCACTAGTTATTATACACTGCAAAAACTCATCTTAACAAGAATATTTGTCTTATTTCTAGTTAAAATGTCAAATTTTTAGTCAAAAAAAATCTCATTACATTTAAGACAAGACTCAAAAACAACCGTTTTCAACCTGTTTCAAGTAGATTTTCACTTAAAATAAGTAGAAAAATCTGCCAGTGGAACAAGATTTTTTTGCTTGTAATGAGATCATTACAAGCAAAAAAATCTTGTTCCCACTGGCAGATTTTTCTACTTATTTTCAAGTGAAAATCTACTTGAAACAGGTGAAAATGGTCATAGTTTTCTGTGAGTCTTGTTTTAAGTGTAATGAGATTTTTTTTGACTAAAAATTAGACATTTTAACTAGAAATAAGACAAATATTCCTGGTAAGATTTTGAGTTTTTGCAGTGAGCGAGACTGCATTTGAAAAAGTTCCAATTTTCTTGACCACACAGATCAGCTCCATAAACTTCTGTGATGAGTATTTGCTGGACGTGTTGATTGATACTCTAGTTAAGTTCTGTGACTCGTAACCTTGCCATACCTTTGCTTCCACTGAATTGACGCCACTGCATTCCTGACCAGCTTTCTGCAAGATAGCAGCATCCAAACACCATTAACTTCCTTACTACTGTCATTACATTCAGGCCGCCTGGATTTATTTTGAATTTATGGCTGTAGAATTGTCAAATGTGCAAAGAATCAGTGCTCCTCCTGTCCATTTTTTCCCCCCAATATAACTTCAACTTTCAATATCTGGCAGTTATTCAATATTACTGTGTGTTCTGACTGTGTAATAACTGTTTAACCTTTGTTACTAAGACAGAACATCGCACCGCAGAAGAAATGAACTTGCTCTTATGCAACACACCTCCAAAAGCGCTCATTTTAATCCCAGTATCTGCCCCCCTGCCCAGATTAGATAAAACATTTAAAACCAAGAACAACCTTCTGAAAACCCACATCCCTTATTTCTTGAAATATTTTTAGTTACTTTACTTGGATGAGTATATTGTGTTGAACCCACATCTCTACGACAGTTACACTTGTATTTACAGTATATCACATACTGACTACGCAGTGGAGGTTTGTCACATCAGAGAAAAGACTAAAGCTTCTTTCCATCAATACAGCAAGAGTTCAACCATAGGCTCATCTTTGTCATTATTTCAGTGTTTATACACAAGAAAGACATTTATTTTACAGTAAATGTGACTATCAGACATTCTAAAGGTGGTAAACAGCATCATTGCTGTATGACGGCAAGGCACGTTTATTTGTATAGTACAATTCAACACAAGGTAATTCAAAGTGCTTTACATCAACATTAAAAGCAGCAAGACACAATTAAACAGTAAATAAATAAAATGAAATAAAATGGTAAGAAAAGAGGTAAAATAATAAAAAGCACCAGTTAAAAAGTAAGGGCAGTAGAGTACAGCAGGTACATCTCATTCTTACAAGAATTACGATTCTATACGGTCAAAACGTACAAAGACCGGGTCAAATACAGTATTACAAAAGTAATCTGTAACAATTCGAACAGTGAATTAAACCAATTTGACAATTCTATGCCACAATGCCTGTTTCCAGGTCTTATTTCACACAACTGAGAATTACGTTTCTATACGGTGAAAACGTACAGAGACCGGGTCAGTAATGTGAAGCCTCCCGTCTGTGTGCAGGAACCTTCAGGCCCAAGCCAGCCTCCCGTCAGCATGGTGAACAGCCAGGTGAACAGCCAGGTGAACAGCCAGGTGAACAGCCAGGTGAACAGCCAGGTGAACAGCCAGGTGAACAGCCAGGTGAACAGCCAGCTGCCGGGCGTCCAGACGCCCCGGTCCTGTGCAGGATGTGGGGGCAGGATCTCAGAGCGTTTCCTGCTCTTCTCCATGGAGCGGTACTGGCACACGCGCTGCCTGCGCTGCTCCTGCTGCCAGGCCCGGCTGGGCGACATCGGCACCACCTGCTACCACAAAGGGGGCATGATTCTCTGTCGCAGCGATTACATTAGGTGAGAGGAAAGTCACGGTGGCAAAGTTACGAGGAATGAAGGAAAATGAGCTCCTGAATCTGTGTTTTTTATGACTGTGTAAACAGATATTTGTGTGTTTTGTGTTTGCAGACTGTTTGGACACAGCGGGGCGTGCAGCTCCTGCGGCCAGTCCATCCCAGCTAATGAAATGGTGATGAGGACACAGGGAAATGTTTACCACCTCAAGGTGAATCCTTAGCTCTCACAACGTTGTGTTTCGTCTGCTGTCACTGGTATGACAGGCTGTGATGTGTCCGGAAGTGAGAGAAATAAAGTGTCATTCTCAAACTTCCTTTCCTTGGTCTTTCAAGAAGATTCCTCTTCCAGCATCGTATGCCTTCATTGACGCTCTTCT